>NC_083575.1:68109523-68419523 GCF_027579695.1 Neoarius graeffei | reverse complement strand
TATGCACAATTTGTGAATTCCTCTTTTCCACATGCATCAAAAGAAATGGATCTTAATAGGAACACCCTTAATTATGTTTGGCTCATTACCTTAATCAAACCCTTAATTCATTATGTTTGGTTCATTTTGACCCTGAAGGTGAAGAAAAAGAACCTGTTAAATTTGACAGCCAGCCCCAGGTCAGAAATGCAGCAGGTGCCGTTCCTCTTGACAAGGATGTTCTTGCTCTTCAGGTCCCGGTGAGCGATTGCTGGTTTGCCATGTGTGCCATAGATCTCAGTGTGAAGGTGGCACAGACCACACGCTGTAGAGTAGGCCAGTTTCAGCAAGGCCTGCGTGTCCAGGGTGGTGAACTTCAGGTAATCGTACAGAGAGCCGTTCTCGTGGTAGTCTGTGATTAGATACATCTGGGAGGAGGCTCCTGTACCATTTATATCAGCTGCTATGAAGCCTGTTGGAGACACAGTATAATACAAGTGCCATATAATGAGTGATCATGACAAGCTTAAGGACACTGGGACATCATGTTATGTCCGTCAGCCCACATTAAGTGTGACAATACAAGATTTCTGTGATTTGTTGATTATACAAAATTCTTCTTAAAAAATAAATTAAAAAAAAAAAAAATTTTTTCACGGTCCGGTTTCCATCAAATCCTGTGCTCTGATTGGTTGGCGAGCAGGTCCGTATCCTATGGTACGGACCCCAGTTACGGACCTCTGGCGACTCGCTCGTTCACAACAACAAAACATAGTAGCATTTTTTGTCAACATTTATTTTCGCATTTCTCAGGAGAATAGCATTAATTTTACAGCATGGATAGCGATAACGGCAATCTTCACAGTGAAAGCGAGTTTTACTACCCTGAGGAAGAAGAAATAAAAGAAAAAACATTGCAGGAGAAAGCTAAAAACCTGCAACTTGCTAACGCCAAGCAAAAACATGGCTGAATCCTGAATGACTCCTATTTGTATAAATAGGGAATTACATAGGCGGCAAAATGTAGGTTTTTTGCTGCCATGGAAGTGCACTTGTATACCGAGGAGGAAGCAATTTGCATTACAGCCGTGAATGAGGATTCAAAATGGCGGCTCGCCTCGGTTTTCTTTTTCAGGTGCTCTCGTTTTCTATTAGAATTTGGTAAAGAAAAAAATATATATATTATTTACCAGCTGGGCGGTCCGGATGGTGAAATACCGTGACCTCGGCCCAGAGGGCCTCGCTCAGTACTTTCAAAACCTCGGTCACGGTATTTCATCATACAGACCTCCCAGCTGGTAAATAACATACATACACACACATCTTTTTATTTATTTCTTAATTTTGTATAATCATAAAATCCAAATAATTAAGAACAAGACACTAAAGAAATCCTTGCAGGCACAAAAAAAAAAAAAAAAAAAAAAAAAAAAAAAAAAAAGACATTTTACTCTTTACACTCATGGAGCAATTTTTGTTGGTGAAGCCAAAAGACAGTTAGCTGTGCTGATGCTAAATATAGCAACGTTCCTCCTCGTGCCATTACTTTTTAATCCCTGTGAGAATCAATCGGGTGTGTGTGTGTCAGTCTCAGGGGAAAAAAAGTTTATGACTTTAGAATTTAAACATTGTTTCTTCAAACAACTCATCAAATTACCAAAATCTAATGCCAGAATGGAGGATTTTAAAAATTTTTCAATGCCATAAAAATTGCTTAAGTTATTCATTTTCAGTAACTGGCTTATCCTGCAGTGGATCCCTTGAAGTGGGATCTTAATAAGCAACAGATACCCTGATTTATAATGCACTGTGAGAGCAGTCTGAAAAGTAACTGGGCAATTCTTCAGCAGAGGCACCAAAATTATGAAATGATTAAGACCCCGTCCACACGTAGCCGGGTATCTGCTAAATCGAAGATATTTTTCTACGTTTTGGCCTGTCATCCACATGAAAACACATCAAAAACGAATATTTAAAAAAACTCCGGGCAAAGTGAAGATTTTTGAAAACTCCGTGTATGCCTTTTCGTGTAGACAGAGATAACCGGAGTTTTGCGTTTTAGAACATCACAATCTGCGCCAAAAAAATGACAAATCTGCCCTGACGTCAAACGTGCGACCTTTGTTTACTGCAGAAGCCAGATTAAGCATGGACTTAAGCTAGCCGCACACCACGGCGATCCACGCGGTACCGAACCGACCCATTTCAGAGCCGACTCCCGACAGGGCACGCACATATCCCCCGACTGTTGACGAGTGCAGTCGCGATTGAAGCGACACGTGACAACTTAATAGCTTTGTGATTGGCTATTGGATATAGTTACTGTTAAATCCAACACTTGAAGATGCTACAGGCTGAATTACAAATGACACAACATGGAATATGTAGCGCACTATCTAGGCTGCATGAGCTATTATTCCCAACCTTAAATAGTGCACTTATATAGGGGAGTTAAAGCGATTTGGAATTCAGCCACACAACTTGAGCAGAGTGGCTTTCCAGCCCACTGTGTCTATGGATAAAGCTTCAGTCTATGGATTTACAGTATATACCTGCATTAGGTGCTACCAACACGTATTTCTCGCGCTAGAAATTGTGTTTAATGATGTCACGTGTTATATGCGAAAGATATGATTGGCTATTGCTCGCGACTCTCGCCGATCAGTCTGGCTCCCGATTAGTTTTTCGAATCGGCTGTGAGATGAGTCGGGACCATCGAAAACTAGTCTTTACGCCTGACTCGCGACTTCAGTTGGCTCGGTACGCTGAAAATCGGCGTAGTGTGCGGCTAGCTAAAGAGTAATGGATCAGAGTAGTGCCTTGAAAGCGTTAATTATTGTGCAGGTGCTATTTACATGTTTAATTTTAGAAGCCCAACTACTGCTCCAAGAGCACAGGCGATGTGATTAGGGGGTAGGATTTGGGGAAATAGCCATCTACAGGTTTGGAATGCTTATGAATGTGATTGAAAACGCAGATGTTCGGTTATGTGTGGAAGGGATTTTTTTCGAAGACGAGGTGGTGTGGATAAAACATTTTTATAAACGGAGGGGGGGAAATGTTCAGTTTTAAAAATACTCGGCTACGTGTGTACATGGCAGAAGATTGCCTTAACTTGTCAGCTCAGTGAAATTGCTAAAGTATGGAATCCAAGGCAAAATGTACCGAAAACCGTATTTAAAACTCATCATCCCAATTACAGCAAATGTCGCTTCAGAGAAATCTTGGTTTGAATTTTAAGAAATGAAAGTTCAGGTTTTTTCTGACGTAATTCTTTTACTGACTTTTCTTTCCTCATAAAAGATTTTGCGTTCAGAGTTAAACATAGCCAATTTTTCTATGCTTTTTGGGTCAAAAGATACCCCATACAGTGTGAAATTTCTATTTAATGCCAGTATTTTGAGTAATGCAAAAAAAAAAAAAAAATTACCACATTTTGCCATGCATTTAATTCTATTACTGAAGCACTACCCAACTGGGCAAATAATTAACTTGATACACCTACACAGAATATTTTCATGTCTCATCAGCACAGTCTGGTAGATCTCGGTCTCTCTGAACCAGCTGGCCTCTTCACGAGTGCAGAACACTTTCACTGCCACCTTCTCCCCCCTCCAGCGAGCCAACCACACCTCACCACAGCGGCCTTTCCCAATCAGTCGCACCGTCTGGATCTGCTTCGCTATGGTACGCTGGACCTGAGCACAGAGACAGAAAGTGCTTGGTGTAAAAAATAAAAACAATATTATGCAGTAAAAGATGCCAGTTCTATGATGAGAGTGCATTTGAAGCTGCTCACCAGCAGGGGGAGCCCAGAGCCACTGCCTGAACTCTGAGACTGGTGGATGAGGTCTTTGATAGATTCACCGGGAGGAATGAAGGCTTCGGCCTGCTCCAAGTCTCTGTGGTAGTGCTGCCTCTCTGTTTGCCACTTATACCTGAGATACAACAAAAATGTCCACAACTGACTCCATGCGACATTATCGCTGCTTTTTATCAACTCTTCTTGGCAGCAAGATACATCAAAGTCTATAGCCAGCAGTATCCAAAGGCATTATGATCATTGTTACTCAGTTTATCTGCATAGCATCTTTTCCCCAAAGGTGCGGCAGTAGCAGGATGTGGGCATCATCTATCTTCAAAGGTGTTAAGGTCTGTGCATTTATACATTTCCTTTCTGAGTTGAAAATACCCAAAACAATATAAATTAAAAATAAAAATGGGGGGGGGGGGGGCACACAAATCTCACCAATTTCTTGCAAACACACCCATCTGACCTTAAAAGTGCATTAAAACAAACAAACAAAAAAAAATGTAGGTGTATTTGACCTTTATTTTGGTCAAACTTTTAATTTTATTTTTTAATTTTAGATTTTTTTTTTTTGTCCTTCTGAAAGGTCCAAACAAAAGCTGTGATGATCAAAAGGTAAAATTTTCTTACAATAAACACCACTTACTTGATATTGAATCAGTAGCCTTGGTGAACCACGAGGTGAATTTCGTTTATCTTTTTATCTGCTGATTATCTTCCGATACTACAAAGTTATAATGAGGTTTCTCTTATTTCGTTTCTGGTTCTGATTGGTTCCGAAGTTTATCAAGTAGAACAGTGGTTCTCAAACCTTTTTCACCAAGTACCACCTCAGAAAATACTTGGCTCTCCAAGTACCACCATAATGATCAACATTAAAATACAGTAGCGTAGTAGGCCTAAGTATTCATTAAAAACAAGGCGGAGGTTTTATTTAACAAGTATATTTAATATTGGTATGGTAAACACTAGGGCTGTAACAATATGCGTATCGAAATCGCGATACGCAGAGCCACGATCCGTATCGCGATACAAGGCGGCAGAATCGCGGTACACCCTTTCAAACTTCTCCTCAGCCCAAAAACAGAGGCGCTTCCAAACTTCAATTTATGAATACTTTACTTTTTATTTAAATTACATTTTAAACTTACTTAAATTACTTTTATTTTTTTTATATCTATTAGTAAGTCGTTTTTTCGCCGACCTGCGACAATCTTCTGCGAGTCACGCAACGTCCACACTCGCCACTGGCAGAGCATTCATTTCTTTTAAGCGGTCGCCATTCTGGTTGTGACGCGGGGAGCGAATCTGTAAACAAGCAGCTCATTGGCTGGCTAGGTGTGCCACAAGCCAATCACAATCACTTGACCGGAAAGGCATGCAGTGTTGCCAGATTGGGCAGGTTTAGGTGCTTTTTGGCTGGTTTTGAACATATTTTGGGGTGGAAAACGTTAGCAATATCTGGCAACACTGAAGGCATGTCTGCTTGGGCGGAAGCCTTCTGCGGCAGTTACATTTTGACACGCGAGCAACGTTTCACCATAAAAATTCCGTAATTTCCATCTGTTTTCCGCGATCACAGAAAATCATTGGCCCTATGAGAGTGAGACAGTGAGAGAGCCCCCCCCAAAAAAAATCTTAACGGATTTACACGATTTGGAAAAATGACTTTTTCAGAACCGAAAAAAACAGAGCTTCCGGCTCAACAGTATTATTTTGAGAAATAAAACAATCTTTGGATATACATTTGTTCATTTTTGCATACATATTACACATTCTCTGCAGTGGTCTGAATTATTTGTTATTAAATAGTTAATGTAAGTAAGTAAATGTTAATAAGTCAAATTTACTACTTTAAAAAAACATTTTTAAAAAAATCGTGGGCGTATCGAATCGTGGGTCAAAAATCACGATACGAATCGAATCGTGAGTTGGGTGTATCGTTACAGCCCTAGTAAACACAGCAGTTCCCCGATTGTGTGCGGCTTACCGGCTCTGGCAATCAGGAGGCTGGCATGATATGAAGCTTCCTGTGCTTTGGCTACAGGTGTACCATAGGACAGAATGGTGGACTTGGACTGCTTCAGTTCATCACGTTTTCGTAAAAAAAAAAAATCCATTGGTTTGTCCTTTAGTGCTGTGTGTTTGGTTGTAAGATGCCGTTTGAGATGCGACGGTTTCATGGACTCATTGCTCAGAACGTCCCCGCATACAACACACTGCGGCCTGGGCAGCTCCTCTGTCCCGCTCCAAATGAATCCCAGTTTTATGTATTTTCTGTCATACTTCCTCCTCGCTGGTTTCTGCCGTTTCCTAGCAGTTCTGGGGCTGGTTTTGCCACTGTCGTTAGCATCTGCGCTCGGCTCACACACATCCTCTTCAGTTCTCTCCCTCTCCTGATCCACGCTCCCATTCACGGATTTAAGCCACGACAGTAATTTTGTCGTACTCGTCATAATTAGCAAAGCCACCTCCACCTTTTCCCATCACAGCCTAGTCTACCAATGGCAGATAACCGTCTGTCAGCGGAACCGGCGGGAATGCGTGCGTACGTACGCTACGTATGGCTACCCAGAAGCACTTGCAAACTTTTTAAAATTATTAACTTAATTTGTATTTCCTTTCATTTTCTTGTCATCGGTTGATAAGATATTTTCATCCATTCGGATATTATGGATAGTATTTCACGTTTTATTTATTTTTTATTTTATTTATATTTAATTAAGTGATTCTTTGGCGTACCACTAGAATGGAG
Source organism: Neoarius graeffei (assembly GCF_027579695.1). Classification (NCBI taxonomy): domain Eukaryota; kingdom Metazoa; phylum Chordata; class Actinopteri; order Siluriformes; family Ariidae; genus Neoarius; species Neoarius graeffei. Next base: position 68,412,978 of record NC_083575.1, on the reverse strand, counting down.
TACCACAGTTTGAGAATCACTGAAGTAGAAGAACTTGATAAGTGCTGATTGGTTATGAAGTTTTGCTATTGTTACACTCATTCTTACAACATGATGACGTAGTGGCTCCGCCTCTGTGAGGCAGTAGCCACAAAACTGAAAACCCTTTGTTAACAAGCACTGGGCAGTAATTTGGGTTAATGTGAGAAACGCTGGTCAGATGAGGGTCGTACCTATAGTAACACACCACGGTGATGCAGACGAGGATAATGCAACACACAGTAACAGAGATGAGCAAGGCCAGCCAGTGAGGGGCAAGGAATGCATCTGAAACAAAACAATAAAACAGCGTTCTTTAAAATCAAGACAGAATCACCAATCTTTGACTTTTAATTCAATTTTATTTGTAGAGTTCTTTCACAATAGACACTGTGCATGTAAGAAAATTTAATTCATTATTTTTATTACCGATTTTCTCAATTTTGGTGCAGCCCTAGATACACTGGCTGCATTTTGATTAGTGCGTAGATTAATCAAAGGTGTATTATGTAAAATGTACACATCCACAGCCAAACACTCAAATCCAAACACTGCAATTCGGCCGTGTTGTGACAGCAGATGTAGTATAAAGGTGGAGTCCATCATGTGCAGACTGCTGCAGTGTTCTTTCCAGTTGCATGGAGTTGAGTGTCAGTATGGGGCAGAAGCTCACCTGGCTCTTGTGGAGGTAGCTCAGGCTTCAGATCATGATTACAGAAATCAGACTGACAACACTCAATGGTTCGTCTCGCCTGGGCATACTGCGAATCCTGGAAAACAGATTTCGTGTTTTATTCAACATGGCGCTACATCGTGAGTCGACTTCACATGTATTCAAACAGACTGTACCTGTTAATAGTAGGAATGTAACAATTCATGACTCGATTCATGATACTGGGTTCACAATTCGGTTGTCCAATATTTTTGAGAAAAACAATACACCCCCCCCCAAAAAAAGTGCAACATTTATTTTTCCTTTTCATCAGCTATTGTAAATGCTCCTTTTCTTAAAGGAGTACGCCACCCCCAAGTGAAATTGAGTCAGTCCCTGCAGTCCCTAGAGTTGGATGAGCGAGCCAAAGCGTTTTGTAGCCGACCCAGCCATTGTCCTGATCTGGAAACGTCCCGGTTAGCTTAGCTTAGCGTAGTCGCTGTAATCCGGCGTGTCCAGATAGCATTGTCGTTGCAAAAGTGAATCAAATAACTCAAGATTTTTTATAATTATTTCTCATGACCTGTACATTCACATCGAGTACACACATCAATGCAAATTAACACGAAGGGATTTACTAGACCAATTTATATCTGGAACTATTTTCGGCCACAGCACAGGCAAAGCACCGCTGCAGGCGCAAAGACACCACGCAGCACCTGAAAACCCTGGTTTCCCTGGTAACACTGGTGTATTGACGGAAGTTGTGGTGCTGCGTGGTGTCTTTGCGCCTGCAGCGGTGCTTTGCCTGTGCTGTGGCCGAAAATAGTTCCAGATATAAATTGATCTAGTAAATCTCTTCGTGTTAATTTGCATTGATATGTGTACTCGATGTGAATGTACAGGTCATGAGAAATAATTATAAAAAATCTTGAGTTATTTGATTCACTTTTGCAACGACAATGCTATCTGGACACGCCGGATTACAGCGACTACGCTAAGCTAAGCTAACCGGGACGTTTCCAGATCAGGACAATGGCTGGGTCGGCTACAAAACGCTTTGGCTCACTCATCCAACTCTAGGGACTGCAGGGACTGACTCAATTTCACTTGGGGGTGGCGTACTCCTTTAAACTAAAAAAAAAAAAATTCAACTTGTTTTTCTTCATAACCAACAGTAATTTACTCACATTTGTAAAGGTTGGAGTAAAATATAATAGCCTATTAATTAAAATATTCCTTTTCCTCATAAAAAAGAAATAAAAATAGGCATTTTCTTAATAACTTTTCTGAACATTTGTACTACTTGCATTTATTTTTTTAGCTTTCAGAAGAAGAAACCTTTGTCACATGCACACCTCAAGCACAGTGAGAGTCATCCTCTGCATTTAACCCATCTGAAGCAGTGAACACACGCACGCACGCACACCCAGAGCAGTTAGGGGTCAGGTACCTTGCTCAGGGGCACTTCAGCCCAAGGCCACCCCATGTTAACCTAACTGCATGTCTTTGGACTGTCGGGGAAACCGGAGCACCCGGAGAACATGCAAACTCCACACAGAAAGGTCCTCGCCGGCCGCTGGGCTCGAACCCAGAACCTTCTCGCTGTGAGGCAACAGTGCTAACCACTACACCACCGTGCCGCCATGGTGATTTTACAGCAGTCTGTAAAAACAGAGCTCCTATTTCTTGTTAAATCCATTTGTACAGCCTCACATCAGCTCTTTCCCGTTTTAGATCTGTTTTTTGTGTTTTTGCGAAGCTGTGCTGGCACGGTGTTATTTCTGCCCAATTTAAAGTCACATATATTCCTGCCATTTTCCGTTCTCTGATGTCTGAACAACGCAATTACAGCTAAGATTTTGCAGCCTGATCATCGTGATTCATGTTTTATTTCATTCATTCGAATCGATACAAATTTGCATTGGTGATTTATCGTACACAATGCAGGGTGTTTCAAAAAAAATTTGGTATAATTTCACAATCTAATAACTTTGCCAATTCTTGTTCAGTTGACCTCAAAACTTTAACAGCATGTCTGGAAACGGGTCAAAATTTTAGGTTTAATGTTTTTATCTTTTTAGGTATAGAAATGCCTTTCACTGGAAGAGAAAAGGTGTTGTGTGTTAGAGTACGCTCAAACACAGTCGAACAAGACTGCAGTGTACATTTATGAGAGAATTCTCTAAAAATGCACCGACTGCAATGCAGATTTGGACACGGCACAAAAAGTTCAAAGAGGAAGGCTGTCCATGTGCATCTGTGTCTCAGGCGGTGTGCATACTGAAAATTTGTGAAATCATTCATGGAATCCACATACCTTTGAATTTCTCATTCAAATCTTGTGGAATAAATCTTATATTGCTCAACATTTAGCCTGTTCGGTTTCATTTGCCTAGACTTTGTACAACCCCGATTCCAAAAAAGTTGGGACAAAGTACAAATTGTAAATAAAAACGGAGTGCAATAATTTACAAATCTCAAAAACTGATATTGTATTCACAATAGAACATAGACAACATATCAAATGTCGAAAGTGAGACATTTTGAAATTTCATGCCAAATATTGGCTCATTTGAAATTTCATGACAGCAACACATCTCAAAGTTGGGACAGGGGCAATAAGAGGCTGGAAAAGTTAAAGGTACAAAAAAGGAACAGCTGGAGGACCAAATTGCAACTCATTAGGTCAATTGGCAATAGGTCATTAACATGACTGGGTATAAAAAGAGCATCTTGGAGTGGCAGCGGCTCTCAGAAGTAAAGATGGGAAGAGGATCACCAATCCCCCTAATTCTGCACCGACAAATAGTGGAGCAATATCAGAAAGGAGTTCGACAGTGTAAAATTGCACAGAGTTTGAACATATCATCATCTACAGTGCATAATATCAAAAGATTCAGAGAATCTGGAAGAATCTCTGTGCGTAAGGGTCAAGGCCAGAAAACCATACTGGGTGCCCGTGATCTTCGGGCCCTTAGACGGCACTGCATCACATACAGGCATGCTTCTGTATTGGAAATCACAAAATGGGCTCAGGAATATTTCCAGAGAACATTATCTGTGAACACAATTCACCGTGCCATCCGCCGTTGCCAGCTAAAACTCTATAGTTCAAAGAAGAAGCCGTATCTAAACATGATCCAGAAGTGCAGACGTCTTCTCTGGGCCAAGGCTCATTTAAAATGGACTGTGGCAAAGTGGAAAACTGTTCTGTGGTCAGACGAATCAAAATGTGAAGTTCTTTATGGAAATCAGGGACGCCGTGTCATTCGGACTAAAGAGGAGAAGGACGACCCAAGTTGTTATCAGCACTCAGTTCAGAAGCCTGCATCTCTGATGGTATGGGGTTGCATTAGTGCGTGTGGCATGGGCAGCTTACACATCTGGAAAGACACCATCAATGCTGAAAGGTATATCCAGGTTCTAGAGCAACATATGCTCCCATCCAGACGACGTCTCTTTCAGGGAAGACCTTGCATTTTCCAACATGACAATGCCAAACCACATACTGCATCAATTACAGCATCATGGCTGCGTAGAAGAAGGGTCCGGGTACTGAACTGGCCAGCCTGCAGTCCAGATCTTTCACCCATAGAAAACATTTGGCGCATCATAAAACGGAAGGCACGACAAAAAAGACCTAAGACAGTTGAGCAACTAGAATCCTACATTAGACAAGAATGGGTTAACATTCCTATCCCTAAACTTGAGCAACTTGTCTCCTCAGTCCCCAGACGTTTACAGACTGTTGTAAAGAGAAAAGGGGATGTCTCACAGTGGTAAACATGGCCTTGTCCCAACTTTGAGATGTGTTGTTGTCATGAAATTTAAAATCACCTAATTTTTCTCTTTAAATGATACATTTTCTCAGTTTAAACATTTGATATGTCATCTATGTTCTATTCTGAATAAAATATGGAATTTTGAAACTTCCACATCATTGCATTCCGTTTTTATTTACAATTTGTACTTTGTCCCAACTTTTTTGGAATCGGGGTTGTAGTTTCTGGGATATTTACATCTCAAATATCACCACATTTTTTGAAACATCCTGCATATTATTACATGCCTAGTTAATACACAACAACCTGTAGCTTTACCTTGCACTGAAAATGGGAGCCTTCATACTTCATACAGCCAGAGCTTAAAAACACCTCTCCATTTTCGTCTTCTTCAATGATGGCAAAGCACTGGCCATTTGTTCTGTAACATCACCCAAGGCATGTCAACATTAGGACACATTTTCTGCCACCTAGGGCTTTTGGTTCTTTCAAACTGAGCCCAGTGGCAGTCACTCACATGCAGGTGTTGTTCTTGGCGTCCTCTGGACAGTGGCCTGAGCAGTAACAGCTGAGAAAACGTGGCGCATCCTCAGGCTCCACCGTCGAACCCGGAGCTGGTCTTCTGGAGTCCGAGCTGTGTTTACCGCCGGCCCCCTGCAGCACATGGTCCGGGTTCTGACCAGCTGTAGGAACAGCAGCAGAGCACATTTAACTAACCGCAGCAACAACAAGCAGTCAGTAGTTGCCACACTTGACGCAAAACTACCCCGTGTGAGGACACACCAAGCAGTGCTTACACACTTGTGCATCAATCTGCCAGATTAATATTTCTATCCACTAGGGGGCAGGGCAGAGCCAAAATATTTATCTGGTCAGATTTTCCATGTAATAATGTCTGCAATCTCATAGCAGCTATTTTGGCAAATATACACTACCGTTCAAAAGTTTGGGGTCACCCAGACAATTTTGTGTTTTCCATGAAAAGTCACACTTTTATTTACCACCATAAGTTGTAAAATGAATAGAAAATATAGTCAAGGCATTTTTCTGGCCATTTTGAGCATTTAATCGACCCCACAAATGTGATGCTCCAGAAACTCAATCTGCTCAAAGGAAGGTCAGTTTTAGGTGGGGTTTACATTAGACCGTATCAGCGGATCATCAGATTAACGTTTTTAAAACTATTCGCGTGCACACAGCAACGCCAATACACGATTCGCGTGCACACAGCAACGCCAATACACGGATACGCTCGGCTCTGCAGGCATCCTGCGCTCCAAATCACTCCGCCCTGAACAGCGAGTGCCCTCTGGAGGGTGCGCACTCCGGCCCTGCGCAGCTCACAGAGCGCGTGAGTGAAGCGCATGAGCAGTGATTCGGGACAAATAGCAGGAAGTAAAAGTCTGCGCCGTTTTTCAGCAGTCGCGTCACATGACCAATAACTTAATATTATATAGTCAGGCTGTCTGTTGTTGCCCAAATGAGGCTGGGTTCCCTTTTGAGTCTGGTTCCTCTCGAGGTTTCTTCCTCATGTCGTCTGAGGGAGTTTTTCCTTGCCACCGTCGCCACAGGCGTGCTCATTGGGGATAGATTAGGGATAAAATTAGCTCATGTTTTAAGTCGTTCAAATTCTGTAAAGCTGCTTTGCGATAATGTTTATTGTTAAAAGCGCTATACAAATAAACTTGATTTGATTTGATGACCAACGCCAGCGAATCAGGAAGGTGGATGTCACAGTGACGTTGTCCAATGACGACGTCAGCTAGAGCTCAGCACAGCGCATCCTCGTTCCTCAATGTTTACACAGCACCGGATCAGATACGTAATGGATTGAATACGTGGGCCCTGGCGGATTCAAGTTGTTCTGCCTGTGGAGTCGTTTCCCGGCGTTTTAATGTGAACGGACAGTGCATCCGCGACGAAAACAAGACGGATACGGTCTAATGTAAACACCACCTTATAGCTTCTCTAAAGAGCTCAACTGTTTTCAGCTGTGCTAACATGATTGTACAAGGGTTTTCTAATCATCCATTAGCCTTCTGAGGCAATGAGCAAACACATTGTACCATTAGAACACTGGAGTGAGAGTTGCTGGAAATGGGCCTCTATACACCTATGGAGATATTGCACCAAAAACCAGACATTTGCAGCTAGAATAGTCATTTACCACATTAGCAATGTATAGAGTGGATTTCTGATTAGTTTAAAGTGATCTTCATTGAAAAGAACAGTGCTTTTCTTTCAAAAATAAGGACATTTCAAAGTGACCCCAAACTTTTGAACGGTAGTGTATTTAGCATGAAATTCTAGTTCTCACAAGCTCATTCCGCCGCAATCACACACACTGTTCATTTCTGAAGATGTGCACCTCCAGTGTTCTGAAATCCTTTGCTATTTAAAACTGAACGGTAAAAGGTGCAATCAGTGATGCTGAGACAAATTATAAATAAATTGACAATAAAACAAACTCCTTTATATAAGGAATAAAACTTCAGGAAGTGCCTTTATACAAAAAATAAATAAATAAAATCAACAATGGAGTGGAGTCCCAAAGTTGCTCATTTTCCAAATGACAGCAGGTCCTGAAGTGTTTTATTCTTTTTATACCACAGCAAATTGCCAACAATAAAGATCTAATTTATTAATAAACAGGTCTTTTTTTTTTTTTAAATCTAAATATAGTTAAATGTTGCAGAACATCTGCAAACAAGTTATAACCTGATAACAGGAACTAACACCTATAGACCCTTTTCACGTGACGTCACGACAAACGCGGCCGCCATTTTGGACATGAGCTACCAGTAGTCTACCACAGCCAACAACGAGGAACGACAGCGAAGCATCGAAAGGAATATAGCCATCAAAGAAAGTTTTTACTTTCAGCAAGACTTCCATCATGCCATTATATTGTTGTGCACCTGGATGTAGTAACCATCAACACACAAGGCAAGATTTATCATTTTATCGGATCCCGACAGATGCTGACCGACGGAGAAGATGGATGGTCTCTAAAATATTGGCAAAATGATGTTTATTGACATAGCAATCGTGTGTAACGGGAAGCATTTGCATATCCGAAGTGTTGTGTTTACATCCAAGATAAAATAAACCGATATGACAACGACTGCTGCTGCCAGGTTGGGGACACAAACTAGTAGAAAGGAAGTGTGCCAACAGACTTCCTTTGTGGTCGATTCTGCTTTAAGGTAAGATGCATTTAATTATTCGTCTGCTGTGGGTTTGGAATCGGTAGCCTGACCGATTCGTTCATGTTTGTGGTGCCATTTGTTTGTTGACGCGTGTTGAAATGGAAGATTGGTTGTTGACATGATTTCCAGTGATGCTTTGGTGCTGCTGTGGATCAGATGTGTTGAGTAGCCTGACTGTTTTTTTTTTTCTTGCGTGTGGTATCATTGTTGACGCGAGGCTGTTTTTTGAACATGCCAATGCGGACACGATTTCCCCTGATGAGTTATGACTTCAGACGCGATGCGTGTGTGGAGGTGTGGAGTCCGCGTGATATGTGCGCAAGATAGGCTTCTCATGTGTTTGGAGATCCGCGCTCTGAGACAAGCGCAAGCACCCCCCCCAAGGGAAAAAAAGGGACCCCCCGAAAATATCGGCATAGTTCGAACACTGGGTTGGAGAAAGTAATGGCAAATAGTGAGTGCACAAACCATAGAAGGTAAACTGTACACAGCGCCAGGGCAGTGTGATGGTATGTCTACTTTTAGATTGTGTTAGCTTATCAATGAACACACTCGTCACTCGACGAGTTTCACGTCTTTACGACGGATACTTAAATGTGTGTTAGGTATTATTGTTGCAGTCTAAGCAGTCATTGTAGCAGCTAGATGAGCGAGAACCGAAAGGGTCTGTGCCATAAACCGTTATTTCTTCATGTCCAAAATGGCGGTCGCGTTTACGAAGGTCACGCGAGTGAAAAGGGTCTATACAGTTGTTCCCTCAACATCCTCCATTTTTACTCTTGAAGTGAATAAGACAGACTGACAGCCTGTTGAACCCTGAATACTTTCCTGTGATGGGAAACCGATTGTTACAAAGCACCGACACTGAAGACTCCTTCCATAAATGAAATGGTCCTCTTATAGAAAATCATTACCATACAAACAATTACTCATTTATTATACCAACTCTTACAGAAAACTAATCAATAACGTCTAACCAGAATCAAATCAGAGAATTCAGCATGGCTGTGGGATAAACCAAAACAGCACTGAAATACCTGGAACACTATGTTAATCCACTCACTGAATCCAAGACAAACTCATTCTTAATACATTTCTCATTCACAATATCAAATCTCACACGTTTCCTGAAGAGTTATGTTTTACTTGGTTAGATCCGACACCCTTAGAGCACGACAGTGTAATTTATAACTGTGTATCGACCCAATGATGACTTATAGTGGCTGTAATTTCACTACAGAGTAAAGCACGAGTACATGACCTCATCTTCAGTCATATCCATCTCCGTACTAGTGAGCACACACAGGCCCCGTTTACATTATTTCGAATCAGCGGATCATCAGATTAACGTTTTTAAAACGATTCGCGTACACACACAATTTCTGTGCCCGCAACAAAACCGTTCCCCGTGCACACAGCAACGCCAGTACACGGATACGCTAATCACATGACTAATTAGACGGCACGTCACATGATCCCAGTGCATATCGGGCATGCGCAAGTCACTCACCACTTGCAAGCACATAAAGTGAGAGAGATTGAGTGAGCGAGAGTGTGTGACAGAGGAGAGAGAAAGAAAGAGAGCAAGCGAGTGAGCATAAGAATCAAAATTTGAAGTTCTTTATGGAAATCAGGGACGCCGTGTCATTGGGACTAAAGAGGAGAAGGTTTTTCAGCAGTCGCGTCACATGACCAACGCGGCATGACCAACGCCAGCGAATCAGGAAGGTGGATGTCACAGTGACGTTGTCCAATGACGACATCAGCTAGAGCTCAGCACTGCGTTTCCTCGTTCCTCAATGTTTACACAGCACCGGATCAGATACGTACTGGGTTGAATACGTGGGCCCTGGCGGATTCAAACTGTTCCGCCTGTGGAGTCGTTTCCCGGCGTTTTAATGTGCACGGACAGTGCATCTGCAACGACAACGATACGGTCTAATGTACGTAAACACCACTACAGTCCTGTTCTGCTGAGCTAAACCTCACCTCCTGCTCCGTTAGCCTTCGTGCTACTCCCCCCACCCCTTTTGAGATGGCAGTCTGACACAAGAACTGCGTGTGCGTGTAAGACTTGCAGGCACTTCCTCTGGAGCATGACTTCACTCTCGTCTTTCCAGTCCAGACATGTCAGTAAGACAGCAAATCACTCCCTAAACAGCTCTACGAAGAGCTCGGAGGCATAGCAACACGGCGCTGTGCTCCTCCAGTAAACTGCTCAGATCTCATTACTAGCCTGTCTGCTTTGGTTCTCCCCCCCCCCCGGTTTCTCCATCCATGTGTTGCTGCTGCTGATCTGGAATTCTGGTTGAATTCTACTCATGGAGCTAATTTTATTAGGGCTCAGTGATTAAATTGAGACTGAGGGAGATAAAAAGGGCCTCTGTTGTGCTTCAGCTCATTTTATAACTTTGCTTGCTGTGCACGCACACATAAAACACAATGCGATGGACAGAGCTCAAAGGCAGGGCAATAAAAAGGGCCATGGTTTTGTAGACACCTTGTGCAAGAAGCCTAACTAATCATTACCTAATGCAAATCCTCCAGCACGAGTGAACCTGCAGTCGGAAACGCAAGGCTGCTTTATTCATACAACACATTTCACACGCAAAGGTCATTCAAAAGGGCTTTTAGAAATAGGACATTAAAAAAAAAGACAAAATCGATGTATAAATAATTAAAAAGTAGTGCAAAGTGGAGCCAGAAAGTGTCAGGCAGGTAAATAGATTTTAATAAACAATTTTGGGGTTTTTTCCCCCTCTTTTCTTTTTAGGATATGAAGATGGCCAAACTTGGGGTACATCAGAGATCCTTTGGCTGCAGCTTTGGGGAGCACAGAAATGCTAGCCTAGGCCCGCCCATCCTAAGCGTGACGCAACACGAGGGCCTGTTGCGAGCTTAGTCTGGCCAGGCAAGCTATCTCCAGCTCTTCCGAGCTCCCGAAAAATCGGGAGCCAATCAACTTTGAGCATCTCCAACGGCCCTGGGTAGAGGCGTGTTCAAGGCAGTGACGTAGTAGAACTGCGACCGGAAGCCATAGATTGTTTACAGAATCTATGCCGGAAGTGCTTCATTCACGCTTCTGCATCTATCACGCATAGATGCTGTATTGAAAGCATTCAACGGGAAGTTCTCATTGAAAACGGAGCAAAGAGCAGCCCTGGAGGTATTTATTGAAAGGAAGGACGTTTTCGCCTTGCTCCCGACCGGCTTCGGTAAGAGTTTAATCTACCAGTTAGCCCCGTCGCGTCGCATACATCAGAGGAAAGAGTGATGTGATTGGTTTAAGCTTCGTCACAGCCTTTTCTGGCTTCGACCAGTAGCAAACTGAGGCATTTCAAGGAGGCGGGTCAACCACGGGCTCTGGGAAACGGTTGGGCTTAATATCTTGGCCAGACCAATAGCTCGGAGAGCTTTGTCGTGTTAGCCAGACTACAGAAATGCTGCCTTGCTGTTCTTAAGGGGGTGTTCACACGGCACATATTTGCATCGATGCTGCACCGATGTATTTTGTTGCGATATATCTTACACCGGTGTAAATTTTGTGGAGCGTTCACACGTCACAAACCTGCTTACTAGAGAGAAGCGTGCTAGCACCGGTGCAGCCCCACTTGTGTTCACACGGCAGTTTTTGCGACTGTGCTATACGATAGTAATAATGCGGAAATTAAATATGCGCATGCGTGAAAGTGTACTTCCTTTTCCCGGTTGTCATGGCATCACCAAGCGCCGGGAAAACAACGTGGATGAAGACACCAGTGTTGCCAGATACTGCTGACGTTTTCCAGCCCAAAATATGTTCAAATCCGCCAAAATGCACTTAAAACCGCCCAATCTGGCAACACTGGAAGACACGCAGTTCTGTTGTTGTTGATATTCGCCATTTTGGAAGCGCAAAATACCAGGATGCAAATTATGCAATGCCTGTATGTAATCAATTCTCCTCACGTGTAGTGAGTCTACCCCTGTAGCGTTCAGACGTCCCATTTTATATCGGTGCTGCCCCGCAAACTAGCATTTACACCGGAGTAAATTTCTTAAACCACCTCCCGAGCAGGGTTAGATTTGCACCGGTTTAAGCAGCGTTCAGGGGCTACACCGCTATAACTTTGTACCGTGTGAACGCTCTACCGGGGCAGCCCCGGTGCTACAGCGGAGTAAAAGTTGCCGTGTGAACACCTCTTTAGTCTCAAGTAAAAACACTGATTAAGTTGTTTATCAGCCAGAATCGATAGCCTAAAATAAAAGTGAACATCGCTACCATTTCACGTTAAGGACGGTAATAAAGGGTGTAACATCATCTGTATGGTGATAATGTAAAATGTGCTTCAACAATGATCATTTTATTACTACACCGAAACCCAGTTATAATTAACTCCTTGGGGGAATATCCAAATAGTTTGTCATACCAAGAAGTCATCTGAATCATGAATCTCTCCTTCCGAGTCACTATCACAGTTCATTGACCGAGTTAAAGGATCACGAACGGAGGTGATTATTTCTTCATCTGTTATGGAAATGACGGAGGTTACTGATGAATAACTGTCAAAGTCCACCCACTGACTCGCTCCGCTTTCTAAACCCTCACCATTCAGTTCATTCATGTGTTATAAACGACAATGATTTGTGTCATGCCTCTGGGCTCGGCAGGGAGTATTTATTTAAAAAAAAAAAACTGGTATGCTTTAATTAGGTGTGAGGTTTAGCGGTATCAGCAGTCATTTCGTCCTTTTATCAAGCCTTTGATCACTGTTCGATAATAGTGATCAACACCTAAGCGAGGTTCATTAAGCCTTTGTTTTATGGCATCAACACATTGTTAACTTGACTGCGGACTTGATTACCTATTGTTTGTCTCTGGTGGGAAGAAGAGTGCATGGCTTAGTGTGTCATAAGCAGGCGAATAACGGATGCAATTGCAAGAAGAGTATTTATGAACAGGCAGGCAAACAGTTCAAAAACGTAAGACAAAGGCAGGGTCGTGACACGAGTGATGGTCGAGTGAGGCACAGATAGAATGGCTGAGGTAAAGACAAAAGGCAGAGTCCAAATACATAAAACAAAAGTCAATACACAGATACACAGGCTTGGGTAGCGTGAGACAGTAAGTACAGCACGTATACTTCGCCAAGTTTGTATGTTTAGAGAGAGCGCTCATAAGCGTGCGCTGTGATTGCGCTCTAATCTGGAACAGGTGCATAGTAATTAGTCCTAATGGTGCTGCATGCACCGACGGTCAATGTGCATGGATGTAACAGTGATGTTTATTTTGAAGACGCCGACTCATTGGTCATTAAAAGGTGAGGGACATGAGCTTATGCGAAAGTTCGTAATAAATGAGTTTGTTATAGTGCTGTTGCAGTGCATCATTGTTTAGACATTAGTCAGTTTTCATGAGAGTGCTATCGTATTAATCGATGTAACAGTGCGTACACATTAAAACATTTACGTTCTCCTCTCTAGCTGGTGTGTGGTGTATCTGGAAAATTAGCTGAAGATCATTAGTACATTAATAAGAGAGTGAAAAATCAAAAATGGTGCTATGAGCCATAAGAAACGTTTATATTAATGAAAAGGTTTATGCTATGAATCTTTTTATACACACCCCTACGATCAGCTTAAAGCCAGGACGCCCTGTGCCCAGTCCAGACGAGTTAATGTGAAATGCAAGGATGTGGGCGGGGCTTCAAATTGTGCCTATTAATATCAGTGAGTTCAGAACTACTATGCAAGTCATTCCAGATTCCTTCAATTAGCTCGTCTCCCGTAATACCAGGCCAAAAAGAAGGTTCTTCTGGCGTACTGTTTGAGTGACAACTTGCACAAATGTATTCCAGTGTTCAGTTGTGGAGCTCCTACTCATATCATCTCTAGCCACTTCATCCTTCTACAGGGTCGCAGGCAAGCTGGAGCCTATCCCAGCTGACTACAGGCGAAAGGCGGGGTACACCCTGGACAAGTCGCCAGGTCATCACAGGGCTGACACATAGGTGGTGTTTACATTAGACCGTATCCGTCTCGTTTTCGTCGCGGATGCACTGTCCGCGCACATTAAAACGCCGGGAAACGACTCCACAGGCGGAACAACTTGAATCCGCCAGGGCCCACGTATTCAATCCATTACGTATCTGATCCGGTGCTGCGTAAACATTGAGGAACGAGGAAACGCTGTGCTGAGCTCTAGCTGACGTCGTCATTGGACAACGTCACTGTGACATCCACCTTCCTGATTCGCTGGCGTTGGGATCACACACACAGCGGCTCAGTCCCGAATCACTGCTCGTGCGCTTCACTCGCGCGCTCTGTGAGCTGCGCAGGGCCGGAGTGCGCACCCTCCAGAGGGCACTCGCTGTTCAGGGCGGAGTGATTTGGAGCGCAGGAGGAAGCGCTGAGCCGCACTGAGGTTTATTTACACATTTCAACTTATTTACCTCCTTCAGGCGCTTAAACTCAGTGAGAACATGAACATCACAGCCAGGTGAGTTTATCTGCTGGAGAAGGTGTTCGCTTGCCATCCTTCCACTTGCAAGTGGTGAGTGACTTGCGCATGCCCGATATGCACTGGGATCATGTGACGTGCCGTCTAATTAGTCATGTGATTAGCGTATCCGTGTATTGGCGTTGCTGTGTGCACGCGAATCGTGTATTGGCGTTGCTGTGTGCACGCGAATCGTTTTAAAAACGTTAATCTGATGATCTGCTGATACGGTCTAATGTAAACACCACCATAGACACAGACAACCATTCACACTCACATTCACACCTACGGTCAATTTAGAGTCACCAGTTAACCTAACCTGCATGTCTTTGGACTGTGGGGGAAACCGGAGCACCCGGAGGAAACCCACGCGGACACGGGGAGAACATGCAAACTCCACACAGAAAGGCCCTCGCCGGCCACGGGCCTCGAACCCGGACCTTCTTGCTGTGAGGCGACAGCGCTAACCACTACGCCACCGTGCCGCCGGAGCTCCTACTCAAAATGCATTTATAAAAGGTCATCAGGTTTGATAAAGTATGTCACTGACAGTGTGAAAATGTATCGTGACGATTAAATCCTATCACACAAGCCAATAAATAAAAATAATTAAATACACCCACATCCCAAAACACCACAACTGGATTAAAACTACTTTTTGATTAGCTGGTGTGAGAAGAATGCTTTACTCGGCCTAATAGACCCTGACTAGTTATTTTACTAATTATTACAACAAGGGACCCAAAAAAAAAAAAAAAAAAAAAAAAGGATATGGTCCATCACGTTGTCCTGAGCCGTTTATATGCACCGAGATCACTTGGTCTAACCATGAACCTGCAACGTACAGCATTTGAAGTGCACTACATTTGCACAAGTAGAGCTAGTGTGTCTAGACTTTACATAAGCACTCAGGGAAAGTAAATTAGGTTACTTCTGTAATCAAACAAGCCAATAACCCTTACAAAAGAGGTGGACTGGTCTTGAAGCCAGGCCCAGGCAATCCCTCCTCCTGATCATGACGACTCATTAGTTCGGACTCCAGCACTGAAGCTGAGCGGAAAGTTCAAGTCAGGAACAATCTGGACAAGGATCAAATGAGCCAAGATTCAAATAAAAACCAGAAAGGCCTCCAAGTTTCCCCTCACTAGTGCAAACTCCAACTCACTATGTGACGACCCCTAAAGCATCCCGAAACAAAAAGCCTCCAGAGCATCCTCTTAAATCACTGCATCCTACTGACATCTCCTGAATACTGGGCGTCTTTCTTCTCTCTCTTAGTACCTGCTATTCCCATAAAGCTAATTTGAATCTGAATATAGACTAAACGAGCACTGATTTAAATATCAAGGGCAGCTCTGAATGTGGCTGTCAGCGTTTGGATGGCTGCAGTTTAGAAAGGCCAGCATCTCTTTACAGCAAAAAGCCAATGGAGCTTTTCAAGCTGACACCAATGAAGACATTTTACTTGGGCCAAGTGGCTGTTCTGTGACTGGCTAGAAGTCATGATGGATGGAGCCAGGAAATGTCTGAGCTCACTGCCTCCCACCCCACACACACGGGCTTCATTCGGCTGCAGTCATGGTGGAGTCTGAGGTCTGGCACGACACACTCCCCTCCCCATAACGAGCCTCTTCATTTACTACTACCCCCCCCACACACACACACACTCCTTAGAGTGCATATCAGGGGTAAATTCACGAGCGAGATCAATGTAATTCTCCTATTTTATATTAAACTTTGGTCAAATATCTGTAACATTCTGCATTCTCTGCAATTTTTTTTACCTTGCGCAATACCAGAAAAATTCAGTTGAAATCAAGCCATTTGAGGTGAATTGGGCCGCCTCTGAAAAAACCTGCCGTTTGGATTTCTTGGCGTCACGTGCGAGACCCTTCCTTCTGAATCCTACGTCAGCGCTGGTTTGTTTATGAGAAAACGACCTGGTGGTTTTCTGCAAATTTCTTCAATATCACCACGTAATTATTAAAATGGTTAACAGATGCATCATAGGAGGGTGTAGCAACACCAATCTTGATGGGATTAGTACTCATCGCTTCCCAAAAGACCGGACAATGAGAGAGAAATGGGAGCGCTTTGTGCGAGGCACCCAGAAGCCGAGGACCAAAGCAGAGCCAAGAAAAAGACCAAGAAAATCAGCGATTCACAAGTCGACTGTTGCCAGGGTAAGAAATAAGAGACTATACTCTAAATTAGGTGTTCCTGTGTTTGTGTGGTACACGGATAACGTTATTTATTGACACGCACAACACGAAAGCGCTGGGCGATAATACACTTCACATGTATCAAGGGATATGCATGTCAGGGCTTGAGATCTTGGGGCCTGTCAAACACATTAATGTATATACAACCCTGCTTAGCAGATTCCATGTGTGTAGCTTATGAAATCTTTCTCCTACAGTAGCCAGTACTCTTCTAAATGAAGAAATATATAAATACATAATAGTAATTAGAAAAAATATGATTTATGTAACAATAGATAGATAAGCATTGATACATGAATCCATGGGTTTAGAAGCTCAGGAGACAATTCCAGATTTCAATGCAAAATCGCTAGCTGCTAAACTTGGTCTACACAGACACTGCACTGAACCCGTGCAAGCTCTCGCAGCCTGCTGGCGCTTCCGCACGTGACGTCACGAATCTGGCGCCAGACTCTCTTGGGATTTTTCCCCAGACACGTTTTGTTATTTTTTTCTGCTGTAGACAGATGGCCTTGTGCAAAATTACCCTTCTGGATGAGTGTGTAAAGGGACATACTTTCATATTTAAAAAAACAAAAAAAACCCAAAAAAACCACACGAAATTGGTCCAGGATATGCACTTTAAAGTAACACGTGACACGAGGAAAAACAGCATTTGACTGCTTGAAAACCAGAGCTCTCAATATGGGTTTCATGAAGCAAAGCCAGGGGGTGGCGATATTTAAAAAATATGTTACAGTGGAGAAAAATCACAGCCCGCTATGATAAAAGTAGTAATGTATTTAACAGTTATTCCACGAAATCGAGTCATACGTGAGCCGATGAGGCGCAAA
Organism: Neoarius graeffei; assembly: GCF_027579695.1. Lineage (NCBI taxonomy): Eukaryota > Metazoa > Chordata > Actinopteri > Siluriformes > Ariidae > Neoarius > Neoarius graeffei. Next base: position 68,395,781 of record NC_083575.1, on the reverse strand, counting down.
GCACCAAGTTAGCTATAAGCCATGTACAATAGGATTGACTGGAATAACTTTTACTCTATCCACATTCACTGGATTTTGAGAAACAGAGCATTTTTTGCAAATTCAATAAATAAACTTTATACAAAACATCCAACAAAATTTCTGCTTAGAATGTAAAACAAACCAGCAAAATAACAGCGATGTGAAAATGCTATAAGAATTATTGAAAAAGATGTATTCCTACCATCAAATACTTCCATTCCATATTTTGTTGCGCTTTTTTTTTTGGGGGGGGGGGGGGGGGGTGTCAAGTGGAGTTTTTATTTCGTCCTCTGTTGGTTCAGCAACACACACTGCCATTTTGTTTTTCTTTACTTATGGTATATGAGCTGATATCTTGGTAGTAGAGTAGCCAGTCAGAGTGCGTGATTGCTCATATTCCAGTGAATGTGGAGAGAATAATAGCTTATTCTATTTATTATTGTGTTCTTGAAGTTATTAGCCTGTTTGGTTACTTAAGTTGAATGGGTTTAATCCAAACTTCAATAACTGCCCCAAAAAATTCAACTTCTACCTAATGTCAACGTGAATATCAATGACGCGTAGCCCGACGTGGTCATATCCAAATACCTCACGGCTCGTTCACATGTAAAAATCAGGGTTCTCCACTTTTCAAAAATAAAAAAGGTGGTGGCAGGGGTTTGGGAACCGCCTCGGCCCCCAACGGGGTCCAGGGGCAAAGCCCTGGTGGGGGGCCACCTTGAAGCTGATGGACTTTGGGCTTTGACAGTGAAACTGGCCAATAAATGGATAGGAAGTGCTAAATCATTTTACAAAAAATTAACACACTTGCTGTAAATATCATCTGACAACAGCCAAAGACAGAACTTTTAATACAAGAGGTTTTATTGGGTCCGGTTTCTCAAAGTAGCAGCAGAAATTTAACACAAACTAAATTATAATAATAAAAGTTCAAGTAATTATTACAACTCAAAAAAAAAAACAACTTTGTCTCCAAAACAGAATACTGTATTGCACTATATTTGCACCGCCTGATTACATGCACATTACAGGACTACGACATAACAGACCGTGTTCATGACCCAACTAATCCGCCTCCCTTCAGAGGGCTAGATATACATAGTTTGCACATGACATCACAGAGTCGGGGATTCCCTAGTGGCGGCCATCTTGCGGGTCAAGCTTACCGTACGGGTGACTGAGCACACATTGTAACGCGCGAGTACAAAGTCTTCAAAAGAACCCAAGCAGGCTATTTAAAGCTAGCAATGGTGCACAACTGTTGTATTCACGGCTGCCGTAATAGGTCAGATGATGAAGTCAAGCGGAGCTTTTATGGAATCCCCACTGTACGGGAGCACGAAGGCGAGCAAACAAAGAAACTCAGCATACAAAGGAGAAATCTATGGCTTGCGAGAATCAACCGCAAGGATTATCAGCCTTCCAAACACAGCAAAGTCTGCTCCGATCATTTTATAAGTGGTAAGTTGTTTAAATAAACAATCAATTGTGTTTAAGTTTGTTTTTGGAAACCAAAACATCATGTGAACAATCTCTGGAGAATGCCTAACTGGAACCGCTGAGTGTATGTTTACATTGTAATGTACACTTAATATCGCTCGTTTGTCACGTTTCTATTTGACACTTGTCACTTCACTCACACAAGGGTCATTTTTGAAAAACATTTTAGGTCTGTTCTGTATGCAGGGATGCAAACAGCGCGCCTTCTGGCGGATGCCGCCTTTTTCACGGCTGAATTGCGCAGATCCGATTTTTTTTGGGGGGGGGGGGGGCGTTGAAGTGTCTGATTATAATTTCAAAGTAAATTCTGTGTTAAAAATACTAAATAAGCAAATCCGTTACAGTCCATGAAACATAGGAAGTATAAGGATGAGGAAAAAACAACAACAACAATGAATCGGAAAGCTGCGCACATTTGCACAGCTTCGCGCAAATGTGCACAGCTTTCCGATGCAAAGTAATATTGCACAGTATTCATAATAGTCTTAAATCAACTCGATGTTATACACACACTTGTATGCAGTGTTGAGAGCTCTAAAATTCCAATGTTTACATACCTTGGCTGTAATTAGGACACGACTGTCACTTGTTTTATATGGTGGACTTCAGGGACCCAGCCACAGACAAAATAATTGTATGACTCCAGCGACTTGTATGCTTTGAGGTCGTCAAGTGTGTAGGCACTTTTACTATTCACGAAATAGTTCACAATATCAGGGTACAATACAGATGGCAGCCCTGCATAGTCACTTGAAAATGCATCTTTGTCCACTTCGTAGGGGTCAATTCCCCCAATCAAGGCCAGTTTGGCTGCATACCGTTGTCGTGAGATGTTGTCCAATGTATCTATATACTTCCGTTTGCTTGATTTTGCCGACATTGATCTTTATTTTAGAAAACTGACTATATAACTTCATACATTCATCCGAGATAACGTAGCCGGTAATGGCGATGGTCCTTTGTTTGCCCCACAATATGGCGGCTGGAGGGCGTTCCACGGAATGCCGTGACGTCAGTGAAAACTATCTACAGTGGCCTGTCCCCACCCACTGGAAGACACCAATTACTTTATATTAGCAACATCGCATAAACCATACATTTACAGAACAATTTCAGGTCTAAGTGCATGCCAACCATCTCTATAATTCAAACAAAATACCCAATTACAATAAATGCATCCTTTTTTTTTTTTTACACAATACACATAATTAAATGTTAATTGGGTGAAACCACTGCAATCCATGCACGAGCTGGTGAGCGTGACCAAGACTGGCACTACAAAGCCACCCCGGCCTCCGTAGTTCGGGTCCTTTGACCCAGGAACCCGGAAGTCCTGCAGTAAACAAACAGTGAAGCAACGGGAAAATGCAGCTCTCGCCTACACAATCACAGATACGTAAAACAAAAGACCTGAACTTAACTAGTGTGCGCGCACGCGCTGTTATACGATTACTGTAACTGTGTACGGTCAGAAGAGACAATAAGCGTAACCGTTGCACAATAACGCTACAAACACCCGCAAAGTTATTTAGCTGCTGGCTAGCTGCAGCTTCCAGCGTTACCATGCGTCAGTATAGTGTAATGTGGTGCGGTGTAGTGTAACGCAGTGATGACCTCAACCTGCAGAGCTCAGTGTCAAATCTGTATGCAGCCGGCCGGATGGTTTTCTATTGCAATCGCGTGGCCACTTCAGGTAGCCCCGTATGCATTCGTTTAATGGTCTTCTGCATGTTAAATAGTCATAAAATAATAATAATAATAATAATAATAATAATAAAGCGAATACTTTACGATTTATTTGGTGTATACTGATCAAGGTTTTTTTTTTTTTTGGCCAAGGGAAGGATGGCGGTGCGCCACTTTAAAAGCGCCCGTGGAGAACACTGAAAATACATCCAACGTTGTCAAAGTGAATAAACAATGAACACAGCTATTGTTAGTCCTCACAGCTGTTGATAAGCTCACTACCTTTAGCAATATATCTGCCTCACCTTGTGGAAGACTCCGGTCATGCACAATAAGCGCATGGGCAGAGGGCACACAGGTAGGCCGGATGATCTGACTGGACAGGCTTTTTTACAATGCTTCAAAAATAAACTCACCGACCCTACCTTTAAATAATAAACCAAAAATGTCTGGATAGTTGGTTTAGGTTTATAGCCAAAAGTATGTGGACACCTGATTACTGAACATCCCATTCCAAATCTTCCCATATACTTCATCATGTATTTGTTGTTTATACCACATGCTGTAACGTGTTCACCCGTGTGCGCTCCACATTTTCTCAATGGCTATATTTTTGTGGATATCGCACAAATACGTTTCAGACCGACATGTGTTCATACTCCCAGTTATACCCAACATTTCAGGCATTCGGTACTTCAAGTAATATTACGAAAAATGGTTGTTATATTTTGAGAGATTTTATCATCAGTCACAGAAAACGTTTCATCTGGAAAACATCCCACAAACCTGATGCGGCTTTTGTCCAATTTTACTTTGACTACAACAAGCTACAATGTTGTAGCCTGGGCCCGCCCATCCTAAGCGTGATGCAACACGAGGGCCTGTTGTGAGCTTATGGCCCTTTTCCACTACCCTTTTTCAGCTCACTTCAGCCCGACACGGCTCGCGTTTCGACTACCTCAGAGCAGCACGACTCAGCTCGCTTCAGCCCTGCTTAGCACCCAAAACTCGCACGGTTTTGGAGTGGGGCTGAAGCGAGCCAAACCGAGCCGAGTGGGGCTAGGGGCGTGAGGAGAGACTCCCCTGTGCACTGATTGATGGGGAGGAGTGTCCTCACATGCCCACACGCCCCGCGAGCACGCTGGGGTCTGTAAACGCCGTAAACCCGGAAGAAGGAGAATTACGAGAATTTCTGAAGCCTTATGCGCCTCGCCTCATCTATACGCTCTTGCCAGTATCTGTTGGCGTTGTCGGTGACAACAAGCCACAGCACCAAGACCAGCAACACTAACGACTCCATGTCCTCCATGTTTATTGTTTACTATCCGGGTTGTGAGACTACCGCTTAAAAGGTCACTGATGTCACTGTTTGCGCCGCCTAACGACATCACGTGACGTCCACCCACTTTTGCTAACTCCACCCAACGTGTCCACCCACTTCCAGCCAGCACGGTTCAGCGCGGTTGTAGTCGAAATGCAACTCCAACAGCCCCGCTCAGCTCGACTCAGCCCAACTCAGCACAGCACGGCTCAGCCCGACTCAGCCGCGTTGGTAGTGGAAAAGCGGCATTAGTCTGGCCAGGCAAGCTATCTCCAGCTCTTCCAAGCTCTGGAAAAATCGGGAGCCAATCAACTTTAAGCATCTCCAACGGCCCTGGGTAGAGGCGTGTTCAAGGCAGTGACGTAGTAGAACTGTGACCGGAAGCCATAGATTGTTTACAGAATCATGCTGTACTGAAAGCATTCAACAGGAAGTTCTCATTGAAAACGGAGCAAAGAGCAGCCCTGGAGGTATTTATTGAAAGGAAGGACGTTTTCGCCTTGCTCCCGACCGGCTTCGGTAAGAGTTTAATCTACCAGTTAGCCCCACTAGTAGCCAAATCAATGGGGCTCAGCGAGAATCCTATCGTCGCGTCACATACGTCAGAGGAAAGAGTGATGTGATTGGTTTAAGCTTCGTCACAGCCTTTTCTGGCTTCGACCAGTAGCAAACAGGCATTTCAGGGAGGCGGGTCAACCACGGGCTCTGGGAAACGGTTGGGCTTAATATCTTGGCCAGACCAATAGCTCGGAGAGCTTTGAAGTCGCGTTAGCCAGACTAACAATGTTGTAGCTTAAACAGATCACAAACTAACGTCTCAAATCATTTTGGTTGTGATGCGATTAAAAAAAAAAAAAAAAAAATGTAATGTATTCTGTGCTCTTTTACCATTCATCACCAGTGTGCTCAAACAGCAAAAATGACCTGTTCGGTGTTGCCAGATTCAATAAGAATCCTGAACTCGACTTTTTTTCATCTTTTAAAATGGGGGGAAGGAGGCCGATGTCTAGTAATTTTATTTGTCATGGTTACATTTTGTGACGGGTTTTAAACCATGATTTGTGCTGAAAACAGTAGTCAAACCACTAACCCCTGAAACAATGCATTTCCCAACACTAAACATTCCGATATTTTATAGCAGTGACTGCAGACTTTCATTTCCATTCAAACATCTTTAATACTGCATCTGCATTTTATGCTATTTGTGAGGTTTTTTTTTTTAAATACACCAAGATGGTCATATAGTGAGGCGTTTTATCTAAGAAAAACAACAAAAGTATAAATGTTTTACATACTACACACTCACTGCAGATCAGAGCTGAAAGATATGGGATGTTAATGTCAAGTGTTCTTCAGTGAATAAGAGAAATAAATAAAATGTTCAAAAGTTAAGAACACGTATGATATTTTAAGCGCGTTAGATTGTTCTTTAGCCGATCAAACGGGGAAAAGCGAGTGTTTGGGAGATATTCATTCAGAAATATTCAGCATAACAAGCCTGAGAAAATCTTAATATTTGATATCGTTGTAAATCCAGCAATGTCTATAGTTGATATCTGTTTCCGAATAAGAAAAACATTGGACAGGTTACATGCTTACAAGGGGGGGGGGGGGGGGGGGGGGTTTGGAAGTAGTAGTAGAGATGAAAGTGGAGCAAAGGAAAAAACCCTGGGGGGGGGGGGGGGGGGGCACCGTCCCCCGAAAATATTTTAACAACACGCAAAACCCTGCATTCTAGTGCATTTTAGTACTTATTTTCACTAAGTTATAACTTTTAAGCCTTTTTATTTCATGTACATTAATGATTAACAGGTCAAAAATATCAAATTTAATTCCCCGAGTTAATGAGTAATTTTCAGGAGTGCGTTTAGAAAACGCGGTGATTTTCCTGCTACACAGTTCATTACTTTGAAAAAAATCAGACAGTTGAAGGGAAACTCAGCAAAATCCCAAACCAGTACTGTTAAAAAGTAAAGGTCTGTTAGAGTTTCTAAGCCCATGTTTACATTAGACCGTATCAGCGGATCATCAGATTAACGTTTTTAAAACGATTAGCGTGCACACAGCAACACCAATACACGGATACGCTCGGCTCCGCAGGCATCCTGCGCTCCAAATCACTCCGCCCTGAACAGCGAGTGCCCTCTGGAGGGTGCGCACTCCGGCCCTGCGCAGCTCACAGAGCGCACGAGTGAAGCGCACTAGCAGTGATTCGGGACTGAGCCGCTGTGTGTGAGATCCCAGCGCATATCACTTACCACTTGCAAGTGGAAGGATGGCAAGCCTAAAGACAATCATAACTACACAATGGGCAGTATTTGCATCAGTATTTGCAGTATTTTCATACTTTTATACTCTTTAATGAAAGGTGATACAAGGCGGAAGTCCGCGCCGTTTTTCAGCAGTCGCGTCACATGACCAACACCAGCGAATCAGGAAGGTGGATGTCACAGTGACGTTGTCCAATGAGACGCCAGCTAGAGCTCAGCACAGCGTATCCGCGTATTCTCAATGTTTACACAGCACCGGAGCTGACACGATCTGGATTGAATACGTGGACGCTGGCGGATTCCCGTTTCCCAGCGTTTCCAGGCGGTTTAATGTAAACGGACAGTGCATCCGGGAAGAAAACGAGACAGATACGGTCTAATGTAAACGTAGCCTAAAGCTTTCAGGTTCCAATGTTGGGGACATTGAGCCTCGTTTATCAATCTTTTAGTAGAGTTGTGCGTTTGCAGAAGCTAAAGTGAACTAAACATTTCCAATTCATATTTATGCGAGTTGAAGCCAATTGTTTTACATTAGTTCGTATTGTCTGTAAATTTAAACACACCAATGAAAACCAAATTTCTCATGTAAATCAGGGCCGTAGCTGGGATTTTTCAGGGTGTGTGTGTCTCTCACACTGACTGGCAGCCTGAGTGCATTATGTAACAAAAAATAATTACCATTGCTAGTTTTAGGCAGCTTAGAAACCGGCGCTTCCATTATTGCTGTTTCTTCCATGTTTTCTTGATGTTGTGTTCTAGAAACGGCACTAAAACTTCGCTTCAAAGCCACAAAATGCAACTTTTATTTTTATATATATAATTGCTTACCTCTCTTCACGTCAAAAGAAGGAGGAAAGTTTTGCTTGTTTTGACATGGCGAATTATTAACAAGAGAAAATACTCGTAATTCGCAACTAAAAAGACTGCAGCTACACTGGCAGCTTGAACATGCTTTCTAGTGCGATTGTGTTGTGCTTGCACAGAACCATGTCAGTCCTGCACGCCTTAGCAAGTGCACCTGAAGGGGCGCGCGCTGCGCGCGCCTAACGAGCTCCGGCACGCGCGCCGTTAACAAAGAACACCTGTCTTTAATCAGTGAACTATGTTTGGGCTATTTAAATTCTCAGTCACAACCGGCCGTACGTGCTCCTACGGCCGGTCTACGTGCAAAAAACGCAAGAAGCACACGGAGGGCGCGCGTGAAACGCACGGAGAGCGCACGTGTGACGTGCTGATTTTTGAGCTGTAGACCGGCTGCAGAGGTTCTTTGTCATGTCAAACAAACTGTACGGGCACTTATGTTTTTTTTCAGGTTGCAAGACAAACTTACGGCCAACGCGCGTCTTTCTCTATGAACCAAAACAAAAAACAACAAAAAAACGCAGCGATTTGGGAAACGCCAAAAATCGCATGGCCAAAAAAAATCGTACGTCCGGTTGTGACCTAGGCTTAAGGACCGCGCCCATGCAAGGACAATGTGAAGGATTACACTGTGTCTAGGAACGCAAAAAATCCAAAAAATACATTTCTCTATTCGGAAAACCAGAGGTTTTCAAGAGTTTTGTCAAATGTCCGGATTTCTGGGTCATTAGCAGAAAAAATCCGATGGAAAATCTAAAAACCCGGAATTCCGGGAAATCCCGGAAGACTTTCATCTCTATAGTAGCTACCCTGAGAGCCTGGTGCATTTTTGCGACCTTGTATTATTATGTTAATATTGTATTATTAGTATTAGTTTTGTATATGCTTATTATGAATAAAGGTGCTGACTAAAAAGTCATCTGAAATGGAAAATTTTTTATTGTGCATGGCATTTTCCTACGTCTCGCAAGATCATCATGCGGATGAGATGCGATCATTTTGATGTGCTGAGGGTCGTTTTTTTCTGTTTTGGGACTGTTCTCCTACCTCTTGAGGTACACAGTATGGCCCTACAGAAACAGCAAAAGAAGAAGAAACCTTTGTCACATGCACACTTCAAGCACAGTGAAATTCATCCTCTGCATTTAACCCATCTGAAGCAGTGAACACACACATACACGGGAAGAACATGCAAACTCCGCATAGAAAGGCCCCTGCCAGCCGCTGGACTCGAACCCAGAACCTTCTTGCTGTGAGGCGACCGTGCTAACCACTTACACCACCGTGCCGCACTGAGACACGAGAAACGCGAGAAGCTTTAACTAATTAGCATAACTATGGAACTGTGTCACATCAAGATGGCGACACGTGGAAAACATCATGACTGCATCGACCTCGGAGAGTTTTGAGTCACAGGGATGGAATTTGGGGTTGACATTTGTAAATAGATCTGTGAAAAAGACAAAAATATCTTTTCTCTGTTACTGCTTTTGTTATCATTTCTTTCACTGTAAGATCAAAACATTAGGTGTATAACTCCATACTCGCTACCGTGGAGTTGAGCTCATGCATTCTAAGGCTAAGATCGCTAAGCACTAGCTAGAATTATTTAATCATCTGTCCAGAAAAATGACGTCCTCTAACTTTGCTTTATCTTGAAGTTGTACTCACTAGGCAGGCTTTCCTTTTCCACTGGATTTTAGCTGGTGGGAGAGCGGAGTCCACCATGTTTGCCCACGCCGAATTGTTTTGGTTTGAAGTCGGGCGACAGGGTGGCGTAGTGGTTAGTACTGTCGCCTCACAGCAAGAAGGCTCTGGGTTTGAGTCCAGTGGCCGACAGGGGCCTTTTTGTGTGGAGTTTGCATGTTTTCCCCGTGTCTGCGTAGGTTTCCCCCACATGCAGTTTGGTTAGCATGGGCCGGTGTTCTGATAAACGGTCCTACATCCGCGAAGCGTCCTACGGTAGGAGGGGATGTCAGACATGTCTGTCAAGCAGTCCTACATTGCAGGAAATCCTACAGTGTGATTCAACTTTAACTTTTAGTCATAGTTGGCGGTTTTTCCCTCTGCAAAGAACAGCTTCTACATTGATACAACGTCCACCAACCCTGTCAGAATTCATATGAATGTAGGACGTTCTGACAATTCAAACGACTCCGTCAGAATATGCTTTTACATTCATATGAATCTAGGACGCTCTGACTCTTCAGTTGACCCGTCAGAATATGTAGAATTAATAGTTTTTTTGTCACTATTCACAAGTACCATTTGCTCTATTAAAATGAGCGTAGGATGTTATTACAATTCAAATGACGCCGCAGGACGTTCTCACAACTCACATGACCCCATCAGAATATGCTTCTGCATTAATAAATGAACGTAGGATGTTCTGACAATTCAAAAGACCCCTTCAGAATATGCTTCTACATTAAAATATGAGTGTAGGACGTGCTTACAATTCAAATGACCCCGCAGGACGTTCTGACAACTTGTATGACCCCGTCAGAATATGCTTCTACAGTAAGTAGGACGTTCTGACATATGCTTCTACATTAAAATAGGAGCGTAGGATGTTCTGACAGTTCAAACGACCTCGTCAGAATATTCTTACTTTAATATATGAATGCAGGACTTTCTGACAACTCAATGACCATCAGAATATGCCTTTACATTAAAGGATAAGGCAACTTTTGTACAAAATCACCACAAATAGATAGATAAATATATAAAGTAATCGATCATGGAATTTATAGAGACAGAACAGACCGCATAACAGTACATTAAGTTCGTTTCTTAGACAAGGATTTTTTTCTTTTTTTAAATAAACGTCCCGCCCAATTTGACAGGTAGTTCATGCCTCCGTAACGCAACATCAGCTGATAAGGCACGTCACCACTCGACATCTGGTGACTGTTTCTGAAGAAGGCGGGAGATTCTCGCCGAAACTGTTAACGAGGTAACAAGCTTAAAAAAAAAAAGAAAAAAAAAATCCTTGTCTAAGAAATGAATTTAAAATATCTGTAATAGTTAGACATAATGAACATCCACTACGCATAACAGTATCTTTTAACCTTTAATAATATGGGCTTTCGTTGAGCTCAGCGAAGATGCGTTCCGCCATATTGATCTACTGCGTGACGTCATGCGGCCCACCACTGAAAAGAACTCTTCAGTGCTTCATGGTAATAAGGTAAAAAACCAGTACAATCTCTTCTTCAAAGTTTCACCAAATGGTTTTATTTATGCAACTTAAAGCTCATAATACTGTATAACTTTGGTCGAGTAAAAACACGGAGCAAAAACATGGCTGAATCCTGAATGACTCCTATTTGGATTTGTCCTGCCAAGCCTACTGCGCATGCGTGAAGCGGCTCGGCTCGGTTTTCCCTTTCGGGCGCTCTCGTTTTCTGTTAGAATTTGGTAAAGAAAAAAATAAATAAATATTATTTACCAGCTTACCGGGTCCATGAACATAAATCTGACAACTGACAAGGTCGGGATATAAACGAATCGAATACAAGCCACCCGCCGGGACTCCTAATCACAGTGATCTGCTTGTAAACACTGTTTTCATGGGCTCAGTGACGTCACAGATCAGAGGGAGGAGCATTAACGAAAGATTCTGATTGGTTTATAGTTGCCCACAATCTCAAAATGGCTGACTCCTCCAACTTCGGCTCCTCTGTGTCAATTCATGATTTCAAAGTTAAAAATATTTTTTCATGTTCGATATATAATGGAAATAATTAACGGAATTGATTACGTATATGTTTTTCTCCTATTACACACACTGTACAAAAGTTGCCTTATCCTTTAACATATGAATGTAGGACGTTTTGACAATTCAAATGACCCCACTAGAATATACGACACTCACTGTAAAAAAGAACAAGTTAAGCTTACTTGAAAAAAGGTGGAAACTCGTTGCCTCAAATAAATGAAGTAATATAACTTCTCTTTCAAGTTATCTTTACGTTTAAAAGTAATCTCCACTGAAAATATTTGTTATCCTTACTTGGAACTTGAATGTTGAGGTTGCTTAAAACCAACTAGTAATGTTTACTTCATACCAAGTAGTAAAGGTTACTTGGAGCAAAGTTGTGTTTACTGGTGTTAAATGGGTTTCTCTTACTTTCAGCTGTGTAATGGGGACCTAATTCCTGATTGTAAGGTTTACTTGCAGAATCTACACCTTACTTATAGTTTGTAAGTATCAGCAACTTGAACAATTAATGTCTCACTTACAATATAATGTAATTAAATATAATGTTATTTTTATTGCAAGACATAAAACGGCATAACAACTGGAGCATCAATACAGTTTTCACTCAGTCAATAACTTTTTTAAAAGCTTACTTTCATTTAACACATCCAACCCAGAGAAGCATAACATTTCACTTAGGTGGGGTTTACATTAGACCGTATCAGCGGATCATCAGATTAACGTTTTTAAAACGATTAGTGTGCACACAGCAACACCAATACGCGGATACGCTCGGCTCCGCAGGCATCCTGCGCTCCAAATCACTCCGCCCTGAACAGCGAGTGCCCTCTGGAGGGTGCGCACTCCGGCCCTGCGCAGCTCACAGAGCGCGCGAGTGAAGTGCACGAGCAGTGATTCGGGACTGAGCCGCTGTGTGTGTGATCTCAGTGCATATCGGGCATGCGCGTCACTTACCACTTGCAAGTGGAAGGATGGCAAGCCTAAAGACAATCATAACTACACAATGGGCAGTATTTGCATCAGTATTTGCAGTATTTTCATACTTTTATACTCTTTAATGAAAGGTGATACAAGGCGGAAGTCCGCACCGTTTTTCAGCAGTCGCGTCACATGACCAACGCCAGCGAATCAGGAAGGTGGATGTCACAGTGACGTTGTCCAATGACGACGCCAGCTAGAGCTCAGCACAGCGTATCCGCGTATTCTCAATGTTTACACAGCACCGGAGCTGACACGATCTGGATTGAATACGTGGACCCTGGCGGATTCCCGTTTCCCGGCGTTTTAATGTAAACGGACAGTGCATCCGCGAAGAAAACGAGACAGATACGGTCTAATGTAAACTTGGCCTTAAAGTGTCAGTCCACCATTTCTGGAATTAAACTCATTTTCTCCACCTCCACTCGAGTTAAATAACTGAGTTTTACCTTTCTCCTAGTCATCCAGCCGTTCTCCTTGTCTGGCGACGCAACAGCACACAGAAAACAAACTTCCACAACTAATTTTGAATGATTTCATTTTATTGGAACACTTCAAGATGGCCAACTATTTGTTTTGAACAGGTTTACGGATTTGCACCAAATCTTACAAAAACTGATTACATTTTGGATGTCTCAAATGGCACACAGCGCACCAGGCTCTCTCTCTCACAGCAATATTTCAGAAAGATATTTCAGATGTATTGCAAGACTCACGCAATGGTTAGAAATCAGCATTATGTTAGATTAAGTAGTAAAGATTGAATGCACGCCGTTAATCTGCACCGTTTATAGCACAGCTGATGTAGGACAAAAATCTGTTCCAATTCCAAGAAATGATGTTTTGTGCTCTGCGCATGTGCAGTGGGGCTTTGTAGGACGCACTGACGTGTAGGACAGTTTATCAGAACACCGGCCTTAGGCTGAGGTGCCCTTGAGCGAGGCACCTAACCCCAAAATGCTCCCCGGGCGCTGTAGCATGGCTACCTACTGCTATAGGTATGTGTGCGCGCTCACGCATGCATGTTCTCACTGCTTCAGATGGGTTAAATGCAGAGAGGAATTTCACAAGTGTATGTGTGATGAATAAAGTTGTTGTTCTTCAAACACACCCCATGGTGGTCATGTGACCTTGTTGCTCACTTGCGTCTGCAATCTCCGGAATTGACGCTTTTTTTTTTTAATCTCAGCAAAACATTCACATATAGGATACACAGTGTGTGCAGCAGTGAAACATCTTGAAACTCCAACAGCTATAGACATAGAACATTTTGCCCATAATTCAACTTTGCAGTCAGAACCTTTAAATTTCAGAGATTTAAAGAGCAGCCTGAAATGAGGGGTTGTTTTTCAAGGATCAAGGATTTTTGTCTTTGTAATTCACAACGAAATTCAGTTCGACAATCTCCTAGCGGCAACTAAAAGGGATTTTTAAAAAATAAAATAAATAAAAATGATCAATAATAAGTTGATTTAAGTTTTTTGGGGGAAATGGCTGCATCAGAAGTGTGTTAACTAATGCCATCTCTTAAAGGATCGAAAAGTGCACAAAAGCATCACCTGTCATCAGTCTGAGCCCTAAAAACTAAACAGTGTCGTATAGACCCTTTTCAGTCACGTGACCTTCGTAAACGCGATCGCCATTTTGGACATGTAGTGGACTTCGGCTCGAATCAGTTTGAATGCGAGGAAGGCGACAAACGAAAAACATAAAAGAAAAAGGAGCGAGATGCAGAAAACACCTTCACTATCCAGCGACGTAGGGCATTTACAGGGCGAGCAGAGGGAGAGGTATTTGCAAAAATTGAGGTTAGCAGGCTTAGAGAACGACGTTTACCTGCTTCCACCAGGATTGTTCACTGACGTACGGAAGTACACCAAGCCCTCGTCTTTACCTGACTTCGGCCCACATGATCTGTATACCTATGTCGTTAAAAACCCATCGCCATACACATACACGCCAACGTCCGAGGTTCCGGAGCGCGCTCCGGCTTGCTCCAGGAGTGCTCCGGCCAAGGTTCCGGAGCGCGCTCCGGCTTGCTCCCCCTCAAATTAAGCAGTGCGCTCCGGCTTGCTCCGGAGCAAGCCGGAGCGCGCTGCTTAATTTGAGGGGAACCTCGGCCGGAGTGCGCTCCGGAACCTCGGCCGGAGCACTCCGGGAGCAAGCCGGCGCGCGCTCCGGAACCTCGGACGTTGGCTCCGGCAGCTATTTATACTGGATCCGGTGTAAATAGCTGCCGGATCATAATTACAGTAAACTAGTAAATACAGTAAAGGAAAAACTTGAGACTGAAAGGTTTTAACAGTCATCCAAATGACTGAACGTAAACATTGCTACAGTAACATACTAGCTACTATGTTGTTGACATTAGCTAGTCAACAATAGCTACTACAGAAGAACAAAGAGGTTACAATGGGTTATTTTAACCTATTTGGTTACACACTTGCCGCCACAGAATGTTAACAGCAATGTAATGCCTTTTCTGGCTAATTTTATTCGGCTTACCTCCAACAAAGTGGTCACTACACAAGCGTTGGTATGCTGAGGGCTGCCAATCTTTCCTGTTAATGGCCGCTATCCATCTTCTCCGTCGGGATCCGATAAAATGATAAACCTTGCCTTGTTTGTTGATGGTTACTACATCCAGGTGCACAACAATATAGTGGCATGATGGAAGTCTTGCTGAAAGTAAAAACTTTCTTTGCTGCCATTCCTCAGTGTTGGCTGTGGTAAACTACTGGTAGTACATGTCCAAAATGGCGGCTGCGTTTGTCGTGACGTCATGTGAAAATGCTCTATATTTAAAACACTGTGGAGCTGGGATGAGCCATCAGTCAGTCACTCAATAAATGAATATTAACAGTTTATATTGAATAACAAGCACCAATGAGACTGTTCGTAAACTAAAACACCAGCTCATTAAAACATCATTCACTCACGGGGGGGGGTACAAACGTGGCAGACAAAGCAGAAGCTTGACGGGGGAAAAGTAACACGAAAATATGAAAAATCAGTTTGTCCTGGGATTTATCTCCATCACTCCTGCACCAAAACAATACAATTTGAAATCATTTTAAATTATTAGCCAATATGTCCAACACCAATATCATGGGCAAGCCTACGCAGTGGACTGCCTCATTAATAATGACCAGAGGTGGAAAAAGTACTGAAAAATTGTAATTAAGTAAAAGTATCTTTACTTTGCTTAAATTCTACTCAAGTAAAAGTACCCATCTAAAAATCTACTCGGGTAAAAGTAAAAAAAGTACTGAATTTAAAATGTACTTTAAGTAAAAGTTACTTAGTTACTTTCAATCATTTGATGTAAAAAAAAAGAAAGGACAAGTCATAAATCAAATTATTTTAATGAACTATTAGTCCACATAATAACCTCAGGCAGTATAATGTATAAAGCTTTGTTTGGACTACCCCATAAAACATTTTCAAGTACAGGTGGCATAACTTGTAACTTCTATCATCCATTTTTTTCTTTACTGACAAACACCTGCTATTTTTATGCATACTTGTATATTATATTTTATATATATATATATATATATATATATATATATATATATATATATATATATATATGTGTGTGTGTGTGTGTGTGTGTTATTATATATATATATATATATATATATATATATATATATATATATATATATATATATATATATATACACACACACACACACACACACACACACACACACACACACACACACACAGTCTACCTGTAATGTGCAATTTTTCCGAGCCTCTCAATAAGGCAATTTTTCTATACTTTTTCACGGTAGATAATACAAATATCCCTCTGTATTTAATCCTTCGTTTGTCTAATTTGTATTTCAGTTTTATTTGTTATCTGTTTGACATTTTCTTGCTACTGTAAAACGTGAAATTTCCCCGATGTGGGATGAAGTGAATCTAATCTAATCTATTAAAGCCACTAAAGCAGACTTACTAAATGACACACACAAAACGTAAACCAACCAAACTCAAAGTGTCCAGGACTCTCACGATTTAAAGACAGCTAAGCGATTCCTTAGTAACACTGTGCTCTTCCTTATATAGAAAATATAATTGACAAATTAACTGCATAATGTTTACAACCTGTCGAGAGGTAATGTGCAAACTATTTTGAGACCACCCCATGAAACATTTTTAAGCAAAGTGCCAAATTCTGAATTGTATGGTCCAACTCAAACACCACAATAAAAAAGAAAATAAAACCAAAATCAAACAAAGTATCCAAGACAGTGAAAATGTTTTGATGGCCTATCAGTGACCTCCCAAAGCTCTAGTCTAGGCTACAGCTAACAACCCAGGAGCGAGTCTATACATGAATTAGGATTTTTTTCATGAGAGACCAATTGCAACTAAAACCATGCACTCGTATTATTTCTGACTGTCGTTCTGATAAAACTAATTTGTAAACGTGAGGTGATTCATTTCATTTAGGCTACTTCACTTGAAACGTTAGTGAGCAGTATGGATGCTAGGCGGCCAAAAGAATTGATAATGAAGGCACATTTTACTCAACAGTGGAAGGTTTTAACCAAACAATAAATATAACGTTTGGGATACACAGGTAAATGCACATATCTACTTACTGTACCACCACATGCTTCCGCAGATTTGATGTGTTAGTTTTGTAGACTGATAGCTCTGTACGGCAGGGCAGGCACATTTTGCATTGCCTTATTATGTTATTGCCTCGTTTGCATTTGAATGCAAAGTACTGGCTGAGATACGGCCAAGGATTTCCCTCGCTGTCCGGCGCACCTGTTCCACGGGAATTCTCTTCTTGGCAATCCTCAACCTCCTCCATGACCTCCTCTATCTCTTGCTCGGCTACCTCGGCACCAGCCATCATCCAACCATACATGTAGGCTAATATGGATATTCTGCGCGTGCGCCTGCGCCAGTTTCCTTTCAGTTCAGACCAATTGTTGTTTTTTCCCTACATCTAATTTTTTTACTCAGTAACGGGCGGTTTTCGAATGCAGCGAAGTAAAATACTTGGTTCGAAATGTACTTGAGTAAAAGTAAAATTACCCATTTCAAAAACTACTTAAAAAATTACAAATTACACAAAAAAATCTACTTGATTACAGTAACGTGAGTAATGGTGCGTTCATGTGCTATGGGAATTATGGTAAATACCAAACGCCGACATGGAAAGCACACATGAACGCCCCCTCTTGTGGTATTTTCCACTGGGCAACTCGTAGAAAATTTTGATACACGAGTTGCCGAGATGAGATGAACTTTAACCTTTTCAACATGGCGGCGAGCGGTACAAAACTAGCTTATGAACCAAGAAAGAAGTGGTTTTCACCTACGGAAAGCTGACTCTCACCTTTTAAACGAGTCATGTTATGTATATTATTATAATATGTATATTATAGCCTAATACAAAATATTCTGTGGCTGTCCAAAGAACGCCAACAATGATCTAGATACTGGCTACTCTCATTGTGGCTACAGCCAAATTTCCAAAAACTGCGTGGCATTCAATGTGTTAAGAAAATCTCTACTTGTCATGATCAGGAAATATTCAGCATTATTTACCTTTTGACTTTTGATAACTCATATTCCTGCTGCAGCTGATGAACAAGGCAGTCTATAATTGTTTTAGCCAAATAACAGGCCTGATTCTGAATCTGGTCCACCATCTTTAATTTGTCAACAACAACAAAAGCATGTGAACACAACACACTGGTAAATACCACTTCCCAACTGGAAAATATCATCTTCCCATAGCACATGAACGCAGCATAAATGTAATTCGTTACTTTCCACCTCTGATAACGACACTCTCATGGAATGAGCATAAACCCGTCATTATCAAGTGAGCTGAAAGTGAGTAACACCACTAAGAGTGAATATTTCCTGAGAACAATGGTCTGGAAATGTCCGTATCCTGCAGCAGGTCTTACAGCGTTATACAGGAAATGGTCAATGTAGAAAAAGGAAGAGAAAGCAACAACAATCGGCCCAACAACTTCCTGTAGAAGAAATGGTGGGGGTTATTCTTCACCGAACATGGCCCGAGGCATATTACACGGAGATTTTTCACACTTGAAATCGTGCAGCTTTTTGCATGACTTCTGGTACGTCTGGATTTCTTCCCCTCCAAAGTATTTCTTCACTTTTGCTGTTCACTGGTCGATAGATTACGTTTTTAATCAAAGCTACTTTCAGGAAACAAAGCCTATAAGAGATCATTCCATTCAGTTCTTGTGAAACATGAAATTACACAACAATCACGTTATTTGAGGACCAGCCTACAGAACGGACAGCTTTCACAAAAAAAACAGTGCAAGAGCGATTTACCTGAAGCAACACAACAGCCTTCGTACTCAAAGATACCAACTCTTGTTGTAAACAGACTCGGGTTCAGAATATAGACCCAGGCAAGTTCATAACAGCTTATCTTGTTCAGGGGCATTTAAACAGCTCTCGGGCGCAATCGGCCCTCACAGGCTGTTCAAACGCTTTTATCAGGACCACAGGTTCATCTTTACAGTAGTTCCAGGTGTGTTTATGGTAACTAGTGAGTGTTATGGTGTGCATTCCCAAAAGCAACAGCACGGCATGTCCTCTTTATGGCCCTCTAGCAAACAACGTTATCAGTTTCACCACACATCAGAGTGCACATCGTAAAAAACAAGGGGGTGGGGGAAGAGAAAAAGCCAAACACCAGGGCCTTGAAGTGCATCTCGGTTTTTTACAACTGTCTCATATTAGCAAGTGGCAAACTCGAAGTAACAAAGTATTCGGCTTCAGATACAATATTAATGTGAAATTTGAACGTACACGGTTGGAAATCTAATAATTGCACTGGCAACTGTTTGGCTTATAGCTTTTGGAATCATGTGATAACCCAATTATGTTGGGACAACCCTGTGTTATTTGATTATCTTTTAGAAAAAGGATTGTATGATACTCATCTCATGTTGCTGCTGGGCATCTAAGGACAAGTTTATATTAATCATAATTACAGTCAGCCCTACATGATCACAGTGAATGCACAGCACTACCGTCACAACACCTCACCCAGTTTCAGAGGTTCACAAAAACATACGTTTTACTCAAGCAGAAGCACAGATACTTGGAGGATGTTTTAATAAAAAAAAAAAAAACTAGTAAAATTAGAAGTACTGATTCAATTACTTTACTCAAGTACAAAAGTACGTCTTCTGAAATGTACTCAAAGTAAAAAGTAGCTGTTTAAGTACTACTAGTGGCTTGTTCTGTGCAAAGCTCGCTCAACCTCACATAATAAAATATTTTATTCTATTCACATTCACTGGAGGCGGCACGGTGGTGTAGTGGTTAGCGCTGTCGCCTCACAGCAAGAAGGTCCGGGTTCGAGCCCCGTGGCCGGCGAGGGCCTTTCTGTGTGGAGTTTGCATGTTCTCCCCGTGTCCGCGTGGGTTTCCTCCGGGTGCTCCGGTTTCCCCCACAGTCCAAAGACATGCAGGTTAGGTTAACTGGTGACTCTAAATTGACCGTAGGTGTGAATGTGAATGGTTGTCTGTGTCTATGTGTCAGCCCTGTGATGACCTGGCAACTTGTCCAGGGTGTACCCCGCCTTTCGCCCGTAGTCAGCTGGGATAGGCTCCAGCTTGCCTGCGACCCTGTAGAACAGGATAAAGCGGCTAGAGATAATGAGATGAGACATTCACTGAATATAAGCAATCACGTACTGATTAGCTACTCAACTACTAGGATATCAGCTCATATAAATATAAATAAATAAAAGATAGATAGAGAGAGAAGCAAAAGAGCAGCACGTGTTACTGAACCAACCAAGGACAAAATAAAAACTTGAAAACAAAACCCCCCAAAAATACAAGCAACAAAACATGGAATAAAAAGTATTTGATGGCAAGAACATTTTTTTTTTTTTCAAGAATCATCATCATATTTTTCACAAATTGCTCCTGTCATTTCGCCAGCTTGTTTACATTCTAAGCGGAAATGATTTTGGACGTTTTGTATGAAGTGTTTATTTATAAAATTTGCAAATAATAAAAATGCTCCGTTTCTCAAAATCCAGTGAATGTGGATAGAATAAAAACAGCTATTCCACTCACTCATCATACATGGCTTAGAGCCAACGCGGCGCTACACGCCTCATCGGCGACTCGATTTCATGGAATAACTTAAATATAATATAATCAGGAGTCGGTGTACACTACCGTTCAAAAATTTGGGGTCACCCAGACAATTTTGTGTTTTCCATGAAAAGTCACACTTTTATTTCCCACCATAAGTTGTAAAATGAATAGAAAATATAGTCAAGACATTTTTCTGGCCATTTTGAGCATTTAATCGACCCCACAAATGTGATGCTCCAGAAACTCAATCTGCTCAAAGGAAGGTCAGTTTTATAGCTTCTCTAAAGAGCTCAACTGTTTTCAGCTGTGCTAACATGATTGTACAAGGGTTTTCTAATCATCCATTAGCCTTCTGAGGCAATGAGCAAACACATTGTACCATTAGAACACTGGAGTGAGAGTTGCTGGAAATGGGCCTCTATACACCTATGGAGATATTGCACCAAAAACCAGACATTTGCAGCGAGAATAGTCATTTACCACATTAGCAATGTATAGAGTGGATTTCTGATTAGTTTAAAGTGATCTTCATTGAAAAGAACAGTGCTTTTCTTTCAAAAATAAGGACATTTCAAAGTGACCCCAAACTTTTGAACGGTACTGTACGTGCATGGAAGGAGGCAAACCTACACTTTCTTAAATTAATTACTAAATACTGTATAAAGGTGCGCCACTGCAAATATTTTAATTACCAAGTACTTTGCAACAAATAAATAATCCACCTGCATGTGCAGTCAATATTGATTAACTATGTACAGCATGCCAACCTCGACAACCCAGCTGTATATAACGGCAACTTACAGCTATCCTTACATGCTTGCTAATGACTTGTTTGAACAGCATACATCGCATACAGCTAAAGCATTAAGATTATAAATCAAACAATTTGATATGTTTACAGAAATGTTATCAAATTAAAAAAAAAAAAAGTGCATAGAGAGCCCATTTTCTCAGTTTGCCGAATTTGAACGCAGCTCATACTTTGGTTCAGAGTCAGGGTTGCCAGATTATGCTGGTTTAATCAGCGTCATCTTTTCTAGGTGTTATTTGCCCATCCATTTATGTTGAAATTGGCCTTGACATTAGGAAGGCGTGCAATGATGCAACATAAAAATCAATTTATATTTCTCCTCAAATGCATTAAAACTAAAGTAACAAGCCGGATTTGAAAATGTCCGGAGTAGAAAGTACAGACATTTGTGTTAAATTATAGAGTAAAATAAAAACTTGTCAGAAAAATAAACACTCAAGTAGAAGTACAGATACGGTACCTGAAAACTAAGTATTTATACCTCGTTACTTCCCACCTCTGCCCAGTTTAATCTGCTACTTTGACAAAGGCCAGTCATTGGCTCTAGTTTAAAATCAGCATATTTAAGGGGTGTTCACACGTAGCCTGGGCCCGCCCATCCTAAGTGTGACGCAACACGAGGGCCTGTTGCGAGCTTAGTCTGGCCAGGCAAGCTATCTACAGCTCTTCCAAGCTCCCGAAAAATCGGGAACCAATCAACTTTGAGCATCTCCAACGGCCCTGGGTAGAGGCGTGTTCAAGGCAGTGACGTAGTAGAACTGCGACCGGAAGCCATAGATTGTTTACAGAATCTATGCCGGAAGCGCTTCATTCACGCTTCCGCATCTATCACGCATAGATGCTGTACTGAAAGCATTCAACGGGAAGTTCTCATTGAAAACGGAGCAAAGAGCAGCCCTGGAGGTATTTATTGAAAGGAAGGACGTTTTCGCCTTGCTCCCGACTGGCTTCGGTAAGAGTTTAATCTACCAGTTAGCCCCATCGCATCGCATACGTCAGAGGAAAGAGTGATGTGATTGGTTTAAGCTTCATTACAGCCTTTTCTGGCTTCGACCAGTAGCAAACTGAGGCATTTCAGGGAGGCGGGTCAACCACGGTCTCTGGGAAACGGTTGGGCTTAATATCTTGGCCAGACCAATAGCTCGGAGAGCTTTGTCGCGTTAGCCAGACTAGTTCACACGGCACATATTTGCATCGATGCTGCACTGATGTATTTTGTTGCGATATATCTTACACCGGTGTAAATTTTGTGGAGCGTTCACACGTCACAAACCTGCTTACTAGAGAGAAGCGTGTTAGCACCGGTGCAGCCCCACTTGCGTTCACACAGCAGTTTTTGCGACCGTGCTATACGATAGTAATAATGCGGAAATTAAATATGCGCATGCGTGAAAATGTACTTCCTTTTCCCGGTTGTCATGGCATCACCAAGCGCCGGGAAAACAACGTGGATGAAGACACCAGTGTTGCCAGATACTGCTGACGTTTTCCAGCCCAAAATATGTTCAAATCCGCCAAAATGCACTTAAAACCGCCCAATCTGGCAACACTGGAAGACACGCAGTTCTGTTGTTGTTGATATTCGCCATTTTGGAAGCGCAAAATACCAGGATGCAAATTATGCAATGCCCGTATGTAATCAACTCTCCTCACGCGTAGCGAGTCTACCCCTGTAGCGTTCAGACGTCCCATTTTATATCGGTGCTGCCCCGCAAACTCGCATTTACTCCGGAGTAAATTTCTTAAACCACCTCCCGAGCAGGGTTAGATTTGCACCGGTTTAAGCAGCTTTCAGGGGCTACACCGCTATAACTTTGTACCATGTGAACGCTCTACTGGGTCAGCCCCGGTGCTACAGCGGAGTAAAAGTTGCCGTGTGAACACCCCTTTATATTCTATTTTATCCTGATCCATTACCAAGAACTCCAAGTCAATTAAAGAAAAAAAGTGGAGCGTCCTTACCTTCAGTATGAGAGAGCAGGAGAATGCAGACTTCAAACAGAACAATGGTGAATAAGTGAAAGCAGGTCATTCTCAAACAGCCTGCTAGCGCTTTTGGGACAAGCACTTGGGATCGCAGGTGTCCCTGCCTCTGTCCACCAGCGCTGACGGAGTTGTCCAAAGAAGTGTAGACTGAGGAGCAACAGTGGCGTCCCAAGCAGATGACTGGAGGATGTGAGCAATGAGTGTGGAATTTCACTAGAATCTCAGGAGCTTTGTCCTTACAAGATCCCCTCAGCCACGACACTAAAAAAGACCAAGAAGAAAAAAAAAATGCAAAAATCAAATGAATACATCACATTCCTCCTAAGATGCCAAACAAATGTCTTTTACAGTTACTACCCACTGTATACACTGCATAGTCACGACTACAGGAAGTACAGTGAAAACAACCCTTAGATTGAGCTTTGGAAATGATCAATTATTATTTAAAAAAAATGTACATTAATATATACAACAGTCATCATGGAAATCCACGCAAGTGAATCAAGAGAATGACCAACCTCAGGCACATAAGATCAAGCAGTCTCTTCACAGAGAGAATGCTAAAGACAAGCAGCACATATATGCACACAGTTCATATCGCCAAACTTGCCTTCACTTACCCCTTTTCCACCAAATCAGTTCCAGGGCTGGTTCGGGGCCAGTGCCAACGGTCTCAAAAGTAGCCGGTCACCGGCGGCAAATCGCCGGCTATGGCTTATACCGCTGGCTATTGTCAGTCGAGTCACAAAATTTAATATTAAATATTTCTGACAGCAAAAAAAAGTTGTGAACGTAAATTGCATCCACTATGTCATGTATGTCCATTGCCGCGTCAACTGTTTACATCCTCGACACGAGTGCAGCCATTACTGCCGCCTGTGTTGCCAGATTGGGTGGTTTCCCGCCCAATCTGGGCGGTTTTAAGTGCATTTTGGCGGGTTTTGAACATATTTTGGGCTGTAAAATGTCAGCAGTACCTGGCAACATATATTTTTTTACTTAATACAAGAAATTAATGGATGCCAACGTTTTTGCCAAAATGGTATTTTATTTTCCATCGTTTAGGCAGCTTCAGCATCATACTGTGAGATTCTGTTCAAATTGTTTTTTTCTTCTATGAAGCCTGAGCCATTTATTTTATTAGTTTATAATTATTGTTTAATTTAGTCTTCAGGAGAGACTGCCTGCACACAGTACTAGTATTAATAGTTTTTTTTCTTACATGAAAGCTGAGGCATTTATATTATATTTTAAGGTAACTTCATGTTGTGCTGTGAGGTTCTCTGCACTTTAACTTTTGAACCAACAGGAGCATTTGGATAAGTAAAGCCTATTTTTCTGCATTTTTGTAGTCCTGGTAATCTTTTATATTGGTAAAGTTGTTTATAGGATCATTTCTCAGTGTCTGTTTTTTTAATCAATAGTTTTTCAGTAATAACTTAATAGTTAACATATCACTCCATTTTAAAACAACCCCCGCGCCTCCCCCATAGTCTTCAAAATTTCTGTGGGAAACACTGGCGTGCGTAACAACGCTAATCCAGCTTAAGCTAGACGACCCGCCTCAAATACCCGTCCCAGGTAAATGTTATCCCAATTTTAGATGGCCTGTTCCAAACCATCCTGCCCCATGAAAAATTCGTACTTGCATATCTCGCTCATATATATATATATATATATATATATATATATATATATATATATATATATATATATATATATATACACACAGTGGGGCAAAAAAGTATTTAGTCAGCCACCAATTGTGCAAGTTCTCCCACTTAAAAAGATGAGAGAGGCCTGTAATTTTCATCATAGGTACACTTCAACTATGAGAGACAGAATGGGGGGAAAGAATCCAGGAAATCACATTGTAGGATTTTTAATGAATTAATTGGTAAATTCCTCGGTAAAATAAGTATTTGGTCACCTACAAACAAGCAAGATTTCTGGCTCTCACAGACCTGTAACAACTTCTTTAAGAGGCTCCTCTGTCCTCCACTCGTTACCTGTATTAATGGCACCTGTTTGAACTCGTTATCAGTATAAAAGACACCTGTCCACAACCTCAAACAGTCACACTCCAAACTCCACTATGGCCAAGACCAAAGAGCTGTCAAAGGACACCAAAAACAAAATTGTAGACCTGCACCAGGCTGGGAAGACTGAATCTGCAACAGGTAAGCAGCTTGGTGTGAAGAAATCAATTGTGGGAGCAATTATTAGAAAATGGAAGACATACAAGACCACTGATAATCTCCCTCGATCTGGGGCTCCACGCAAGATCTCACCCCGTGGGGTCAAAATGATTACAAGAACCGTGAGCAAAAATCTCAGAACCACACAGGGGGACCTAGTGAATGACCTGCAGAGAGCTGGGACCAAAGTAACAAAGGCTACCATCAGTAACACACTACGCCGGCAGGGGCTCAAATCCTGCAGTGCCAGACGTGTCCCCCTGCTTAAGCCAGTACATGTCCAGGCCCGTCTGAAGTTTGCTAGAGAGCATTTGGATGACCCAGAAGAGGACTGGGAGAATGTCATATGGTCAGATGAAACCAAAATAGAACTTTTTGGTAAAAACTCAACTTGTTGTGTTTGGAGGAGAAAGAATGCTGAGTTGCATCCAAAGAACACCATACCTACTGTGAAGCATGGGGGTGGAAACATCATGTTTTGGGGCTGTTTTTCTGCAAAGGGACCAGGACGACTGATCCGTGTAAAGGAAAGAATGAATGGGGCCATGTATCGTGAGATTGAGTGAAAACCTCCTTCCATCAGCAAGGGCATTGAACATGAAACGTGGCTGGGTCTTTCAGCATGACAATGATCCCAAACACACCGCCCGGGCAACGAAGGAGTGGCTTCGTAAGAAGCATTTCAAGGTCCTGGAGTGGCCTAGCCAGTCTCCAGATCTCAACCCCATAGAAAATCTTTGGAGGGAGTTGAAAGTCCGTGTTGCCCAGCGACAGCCCCAAAACATCACTGCTCTAGAGGAGATCTGCATGGAGGAATGGGCCAAAATACCAGCAACAGTGTGTGAAAACCTTGTGAAGACTTACAGAAAACGTTTGACCTCTGTCATTGCCAACAAAGGATATATAACAAAGTATTGAGATGAACTTTTGTTATTGACCAAATACTTATTTTCCACCATAATTTGCAAATAAATTCTTTAAAAATCAGACAATGTAATTTTCTGGATTTTTTTTTTCTCATTTTGTCGCTCATAGTTGAGGTATACCTATGATGAAAATTACAGGCCTCTCTCATCTTTTTAAGTGGGAGAACTTGCACAATTGGTGACTGACTAAATACTTTTTTGCCCCACTGTGTGTATATATATATATATATATATATATATACACAATTGGTGACTGACTAAATACTTTTTTGCCCCACTGTGTGTGTGTATATATATATATATATATATATATATATATATATATATATATATATATATATATATATATCCCTGCACGCTTTGCGTGCATCATGTCTGCCGCTGGCAGACATTTTACTATTTTGCACCCTGCTGTAAATTATTTGTACCCTGCTATTCTCCCAAACTTTGAAGCCCCTGCAGTGCTGGTGCTGGTTCACAACTCGTTCAACTTGCAAGCCAGCTGAGAACCAGCTTGCTTTTCCATAGCTCGCGGAGCTACGTCATTACGTCGCTGTATACGTCAGTTACGTCGCTACGTTTGCATAAACCTTGGTGCGAATATCGAAGCAAAAACACGGAAGCAGCAGCGGCAACAACAATAATAATAATGGATGACTTCGCGTTTGTACAGCTGCAGCTTCTCGTCGCTTAAAAATGGCGACCTTTCGCGGTCTTGTTATTGTTGTTGGTCTTAACAACTCCGCCCCCCGCTGACGTAAGCGCTTCTTTCCTCTGGCCCAGCAGAGAGTTGGTGCTAGCCTGGAACCGGTTTTTCTGGCCCCAGAGCCAGTTCTTTGTCAGTGGAAACAGAAAACCCGGTTCCAAACTAAGCACTGGCCCCGAACCAGCCCTGGAACTGCTTTGGTGGAAAAGGGGCAACTGTGTCCTGATCTGTTGAAACTCTAAGGAAAGAGGTGTCCGCTGCAGAAACCGGGCCAAATCAGTTTTTAACAAAACGGTTTTCTGTCCCGTACACAGTTCATACAAGTTCCGCTCACTTCAGCTTACATACATGAAGCCTAATGATGATTGTTCCTCTAAGTACTGATTATATGAAGAGAGGATTGTGTGCATTGAAAAAACATTCAACACAAATAAAAATGCCATACTTGCAGCTCCCCCCCACTTCTACTTCACAAGGATGGGCACAGAGATCCCACCTCCTCTACAGGGACTGATTGGCACAGTGGCCATGGTTCCTTCACAGAGACTGACCAGAGTAGACTTCTTTACAGGGACTGATGGGCACAGAGTATAAATCCTTTTCATGAACTGGCTGAGCAGAGGCCATGCCTCCTTCACAGAGACTAACGGGCACAGATCCTTTCAAGGGACTGATGGGCACACTTCCTTTACAAGAACTACCTGGTGGAGAGACCAGGCTCCTTCACAGGAACTGACAGGCACAGAGGCCACTACCAAACAGGGCAAACCGCCTTCCCCATACACTGCCCCTTAATTGGCTAGTGTTGCTCTGGCTGAAAGGGAAGAAAGTAACACCTTCCCTCCCATCCAGAGAGTATAGTCAAATTTGCCCTCTCTTTGTATACCCAACCACAGATGGCTCGAATAACTTTTGGAGTCAGGTTTGCCATTTCCCATCTCCCACAAATGGCTCTGGTAACTTTGGGATAGGGCTGTGCAATTAATCGAATTTTGATCATGATTTCGATTTTTGTGTCAAACGATCTCAAAATTCGTATAATCGAGTTGAAACGATTATTTTGCCATTTGTCGGGGACGCGCACACGCAATACATTTCCTTCCCACGGGCCCATGCGCGGACTTGCCGACAAACACTCACGCGGCGGAAGCAGTGTGTGTCTCTCTATGGCTCTCCACTCACGCAGCTGAAAGGAGGAGAGATTGTGAATTGTTTGGCGCGAGGTAGGCTCGCAAGATGACAGAAGGAGGGCAGAATCGGTCGGTCGGTCGACAAAAAGGGACGAAAAACGTCTGTAATACGGGATCACTTTGGATTCGAAGAATCCGACGTGGAACAGAAGCGCGTCGTGTGTAAGATTTGCAATAAGGTAGCATCTGCGCCTCTTGGCAACACTACGAACCTCTTCAACCACCTGAAACTGAGCCATAAAGTTATTCACGACGAAACAATAAAAAACAAGCAAAAAGATAAAGCCGATGCCGCCACAACCAGCAAGACAATGCAGCCATCCATTTCAGCCACTCTCTACAATGCCACGAGTTCGGAGAGGCACAACGCACTCACAGCATCCATCGGATATTATTTAGCCAAAGACGTGCAGCCATGTACATTTGTTTTTCTCTGTCTTATGTCAAAAGAGAATTTTTATTTTGTTTTATACATCGCAAACTTACGTTTTTCTAGACTATATTTATTTTCAGTTTGAAAGAAAGGTGAACGTAAATGATCAATAACAAAGAGCTTTTTTTTGTTTTAAAGAGAAATGCTGAATAAATGCATTGTGTCAAAAAATCGTTTGAATAATCGTGATTTCAATATTGACTGAAATAATTGTGATTATTATTTTTTCCTTAATTGAGCAGCCCTACTTATGGGATTTGGATTTGCAATCTGCCAAATGTTGTTGCACCACTCAGGAGCCCATGAATACAATTTTTTAAAAATCCAGAATAAGATATAGACAGACAGGGTGGCACGGTGGTGTAGTGGTTAGCGCTGTCGCCTCACAGCAAGAAGGTCCGGGTTCGAGCCCCGTGGCCGGTGAGGGCCTTTCTGTGCGGAGTTTGCATGTTCTCCCCGTGTCCGCGTGGGTTTCCTCCGGGTGCTCCGGTTTCCCCCACAGTCCAAAGACATGCAGGTTAGGTTAACTGGTGACTCTAAATTGAGCGTAGGTGTGAATGTGAGTGTGAATGGTTGTCTGTGTCTATGTGTCAGCCCTGTGATGACCTGGCGACTTGTCCAGGGTGTACCCCGCCTTTCGCCCGTAGTCAGCTGGGATAGGCTCCAGCTTGCCTGCGACCCTGTAGAAGGATAAAGTGGCTAGAGATGATGAGATGAGAAGATATAGACATTTAAAATCAGGTTTTCACTGAAAGTACAGTTTGTAGCTTACATCAACTACTCCAGTGACAAAATCAACACGATTCCATCTGGAAAGTCACCTTACTTGAATAAGAAACTTAGAAAGTAAAAAGTCGCTTTCATACATGGACAGTTAAACCATCTCTGATCATTTATGGACTGCACTGGATAATTTGTTCAGTGTCTCTCCTTTATTTTGTATCACTGCCCATTGCTGGTTATTGATGTTCTCCAGACTTGACCCCATAACCCTGGTCAGACTGGCGCTATTCTTGAACACTATAAAATGCCCAAACTATTTGTTCAAGGATATTCCGCAATTACTCGCACTCGCCCTATCCAGCGTTAATAACATGATGTGTCTGTTCCTTGTAAACTTCTGTGTCTCTCTGCAATTAGTGGCTCTGAGCAGAGCCTCAGCTAAGCTGATGGGGTACAAATTAGTGGCAGAGTGGGCTGGTGTCTGTCACTTTTGATTTGCCTGAGGGAGACAAAGAGCTCTGACCTGTGCCCCAATTTTCACATATCCCTGACTGGATAACAAGGGAACAAAAAGTAGGCCTCCTCAAGGCAAGGCAAGGGGACAAGATGGTCATCCCGCTACTGAGGCACCTGCCAAGCATCATGACCGGATGGGGGAGTGTCTTCTACAACCCCAAATCAGAAACAGTTGGGACAGTATGCACAAAAACAAACAAACAAACAAACAAACAAACCCCTGATTTCTAAATTTGCTTTGATTTGTATTTAATTGCAGACACTATGCACCCAAGCCATTTCATGTTTTGTCTGGTCAACTTCATTTCATTTGTTCATATACATCCATTCCTGCATCACATTTAAAAAAGTTGGGACGGGGCAATTTAGGGCTAGAAATGAGGTACAAACGATATGATTTGATGTCAACAGGTGACTGTGATGATGAGTTTGTGCAAAATCAGTATCCAGGAAAAGCTTAAGGGGTGTTTACACGGCACATACTTGCATCAATGCTGCACCGATGTATTTTGTTGCGATATATCTTACACCGGTGTAAATTTTGTGGAGCGTTCACACGTCACAAACCTGCTTACTAGAGAGAAGCGTGTTAGCACCGGTGCAGCCCCACTTGTGTTCACACGGCAGTTTTTGCAACCGTGCTATACGATAGTAATAATGCGGAAATGAAATATGCGCATGCGTGAAAATGTACTTCCTTTTCCCGGTTGTCATGGCATCACCAAGCGCCGGGAAAACAACGTGGATGAAGACACCAATGTTGCCAGATACTGCTGACGTTTTCCATCCCAAAATATGTTCAAATCCGCCAAAATGCACTTAAAACCGCCCAATCTGGCAACACTGGAAGACACGCAGTTCTGTTGTTGATATTTGCCATTTTGGAAGCGCAAAATACCAGGATGCAAATTATGCAATGCCCGTATGTAATCAACTCTCCTCACGCGTAGCGAGTCTACCCCTGTAGCGTTCAGACGTCCCATTTTATATCGGTGCTGCCCCGCAAACTAGCATTTACTCCGGAGTAAATTTCTTAAACCACCTCCCAAGCAGGGTTAGATTTGCACCGGTTTAAGCAGCTTTCAGGAGCTACACCGGTATAACTTCGTACCGTGTGAACGCTCTACCGGGGCAGCCCCGGTGCTACACCGGAGTAAAAGTTGCCGTGTGAACACCTCTATAGTCTTTGAGCAGCAAAGATTGGCCGAGGGTCTCGAGTTTGTTGACAAATACGTGAGAAAATTACTGAAGTGTTTAAAAACAAAATGTTACTCAAAGAAAGACATGAACGGATTTGGATATTTCACTCTCTACAGTGCAGGTCATAATTAAGTAATTAAAGGAATCTGGAAGAATTTCATTGTGTAAAGGGCAAAGGCGCAAGCCTAAGCTGAACACCCGTGATCTCCAATCCCTCAGACAGCACTGCATCGAGAACCGTCACTCATCTATCGCGGATATAACCGCATGGGCTCGGGATTACTTTGGCAAACCTTTGTCAAGCACTACAATACACAGTTACAGCCACAAATGCCAGTTAAAACTTTACTGTGCAAGAAGGGAACCTTGTATTAACTGTTGTCCAGAAGCGCCGTCGACTTCTCTGGGCTGAGGGCCTCTGCATGCTCTTGCGACAAGGCTTTCGCAGATAGCTGTTTGCAGACAGTTGTAATTTATCGTTGAGCGGGGAGTAATAGGCGTGCGCGATGTTATTCACCGCCACAACGCAAGGGGGCGCGAAGTCACTAGGAGTAGTTGGTGGGTGTGGTTAGTGGAGTGTTTATCCTCCGGTTATTTATAATGACTAGAACTGGAGTCGTATAGATGTACGTACTTCCTCACTTCCTCGATCAACTGCCCTTCGTGCTGCTCCATCTTCGCTCGTGTTTTTAAAAATGCCGGTCGTGAAAACAAAACAAACCGGGAAAGTAGGGAAGCGGAAGTGTGTGTACAGCGGATGTAGAGTGGACCAATCAGAGCCCTCTTGTCTGCGACACTGTCTGCGAGGCTTCTGCGGTGTTCACAATTTTTGGGAGGTGCGCGCAGAGCGTCTGCGAAGGGGGGGGCTACGCAGACGCCATCTGCGACGCCATCTGCGAGGACTGCGTTGTCAGCATAAATTGGCCTTTAGAGGCATCTGGGATGGACCATCACACAGTGGAAATGTGTATTGTGGTCGGACAAATCAGTATTCCAGGGATTTTCTGGAAAGAAATGGATGCCATGTGCTCTGGACCAAAGACGAAAAGGACAATCCAGCAACAAGTTCAATTGTCAGGGTCTGTCATGGTATGAGGTTGTGTCAGTGCCCTTGGCAAAGGTAACCTACACTTCTGTGATGGCAGCATTAATGCAGAAAAGTACATTGAGATTTTGGAGCAACATACGCTGCCTTCAAGACGACATCTTTTTCAGGGAGATTTCAACAAGGCGATGCTAAACCACTTTCTGTACACATTACAAAGGCATGACTGCGGAAGAAGAGGGTGCCTGTCCCCTCTGTCCCCAACAGGGAATGTGTGGTGAATTTTAGAAAAAGCCCTAGGCATAAAAATTAGGATTTACAGCCCCCAGAATTGTAAAGGACCTTTTCACGGTTTATATTTTGACCATTTAAAAAAAAAAAAAGACCACATGGTCTTGTGATTTACTTCAGTAGCTGGTGCTCATCATTCACCTGTAAAAGGTTGCTTACACCAGCGTAACGTTAATCGGGTCAGCCACAATCAGATGTACCTACTTGTTTGAGATCATGTAACACTATGTAACAGCCTTCTATTTATGTTTATTAAACTATTTCATATGTTGTAATGGTAGACTATCATCGCCAATGTATGACATTTCAAAGCCAGATCATAATTTACCACCGTTGAATCCATGTTTCAGGGTTTTTTTTTTCAGACAAACTCTTCAT
Organism: Neoarius graeffei; assembly: GCF_027579695.1. Classification (NCBI taxonomy): domain Eukaryota; kingdom Metazoa; phylum Chordata; class Actinopteri; order Siluriformes; family Ariidae; genus Neoarius; species Neoarius graeffei. The sequence continues at coordinate 68,362,885 of NC_083575.1, read as the reverse complement.
ATTGCACATTTTCACCATGTAACGCATGTTCATTTGATTTAATACCCCAGAATGCATCATTGCTGCTTAAACTTGGCAATAATTTGTCAAACACTAACTGTTTTAGTAAATCAGCAGATTTTTGAGGAACAAATTGACAGCTGAATCACGGAATTCCGATAAAAATGAAATCTTTCACAATAGTTTTGTCAATGGGGGGTGCTGAACCTAATTTGTTTTCTTTGTCACTGCAAAGTTGAAAATGGCCTGAGAAATCTTATTTAATGCACTTTAATAAACACTTTAAATTAAATACAGACATTTTATGTAGTATGTGATATGATTTGATACAAAAACCTTGTTGCTGGGGGCATATGTTTGCAAAATTCACATGCCAAAGATTTTGCGTGTCATTTCCGTTGTTTTCTGTAGTGTCCGTAACGGTCTTGCTGTAACAGAATGCTGCAGAATTTTTTACCATTTTTGGTGATTATGACATGCATTGGTCCTGTTGGCCTCATGTAGGGCTCTAGTTACATATTCATACGTCTTTGTTATATTAATAGATATATTTGCAATATGTAGTGCCCGTAACGGGTGTAGTGTCCGTAACGTTATGTGTAACATTGTTCAACAAGTATATAAGCTATGTAATCTTTGATGGAAAGGACAACCAACTGTCAATTAATTAAGGAACTAGTATAATAAGCCGATACTATGCATAAAATGATGTTTTGTGAGCCCAATAATTGGAGCTTTAATAAAGTGTTGTGAAATTTTGTGTTTCTCTGTCTTAGGCCAAGTTTACATTAGACTGTATCTGTCTCGTTTTCTTCGTGGATGCACTGTCCATTTACATTAAAACGCCTGGAAACGCCGGGAAACGGGAATCCGCCAGGGTCCACGCATTCAGTCCAGATCGTGTCAGGTCCGGTGCTGTGTAAGCATTGAGATACGCGGATACGCTTGTGCTGAGCTCTAGCTGGCGTCGTCATTGGACAACATCACTGTGACATCCACCTTCCTGATTCGCTGGCGTTGGTCATGTGACGCGACTGCTGAAAAACGGCGCGGACTTCCGCCTTGTATCACCTTTCATTAAAGAGTATAAAAGTATGAAAATACTGCAAATACTGATGCAAATACTGCCCATTGTGTAGTTATGATGGTCTTTAGGGTTGCCATCCTTCCACTTGCAAGTGGTAAGTGATCTGCGCTGGGATCACACACACAGCGGCTCAGTCCCGAATCACTGCTCGTGCACTTCACTCGCGCGCTCTGTGAGCTGCGCAAGGCTGGAGTGCGCACCCTCCAGAGGGCACTAGCTGTTCAGGGCGGAGTGATTTGGAGCGCAGGATGCCTGCGGAGCCGAGCGTATCCGTGTATTGGCGTTGCTATGTGCACGCGAATCGTGTATTGGTGTTGCTGTGTGCGCACTAATCGTTTTAAAAACGTTAATCTGATGATCCGCTGATACGGTCTAATGTAAACATGGCCTAATATCGGGGTCCCTGATAACATGTCACATAACTAGAAGACCCAGCAAATATATGTAACCAGGGCCACTGACAGCTTTGGCTGAGCCCGGGACAAAATGCTCTGAATGGGCCCCCCGGGCCAAACCCCCCCACTCACACACACACACCTCTCTTATCCCAGTCTCTACTCACTCCAACCCTTAAATGACAGGTATTCAAAAACCATTCACTGAATCTTTCCCCCCTGTACTGTAACGGAATAAGCAGTTACTGTTATTTTGTATCCTTTAACCGAACGCCATTAAATGTATTCCGTTACTAGAGATGCGCGGATGGCGGTTGCAGCCGCGGAGTCCGCGGATCGGGCGGGTGAACTAGCGAAAAATAAAAATTTAATTAAATTCGGGCGGGTGGAGGTTGAAGCACTGAAATAAATAACAAATATTGAATTTGTGGATGAAGTAGGGGAGTATTCCTCCACAAACTTCCATATCGATGGATCAGCAGAGGAAAATCTACTTTCCTTTTGGGAGAAACACGGGCAGGCATTTCCACGACTACAGTACCTCGCCAAGAGAATTTTATGCATTCCAGCAACAAGTGCTGCGAGCGAGCGCTCCTTCAGCGCAGCAGGGTGCGTTATAGAGGCCAGGCGCTCTCGCCTAAAACCCGACACAGTAGATGCCATTTTATTCTTGCATAGTGCAAAGAAAAAAATCTAGACACACCTTTTGTTGTTTGTTCTTTAGACACATTGTGTGGTATTTGATGTTGTTTATGTTCTGAAGATTGATAACGCTTTATAAGCTACTGTAGGCACATAGGCCCATGCTGTTTATTTTATTTTATTGTATTAACATATTTTTTAAAATAAATTCAACAACTTACCAAACCACAAGTGGCTATAGGCAATGCGCAGATATTTTGTTTGTTAGCCGATGCTATGCCGTTTATTTTTTGTATAGGCATAGGCCCACTATTATTTAGCCTAAACTGTTCAACTACATACGTGGCTATAGGGCATGTGACACATTTTCTTTTGTTAGCCCTATTTATTTTCATGTTTTTCTTGCATGTCATCCCTATTTGACAGATTTGGCATTGCTCGATATCAATAAAGGTTCATCAGTCTTGTCGCGCATTTGGTCTTTTCCGATATTAAACGGAGCACACCCTGCTGCCCCACTGCCTTTGCTAGTACCTGCTGCATCATCTGAATCTCTTTTAAAATATTTATGCAGTGAGCTCCTGAGTCTCCTGGTTTCTTCCTCTCTTTTCTTTTCTGTGCTCCTGACTTGTGCATGTTGGCAAATGGCACGCACGCCGATTGCTGAAGCGCTATGATCGAACAATGTCGTTTTTTTCCCCCTTAATCAAAGAGTCAGACCAAACCATTTTTGCATTAGGGGTGGTAGGGGGTTCTTGATGCCTTTTTCAAAGACAATAAAGGCAAAAGGTCTAGAAATCATTTATTGAATGCAAATATAGCACATTTCTCCCCCAAATCAACACATTTTGAAATGAAATAAAATAATCGCAACTTCATGAGAGCCCAGTTCTAGGCCCTCCCCATTCCTGGGCCTGGGACAACATACCCGTTTGTCCCCCCCTGTCGGCGGGCCTGTATGTAACTATACTCAATTGTAACATTCGACAGGGCACTTTATGGCATAACAGTTCGTTGCCCCATCAACATTTGCTTTTGAGGTGTTTTAAGTGGATCTATCCCGTTATATCTTTTAATGTAGTGTCGGTAACGTCAACAACCTAACAGAATGGGGCATGTATAAAATGAGGTATATTTTCAAAACGGAAAGAGAATGCTACATGAAATTTTAGGTATGGGACCCCAATATGTTCAAGCCCATAATATCACAGTTTTGACCATTTTGGGTAACCTTGGGTTTTTCGTCATTTTGGAACCTATAAAGGTCCATCTGATCTTGGCTGACCCGAATAGAAACCTACGCTGTTTAGTTTTATAGGGCCATGTGTACAAACTACTGACAACCTGTAAACGTCTTCATTGAGTTCTTGTCTGCAACACAACAGATAAGGACACGAGGACAACTCCCAGGCGTTGATACCAACAACCAGACAAAACTCACCATAATAAATACCTTCGCTGCTGGCTTGTCGTTTGGAAGTCGGCGAGCCTCATGCTTTCTTTGGAGGTGTTCAAGAATAGCACTTTTGCTGCGGCATTTTAGTTTTACAAAGCACACAGAACACCGTTTTATTAGGTCTCTGTTTAAAGAATTCCTACACTTTGGATGATCAGGTCTAGGATTTTTAAGTCTCATTTTTAGCATTCTCTGGAATGGGACCTGCAATAAATCAGGAACGAATGTATACAGTGCGATGTGTTGACGCATTCCACACAAATCGATGTATATACATGACTGACGCATCATTCCAGCCCGACACTCAACACTGTTGTTGTTCTGACAGGGTAGAGCTTTATTTTCTTAGATGGCACCGAAGATCTATGAATGTGGAATGTTAAGTTAACTGTGTTGAAAAAAAGAAGGCATCATCCAAAAAAAACCCTTGACTGTTCATCGTGTTGTCCCATTACTACTCTTTACCTAGTGGTTACAAGTTTTAGTCCTGTAACACAACTGATCTTTGACCGCCAATTCATAACCTGCTCCCTGAATAAAATAACGTCTAATGTTTCAAAAGGCAACAACAGTACCACCAAAGGATTCAAGCCCATATCTGGCAGAGTGAAATGTATCCACATGCAACATCCAAGAAGCGAGTGTTTGTGCGTTTCCATGTTCATTATTATAAACAGAGCACAACTGCATCCTAGCCTGCGATGTTCAGTGCTGGATGGAGTACGACACCGGTACCGGCTCGGAATTTAAAATGAGCAACAGATCAGTTTTTAAGATCAGGAATACAGTCCTGCTCACCATTATTGAGGTTTTTCACCTGACGTCACAGGGTCACGTGACGCCCCGGTGTCCGCCATTTTGAAGGTCAAGCTACATACTAACGCTGCAGACAGAGAGGGAGAACCAGCTTGAAAAAAAAAAAAAAAAAAACGTGTTACAGACACCGGATCCAGTGTAAATAGCTGCCAGAGCGCGCTCTGGCTTGCTCCCCCGCAAATTAAGCAGCACGCTCCGGCTTGCTCCCGGAGTGCTCCGGCCGAGGTTCCGGGAGCAAGCCGGAGCGCGCTGCTTAATTTGAGGGGGAGCAAGCCAGAGCGCGCTCCGGCAGCTATTTACACTGGATCTGGTGTAAATAGCTGCCGGATCATAATTACAGTAAACTAGTAAATCCAGTAAAGGAAAAACTTGAGACTGAAAGGTTTTAACAGTCATCCAAATGACTGAACGTAAACATTGCTACAGTAACATACTAACTACTATGTTGTTGACATTAGCTAGTGCTAACAGCTAGCTGCTAGTACACTGCTACAACACAGACACCGACCCTAATAATACAGTTCTTGGTCATTGCCTGGTAACAGCAAATTTATAACGGGCCATGTCTCAACAGACTAAGAAGTTATTTCAATGACATTTAATAACATTTTGTTTATCCTGAGGACCGAAAGTAAATGAAAATGTGAACAAACATTAGCTGTAATAAGATGGCGACCACCGGCTCCAGGGACGACCCGCTGATGTAGGGATGTTAGCCAGCCTGACATAAAATATTTGTAGGCATCCAAACTCTTATACGCTTTCAGATCAATACCTGTGTATGGCGATGGGTTTTTAACGACACAGGTATACAGATCATGTGGGCCGAAGTCAGGTAAAGACGAGGGCTTCGTGTACTTCCGTACGTCAGTGAACAATCCTGGTGGAAGCAGGTAAACGTCGTTCTCTAAGCCTGCTAACCTCAATTTTTGCAAATCCCTCTCCCTCTGCTCGCCCTGTAAATGCCCTACGTCGCTGGATAGTGAAGGTGTTTTCTGCATCTCGCTCCTTTTTCTTTTATGTTTTTCGTTTGTCGCCTTCCTCGCATTCAAACTGATTCGAGCCGTGACGTCCAAAATGGCAGCATCACATGACTTGGTCACGTGGGTGAAAAACCTCAATTGGCACCCCTTCATTTTTTGCATAACCTGTACAATATCTTCAGAAATAAATGGAAAATGTACCAAATTTATATCATCAGGAACTTTTAATTGGAGGTCCAAAGTAATTTAACAAAGAAAATTGTTTTTTCAACTTACATATTGTAATTTCAAAGAAGAAACACCATGTGCAGCAATAACGGCACCCCTCTAATATTTGGTTGCACGCTCTCTGGCAGTGATCACAGCCTCCAAACATTTCTTGTAGCCATCTAGAAGTTTCTTGCACTTCTCAGCTGGTATTTTCTCCCACTCTTCCTTTGCAATTTGTTCAAGCTCTTGAACGTTTGCAGGGTTCTCTTCCCCCAATGGCAGATTTCAGCTCACCCCAAAGATTTTCGATCGGATTGAGATCAGGACTCGTTGCTGGCCATTTTAAAACAGTCCATTTTTTCCTTTTCAACCATTCCTGCGTGCTTTTGGATGTGTGCTTTGGGTCTTTGTCTTGCTGGAGGACCCATGATCTTTGACTCAAACCAAGTTCTCTTACACTGGGTAGGACATTTCGCTCTAAACTCTCTCGATAATTCTCCGATTCCTGCGATATGGTATGGTCAAGGCCTCCAGTATCAGATGCAGCAAAGCAGCCCCACAGCATTATGGATCCTCCACCATGCTTAACTGTTGGTAGGGTGTTCTTTTCCTTGTAGGCTTCATTGTGTCATCTGTAAACAAACTGTTGGTGTGCATTGCCAAAAAGCTCTAGTTTTGTTTCATCTGTCCACAGAACATTTTCCCAGAAGGATTGCGGTTTGTCCAGGTACTCTTTGCCAAAGACCAGTCATTCCTTTTTATGTCTTTTCCTCAGCAATGGAGCCTTCCTTGGCCTTCGCCCATAAAGCCCCGTTTGGTTTAGTGTGCGACGTATGGTACTTGTTGAAATCATGACCCAGACTGTTCCAGGTTGGCCTTCAGGTCTTTGGATGTTTGACGTGGTGTTTTTTCCACCATCCGCACCAACCTTCGAAGGCTTCTCTCATCAATTTTTCTCTCCCCCCACATCCAAGGAGGTTCTTGACAGTTCCATGCTTGGCAAACTTCTTAACATTACGCACTGTTGAAACAGAGATACCAAGGTCTTTGGAGACGGCCTTATACAGTACCCTTTGGAGGTCTTGTGTATGCTAATAGCTCTTCTGATGTCCTCAGACAGCTCCTTTGTCTTCACCATTGTGACAAAGGAACAGGGGATAACAGGTGGCTTTTTAAAACACGTTAGTCATCATTCATTGGCTAATTCATGTCACATGGGCACAGACAATTTATCACAGGTGATTCTCATTTGTGATTTACCACAGGTGAGTCATAATGTGTTTCCCTACTGATGTACAGCAAAGGGTGCCAAGATCAGTGACACAGCAAGCTTTAAGTTTTTCTGTTTTTTCCCCCTCATTGCTTGTTTTAAAGGGCTGATGACACGAACATGACTCTATGCAATTTCTTAAATAAACTATACAACATGGCAAACATGTTAGATTTCTGTTATAATTACGTGAAAAGAAGCTGTTGTTACGCGAATATCCAACTTTTAATTGCACAGCGCAAGAAAACTGGGTCCGTGGCTCGCGGCCATGTTGTGACGTCAGCGGGAGAACACGCTGCGGTTCACTGGCTGTTCTACTCTGGTTCTACTCAATGGAAATGGCGCATGAAAACGCCGGTGAACTCTCTAGTGCTAGCTCTTCCTCTTCTGGGAGTCTAGAATTGTGTTGATCTCTTCCGAATAGAATCTATGATAGCCTACCCTCTTTACCCTTTGCCTCTCGTTGCTAGGCGGCAGTTACATGAAAGCCGCAAGCTTTCACAAGCAAATACATGACTGATATCACACCGACTTTATGATTACATTCATGATTATCATGTAGAATCTATAGCTCTACGTACCTTTATCTTATGTCGTTTCACAACACATGTTCTGACAGGAGGACTGTCTTTGGATCCGGCATAGCTACTAGTAGACCCCCTCCGGAATACTGGCAGTGTTGCCAGATTGGGAGGTTTCCCGCCCAGTTGGGCGGTTTCAAGTGCATTTTGGTGGGTTTTGAACATGTTTTGGGCTGGAAAACTTCAGCAGTATTTGGAAACAGATACTGCTGACGTTTTCCAGCCCAAAATATGTTCAAAACCCACCAAAATGCACTTGAAACCGCCCAACTGGGCGGGAAACCTCCCAATCTGGCAACACTATGTAGGCACTGCTGATGGTAGTAACACACGTTTGTGCTGAACTGAACACCGAAGAGATTCCTTTAAGCTGGGAAGAGTGTCAAAACAATCCAAATCGAAGTGTTCAGAGCACAGGACGGATGTTGGTGAGGGCTCCCACTTGTCACGAGTGCGCCTGACTTGCTTCACCCACTTCGCATGCAGCTCGGGATCTCTGGGAAACTTGAATAAACTTACCCCATCCTTGTGGGTTTTGGAGCAAAAGCCGGCAACACAACGCGAAGGCATAATAACTATATATATGAGTGATTCCACGCTTATGGGTACTGAAATGGGGACATGAACTTATTTTTAAAAATTCACCTAAAACCATTTCTTTTTTTTTACCATCAGGTCACAAAACATGTAATCTTTAATGAATGATATGTTAAAAGATAACTTTAATTTTCTGAGATGTAATAAAAACATATTTATATGCCAAAGTCAGAACGTAACAGAAGTGTTGTGGACATATATATTCTCAATTTTAACAATGTAGAATTACTTTTTGAAACATAGGAAGGTGATGTTTTAGCAAATATAATTAATAAACATGTGTAGTAGAATAAACATACACATTCTTTCAATAAGATTAACATGGTATATAGCTAGATTGTAATTAATTTGTAACAGACGCGAGATGGACAATCGTAACAGAAGTAATGTAACAGACATCATTTTGGAACTCATAGGCTTGACTTTGGCATATAAATGTTTTTATTACATCTCAGAAAATTAAAGTTATCTTTTAACATATCATTCATTAAAGATTACATGTTTTGTGACCTGATGGTAAAAAAAAAAGAAATGGTTTTAGGTGAATAAGTTCATGTCCCCATTTCAGTACCCATAAGCGTGGAATCACTTATATATATATATATATATATATATATATATATATATATATATATATATAAATAAAATAAAGTCTAATAAAAATACTAATAATGATAAACTGAACACCTGCCGCATCAACAACAAACTGGTAAGTTAGGAGGAAGGTTCTTTCGCTGACGTCATATAGCTCCTCCTCCTCCTTCGTCTCCTGGGTGCTGCAGCCCCGTCAAATTTGCCCAAATAGCCGCGTTTATCATAACTTGTAAAATAGGCGCCTTCGTGAATTAATATATGGATCATCGGGAATTACTTTTTATGTTATAAAACATCGCCAAAGATGTCAAAAACGTGTCATCAGCACTTTAAACTGTTGTTTATCATTTGCTCTTTTGTATCAAAACACGAGTTCTCTATAGAAAAAAAAGTTTTCACTTGATTCATTTTTTCAGGAGATATTCCACATTATGTACTTAAACTTCATGGGTGCCAATAATGGTGAGCAGGACTGTATTTGTTGACATTTAACTTCATAAAAATCGGTGAAATTGAGTTCCCTCTGAAATTTGGTCATTGCGATACATGTTTATTTCTGCAATCTCTCAAAAACAGGCCATTCATGTGCACATGCAGTTTTACCTGTTGCTTCTTCTTTTGGGTTTTACGGCAGCTGGCATCCAGTGTTGCATTACTGCCATCTACAGGTTTACCTCTGATCGTGCACTGACAGTTCCATCATTCTGTCGCTAAACAAAGAGCTGATCACACCGAGGTGCTCGCTGACCGCTGATATTTATTAGTTTGGTCCTGTGTTTCCTTTCCTTCACAACATAAACGTCTTTACTTCTCATTTTCCGTTACTGTAGTTGGTCTTTCATGTTTAATTCGCACGCTCACGTCCTCCATTTTTCTCTCCTGTTTCAAATTTGTATCCCACAATGCCTTGCATGAACGAGGAAAGCCCACCACGTGATGCATGACATAGTATCTTGAATTGGATCATGGTGAAGCAAGAAAAAATAGCAGAGAATTTAGGGTCACGTGGTGTTAAATTCATTAATAAGCCAAGTGCGCAATGCTTGTACGCATGCGCGGCTTTTCTAGGTCAACTACTTCGGCTACCAAACGAACTACCGAGGCGCTGAAGTTACTATAGGAAGACAGGTAGCGGACCGTGAACTTTAAAGCTTTATAGCGATTGGCTTAAAGACCTTAAGCCTTAAGTGAATTGCAAAACTACAACAGGTGCACACTGCTTTTTACCAATGTACTAACGGAAGTTATAAACTTAAGCGGTGGAAGAAAACAGAATTGTACTGGGCCTACACTGCTTTTTACCAATGTACTAACGGAAGTTATAAACTTAAGCGGTGGAAGAAAACAGAATTGTACTGGGCCTACATCTGAAAACGGGTCATGTAAATGTGAACCTCCGTTTGTTTTGATTACATTTCCAACCAAAAAAAAAAGACCCAGAAGGACGTAAAAGATGGCAAAAAGTTGTATGTTTGTTCAGATATTTAGTTTGTCATTTATTTTTGGCAATTCTAACAAAATATTACGTAATTATTATGCAGAAAAGGCCTACAGGTTTACTACATCTTTCCAGCTTACTGTAATATCGCCCACCTTCGTGTTCCATAATAAGGGCCATATAGATATAGATTATAGTCAGGAGGCCTACAGTTTAAAGCAGGCTTAGATTACTTTATATAATTAACAGTAGATGTATTCATATATATATATATATATATATATATATATATATATATATATATATATATATATATATACACACACGTGTGTATAGTCTAGACAATGTAGGCCTAAGATAAAACGCATGGTAAGTTCTGGACTGATGCTGCATAGGCAAGGGCAACCAGTTCTTTACGTTTTGCCCTAGTGCCAGTCGTGGTCTTTGTTGTCACAGGCAGTCCACGACGACTGCAAAACCGTTTCAAATCGTCAACTTTCCAAAGTTTAAACTGATCTAAATCGTAGTTGTCAATAGATAGTTTTCACTGACGTCACGGCATTCCGGGGAACGCCCCCCAGCTGCCATCTTGGAGGGCAAACAAAACGGATCATCGCCACTACCGGCTACGTTATCTCGGACGAATTTATGAAGTTATATAGTCAGTTTTCTAAAATAAAGATCAATGTCGGCAAAATCAAGCGAACAGAAGTATATAGATACATTAGACGACATCTCACGACAACGGTATGCAGCCAAACTGGCCTTGATTGGGGGAATTGACCCCTACGAAGTGGACAAAGATGCATTTTCAAGTGACTATGCAGGGCTGCCAAAGCCTGAAACTGCCAAAGCCTGAAACTGACTTCATCAAACTTTAAAGGCTGTCGGATATATACAACTTTATATATTCACAGCGCGCCTTTTGGCGGATGCCGCCTGAATCGCGCAGATCCGGGTTTTTTTTTTTTTTTTAGGGGGGCCGTTGGAGTGTCCGATTGTAATTTCAAAGTAAATTCTGTATTAAAATTACTAAATAAGCAAATCCGTTACAGTCCATGAAACAGGAAGTACAAGGATAAGAAAAACAGTTTAAATCGGGAAGCTGCGCACATTTGCGCAGTCCTGCACACCGCTCGGGCTGCGCAAATGTGCGCAGCTTCCCGATTTAAATTGTTTTTTTTCTTATCCTTATACTTCCTGTTTCATGGACTGTAACGGATTTGCTTATTTAGTAATTTTAATACAGAATTTACTTTGAAATTATAATCAGACACTCCAACACCCCCCCCCCCCCCAAAAAAAAAACAAAAAAACCGGATCTGCGTGATTCAGGTGGCATCCGCCAAAAGGCGCGCTGTTTGCATCCCAAACACAAATTAAATCATACAGAATAGACCTAAAATGTTTTTCAAAAATGACCCTTGCGTGAGTGAAGTGACAAGTTTCAAATACAAACGTGACAAACGAGCGATATTAAGTGTACATTACAATGTAAACGTACACTCAGCGGTTCCAGTTAGGCATTCTCCAGAGATTGTTTACACGATGCTTTGGTTTCCAAAAACAAACTTAAACACAATTGATTGTTTATTTAAACAACTTACCACTTATAAAATGATCGGCGCAGACTCTGCTGTGTTTGGAAGGCTGATAATCCTTGCGGTTGATTCTCACAAGCCATAGATTTCTCCTTTGTATGCCGACTTTCTTTGTTTGCTCGCCTTAGTGCTCCCGTACAGTGGGAATTCCATAAAAGCTCCGCTTGACATCATCTGACCTATTACGACAGCCGTGAATACAACAGGTGTGCACCACTGCTAGCTTTAAATAGTAGTAATGTAACTATAAATGTAAATAATATATAAATGAATGTAACTCGCGCGCTACAATGTGTGCTCAGTGACCCGTACGGTAAGCTAGCCCTCCAAGATGGCCGCCACCAGGGAATCCCCGACTCTGTGACATCATGTGAAAACTATCTATACTGCTTTCTGCCATTTTGAAGTGCTGTTTGGTAGCCAAAAAAATTAGCGATCCCATAATGCACTGTGCGGGCTGAGATTCGCAATTCGCTTATTGTTCTATTAAAAAACTAATAAAATTGGAAGTCTGTGATCCGAATTCTGTAAAGCAGGTCATTCAGTAAAGCTTCCGGTGCACTAAACAAAAATAAATTGGGTGTCAGGGAATTTTTTTTTTTTATATGACCTACACTTAAAATCTGAAAGACAGTCTACCTTTAACAAATTATTGAATTAGTTACCGTTTCAAAAGTAGTAAGAAGATAGAATTTTTTTAAAAAAAGCTTGTTTCTTTTGTCATTCGCATTAACACACACACACACAAAAAAAAAAACAATAAATCCCTCAGCAGCCTCGGGTTTTTTTTTTTTAAACCCCCTCTTGGAGTTAAAAAAAAAAAAAAACCCACACACACACCCACCCACCCCAGTGTCATATTACTGAGAAACGACCTCCAAGTCATACCTCTGGCTGTTAAAAAGAGCAAAGCTGTCTGACCTGCACACACACTTGTGCTGAACAGCTTTCCCTCGGACTGTTTAAAAAAAAAAAAAAGCTTCAGCACTGGAGACTCACTCCAAAAAATGCTAAACAAAACCTCTCGGAAGATTGCATCACAATTTTACAACATGTTTTTTTAATTTGGTTTATGTGGACTATCTGCTGTATCTGAATTAGCAACATACCAAACCGGGTCAAGCGAGGGCAAGATTGTTAGAATAAAAGAAAACACATTTAAAGTCAGCACAGGCCATAAGAGAATAACCAGAAGCAACTCATGTTCAACTGAAATATTGCAGGAGGCCATCAAACTGGCTGTGCATGAAAGAAAAACCTCAAACATTCTAGCTGAAGCAGTTAAAGAGGAGTGGGTCAAAAATTCCTCCAAGTCAATTCACGTGGGATCGATAGATACATAAAACGTGTTCGCCGGAACACCAGTGGCGGACGCGCCACGGAAACTGATTAAAAACATGTAACTGTTGACATAGTCTTCTCTGAGGAGACGTTTATTTAACATTTATGAAAGAAGTCTCCAGTATCAGGTTTTCCAAAAGTGGGGAGGAAAAAAATCTTCAAGACAGAAAGCATTTGACTTTTTCTGGTTTCTTGATAACATGACAAGCTGTATTATCAAGATACGGAGGGGAGAGAGAACAATAACTGCTATTAAATAAGTAATAACGCGAACCAACAATCCTTAAAACTTAAACAGAAAGGAAAAAAAAAATACAATGAGCCATTATTTAAATCAAAGCAAAGTAATTGTCAGAAAATTCTTGTGGTGTAAGAACAAAACAGGAAGCAGGGTTCTCACCAGGATTTTTTTTTAGCGTAATGGGTTATGGCGAGGGAGCGTAGCGACCGAGCGGGGGGATGGTGCGGAGATTTTGAAAAATCATGCCCAAAATTGGCCATATTTGACGTTCCTGGAGGGGATAAATTGCATTTTTTATGTTGTATATCCTTGATGGAAAATTGTTACATCTTTGGATCTTGGCAATGTGTTACCTACTGTTGTATTTCACTGAACTACAAAGGGTGTTGTCAAAAGATATGTAAACTCAGACACAACCAAAGAGATAATGAATGTTTTATTGTATTAAGAAATTAAGAAATGCCTGAGCACATAAAAATAAAAAAAAAACAAATTGCATTTTCATTCAGGCATAACATACACCCAGCCCCCTTAATAAATAATTAATATATAATCTAAAACTATTAAATGACATTTAATCTCCTCCTAGCCATTCCCTCCATCCTCTGCCCGTTTATCTGCTACCTCCTTTCCTCTGCCTCCTATGTCCTTTCCTTCATCTCCTCCAACCTCTCTTGTGCCTGTCTCCTTATAGAAATATAACGATGGATGGCATGCAGGCAGATTACCAGTGTGTTAATGTTAGCCACAGTGGGATCCAGTAAATTAGCGCTAATCATCCGATACGTGCGCCCTGTCATATTGCTAAACCTGCTTACAAAGTAGACGTTTTCATTCATCAAAGGGCTTTGGGTTAAGTTTTCAAGCGTGATGGAAAACCTGTAGAAGTGGTGCACTTACATTTCTAACTGTGAAGAAAGAGCGAATGTCTCTTTTTTTGCGAGGGGGTCCGTCATCCATTGTCATTCACCGAAGTCCAGTTCAAGAGAAAGTTATCGCCAGGATCTCTCTCTCTCTCTCTCTCTCTCGGAACTGATTTCCAGGCATGGGTTTCCTAACAAACGTAGGCTGATTTTGACACCTTGAAAACTGCTCAAGTGCGCAGGAAAAAAAAAAACTTTTGGCGATGGTGATGAACAACTGAAAACAACCGTTACGCTATATTAAAAATTTAGCGTAGCGGGGGGAAATTACCGTTGCGGTCTGAAATTTTAGCGTAGCGGGCCGCAACCATATAAAGCGCTGGCGAGAACCCTGGGAAGTACTGTCCTATGAAAAATCGCACCATCCAGTCAGTGATTATTTTCTTTCTCCATCATGCATTATCCCTTTCCCAACACTTTTGACATCAAGCATCATGGACCACTGTTTTAAACAAAATGATCTCAGGAGAGAGAGAGCCCGTGATTACAAGTAGTGCTAGACAATACGATTTAAGAATGATATGATAAATATCACAATACACTGTTTTGAGAGGATACCGATATCATGATATGATTTACATTTTTTTTTACATTATATTTAACGGCAAGGTAACCTGAAGCACCTGATAACATTAAAATGTTCATATTTACACAAGTGTAAAGGCCAATTTATGCTGACAACCCAGTCCTCGCAGACGGTGTCGCAGACAGTGTCTGCGTAGCCCTCCCACCTTCGCAGACGCTCTGCGCGCACCTCCCAAAAATTGTGAGCACCGCAGAAGCCTCGCAGACAGCGCCGCAGACAAGAGGGCTCTGATTGGTCCACTCTACCCGCTGTACACGCACTTCCGCTTCCCTACTTTCCCGGTTTGTTTTGTTTTCACGACTGGCATTTTTAAAAACACGAGCGAAGATGGAGCAGCACGAAGAGCGGTTGATTGAGGAAGTACGTACATCTATACGATTCCAGTTCTAGTCATTATAAAAAATAAAAAAAAGTTCTAGTCATTATAAGTAACCGGAGGATAAACACTCCACTAACCACACCCACCAACTACTCCTAGCGACTTCGCGCCCCCTTGCGTTGTGGCGGTGAATAACATCGTGCACGCCTATACTCCCCGCTCAATGATAAATTACAACTGTCTGCGAAAAGCTATCTGCGAAAGCCTTGTCGCAAGAGCATGCAGAGCCCTTAACTTCACGCGATACATTTCATGCATCATAGAAATAAAGTGTTTTCAAATGAAAATAATATCTAGTCCTGAGTGCACTCTTTGTCCAGATCGAAAAGTTGGTAGAACGATGCACATGTTTTGGGAGTGCACCCCAGTTAAGCAATTTTGGACTGAAATACTCTCCTTATTATCAGAGTTGCTCGATATTACCATACAGCCCGACCCAGGTCTTTGCCTTCTTAATGATGACTCTCAGGCAATTATTAAAAAATGTTCTGTTTCCGGTCCGCCGGCCGGGTGAGTGCCGTTTGTGCGGGTGACATTTTTTTTTTTTTAAACGCCGGTTTTGACATTTTTTTCGGGTTTGTAAATCTAAAATCGAACTTGACATTTCCACATTCCCAGGGCTTTCCACTAAGGCTCATACTAGCCAGCCATGACAAATAAGTAGCCGGGGGGGTAAACACAAAATAAACTCCTGTGCACGCAGTTCCCAGGGTCAAGTGCATTTTCCACAGACCATTTATTTATTCACTTTACTCAAATACAAAGTAAAATGGCAGTAAATCTTTTCTTTTCTTGCGTATTGCATCATGAGGCGTTCCTGGCTTGTAAATCTCTTATTTTAGGTGCATGACACATTCACGCAGCTGAGCATGCGCCGAGTGCGCGCGCACACCGCATGTCGGGGCGCGGATGAGTTACTCTCCCTTGATCAACGGTTCAGTTTGACATTATTGTCAGTCCGTTAGATAAACATTTAATTTTATTAAAATCGAAAATTAATATTTAGAGCCTGTGGGCTACAAAAATAGTCATTAAAGTAGCCGGCTGGACTTAATTGCGTGGCCGGCAGCCGGCGCTTGTGGAAAGCCCTGTCGAATCAGCTCTGCGCATGCGCCGTGCGGCACAAAAAAAAAAAATGGCAGCCACCATGAAGGAAGGAGATCCGGAGCTTTCAAACACTTGCTTAAGTGTGAAATCGCAAAATGGTATTCTAGCGAACAACAAAATAGTAAAGATTCAGAAAAACAAATCATTCAGTGATCATTTTAATAGTGTAATTTCATCCGAACTAGGCCTAACGCTCGATTTAGAAATACAAAAAGTCCGTGTGTCGGACATTTTAAGTACCTTTGTAAAAGTTTTGCAAATGTTGCAGTCAGCATTTAAAATGCTAACTTACAGTTTTTGTACAAGTTTCAGTTGATTAAACCGTCATATTTTATTAAATGTGTCTGCTTTTGTAATAAAAAAAGTACTGAAAGAAAAAGCAAAACAGCATTGCGATTTCTTATCCATCCATATATAATAAAAAAAAATTTAAAAAAAAAATCCCTCCCTCCCGACTGAAATTTTTTTTGCCCACCCGGTGGACAAGAAACGAATTTTTTTTTTAAGGACGGCCTCAGCTATCTCTCACTCTGAACCAGCGTAGATTACTGCTGGCAGGATTCACAGCCGCAAAAAAGGCAATTTTAAAACACTGGTATCTCCCCACCCTACCCCTGAAAGAATACTGGCTCACTTCATACCAGCACGTAACCTCTCTGGAGCGCACAACTGCACGCCTCAACAAGGCCAAACCAAGAACTGTACAGGCATGGTCAAGCATGACTAGATCTATTCAAGACCTCTTAAAAGAAACCAAGACCTAGGGGGTGGGCGGTATGGCCAAAAATGTACATCACGGTATAATTTGAGCCACTGACGGTATACATCACGGTATTGTAGTTTTGTATACAAATTACAACAGAACAGTTTCTTAGTGGTTACCATAGCAAACAGTAAAAGCTTTCAATCAGGATGTTTTCAGCAATATTGAAATTTATTGTGCAAAACAGAAAACACAGGACATATAAAAAAGAATGATATTTATATTTTAAAAAACTAAGAATAGGTAAAGTTCCTCAAATAAACTCCTCGAGTTCCTCATATAGACACAAAATTGTAAAGTACTTTTCTAAGTGCAAAAATAATCAACTGAGATGTAGAACCAAGCTTTTAAACAGCTTTAGTGCCAATTAGTAGCATACTTCAAGGCTACTAATTGAATCTGGTTGAACAGATTACTTGTGTTACCGTGTCTTGCAATCACTGCCGCCTGGCATTAGCCTAGTAAACTAGACCCACCCGCCTAGCGGCCAAAAATATTTTTGCCTAGCGAGTGGGTCTAGCCTCGCACCATATAAACAAAAACACCCCGGGCATCAAATCGTGCCCGCCAATCACAACGCAAGGTTTTTGTTTGGATTCTTGGGCGGGCTTTTGCAGGAGTGACGACAAAGCTGCACGACGCTGGAGAAAGCACAGCAGGAAAGATGGCTACGGCTAGTGAACAGCGCGCGCTTGACTCCGCTTTGGAATCAGTTTTAGAAGAATTAGACTTGGAGTTTTCGTTGAAACATGAGCAGGAAGAGGCTCTCCGCTCATTCCTTTTCAAGAAGGACGTTTTCGCTGTTTTGCCGACCGGCTATGGCAAAAGTCTGATCTACCAGCTGGCTCCGCTCGTAGCCAAAAGGATGGGGCTAGTTTGTGCAGTACGAAGAATTAATAAACAGCTTTGAAACATTACTTTTTGATTGTTTCTTATTTTCCCGTTATTTTAAATTTAAGGGAAATTATTTCACCAAACACCACTAAATAAAAACTCTCAAAAACAGTTTAAGCAAACCCTTGAAAAAAGTAAGAGTGTATGTTAAGTATGTGGTACAGACTCCAAACTTGTGGTCATTATCTCCAAACTTCTTAATATCTAGAACCTGTTTATTAATTAATACGCATTTTGAAAAATTATTTCAAGGCCTCCCCCACTGCTTTCTGTCGCTCTGACTACGTCACAGTCACTGTTGCGCTGATTGGTCAGAGCGTTGGCCTATACGCACAGAGACAGTTTGAAAGACAGCGGTTTGTTCCTCCCACCCCCGTCGGAAATGTCTACGGATCGAGGCCAGACTAAATATTCACATTTAGTCTGGCTTGCCAGGCTAGCCCGGCATATCTTGCAGATAACATTTTCTTGTTTAATATCCGTCACTTTAAGGCCCAATCCCAATTCTAATTTCTACCCCTCCCCCTAGGCCCTTCCCCTTGAAACTGAGCTACAAGGGATAGGGCTTGAAATTCAACCCCTACGTATTGGGATGGCCCTTCAACGATTGCATATGTCATCGCGTACCTCCGTCAGCGTTTACGTTAGCAAAACGCGACCAAATGCGTCATTGGCTGCGACCAGCCGCTACAGTCAGAGCCAGAACCAGAAATCTCTGCTGGCAGGGTGTGATTTGTTAACTAACACCACTGAATGGGATATCTTTGGCGCTTCGTGCACCACATCCGACAGAATGAGGTGTCAGAACACTCATGTAAACAAGAAAAGCGAGAATAACAGAACAAAACATACGCAGTAAAGCAACCGAAAACAATACTCACTCCCAAAGCTTTTTAGCAGCAGCTTGGATTTCAGAAATCGCTGCTCATTCTCAGCTCGAAAGCGAATCAAGCGGCGTTTCCCCTCTGGATAACAACTTAAAACACGTAAATAATGGAGAAAATACATTTATGACAATCTTTCGCCGCGGGAACCGCCATCTTTCTGAAATCCGCATGAAATCTCGCTGAAATCCGCATGGCATTGTGGGAAATCACTCAAACCCCTTCGTTCAGAGTCTGCTCCAGGAAAATCTCCGTTTGGAGGGGTACAGAAGCCCTCCCCCTTCCCCTACCCCTCCGCGTTAACTGGGATTGGGATACCCCTACCCCTTCACGTGAACGCGCAAAATGGAGGGGAAGGGCCAAGGGGTTGGTCCAAGGGGTGAAATGGGATTCGGCCTAAATCCAAACCATGTCCAGATTACTGATGTTGCACCGACTTTTTTCATGAGCTCTTCCTCTGCTGCCGTCTCTTCACTACTCGCCGCCATTGTTATTGTTGTTCTTCGAAGCAGCCAGGCGGGCGTTCAAACTATGCATTACTGCCAACTAGAGGAGGCAATGAGCTATCGCGGTACACGCTATGACAAACTCTACCGTTGGTCAAAAAAATACCGCATACGGTATCATACCGTGTAAACCGCCCACCCCTACCAAGACCCTTGATTAATTTGTCTATTATTATTGTCGTATTTTATTTTCATTTTGTGTTTTGTAAAAGGGGAATGTTTGTTTTTTTTCATCTTGTCTTTTGTTTAATGTTGTCCAATGACAGTTGATGTACTGTACTGTGTTATTTTACACAGTAATATCTTGAATATCTTGAATTATCTAATCTACCAATAAAAAGAAAAATGTTGATCACAAAAAAAAAATGCATCATAGAAATGTCTTCAAGAATCCAGATGTGATATTTGTCCTATCACACATCCCTAATCAAAAGTAATATCTTTCCATAACAACACCTTTCAGACGGAACACCACAGTGAAGACAGTGTTAAAGATGGAGTTTAGAGTTTCATCGGACGTTCACTGGCGCCATATGTTTCTGTAAGAGGCACCGGAATCAAAGAGGGTATTGTACGGAGTGACCAGGGTTCACCTGTGGAGAATCTTATAGCCAGCCATTGACGTCTAGCAATCCTTAGGGAAGGAATACGGTCTGTGTGAAAAAGCTATACTATACAGAGGAATCTTGAATGCGTTATCCCCTTTTAAGTTGGTCTTACAATACAAGCTTAATGCCAGTTTACACGCACACACACACACACACACACACACACACACACACACACACACACGCGCGCTGACGATCACTACTGAGCATGCACAGAATTAAACGGCTCAAATCACCCACAAGAATTCAAAAGTGATGGATTTCAATGCAGGTTTTTATACGGCTCTCGATACTTCAGCTGACCTGATCCTAGCTGCCTACCCAGCATGCGCTGGTGTTGGTCTCCCACCTCCTCTCCTTTTGCTTGGCTTGGCATGAAGCCCTGTTCCCTCCTGAGGCCCCTCCTCGCAGGCAGCGAGCGATTGGGGTCCTTCCCTCCGTGACGGCGTCCTGCCTCACATGCCTTTCAAGGCTTTGCTGTGCTTCATGGCAGACTTTCTGGCTCCGCTGCCATTGTCCGTTTGCCTGCTTTGCGCCTCATCCTGTGATTGGATTAACATTAGAATACCGAGATGTGCCCCTTGACCGGCCCTCACTCAATCATCACCCACTTTTCTTTCTTTGGCCTCTACAAGCCAGTGCAATTAATCACCATAATGGTCCCTCCTGAAGAATTAATCAAATAGACATGCTTTAAAAAAAAAAAAAAAGAAGCAATAGGACAAAAGTCTAGTTACAAGGCAGAAGATAAAGAACAAAGGTTACTTCTGAAGGATCTCAGGTGTTACTTATGAGCTCACGGTCAGGTCCGTTTAAGAGGGAAAGGAGTTTACACTGAAGAATCCCAAATGCATCCAAGTGCATTTTCACACTTGGCTTGAAGATTTAAAAGGGGAACTGCAGTCATTTTTAAACTTGCCCCATTTCTTAATTAACGCGTTTATTCGATTACATTTTCGGTTTTATTAAAGGACATGGGACATGGATTTGTTTCTGGATATAATTATGTATAAAGGACATAAGAAATGCCATCTAAATCACTGCAGGGCGTCAAAAATGTGAAAATCACCACATTATTCAAGTTTTTTATACATCAGCGTAAAACAATGATTCGTTAATGAGCTAGGTGGTCACGTGACCCGTGACGTCACAAAAACTTTCCAAGGAGCCAGCGCTTGGGTATCTAATGTAAACAGGTTACCAAAATGGACACCAATGACAGTGATATTCCCGATGTTTCACAGAGATGTGAAGTTAGACCCTATCAATTCGAACCGACAGCTGGAAATTCACATGAACATGGATCTTGTCTTTACTCTGACCGGTCAGATGATTCTGAGAGTGAGAGTTCATTCAGCCCTCATGAAACTGAAAGCGGTCGGCTGGATAACACTTCCTGGTAAGTTAAAAACAATTCTGCTCAAAGGCTAATGATCTGTTGAAAGAAGTATTATTTTTGTATCATACATTGAAAGTTCATCATAGATCTAGCTAAAGTCCGTTGAAAGCTAGGTTTTTTTTTTGCTGATATTTTTCGAGATTGATTGATTGAGATACAATGCTTCCAGAGTCCGAGATGAAAACATTCAAAATGGCGAAACGAGTCAGAATTATGATAATCAATAACTGATACACCCAAAATTATAATACTAATCCTTACCGCATGAGGCCCATGGTAAAACCACACTTCCAGGAGGGGCTGCTGTCTGCCTCCCAAGCTGGCCGAGAGCGCTCCTCGTCGGGCACGGCCAGGCAGGCGAATGCCCTGGTCCGTCCGCCCTGTCTAAAAAATAATGGTACAACTCCGAGTGAAGGTATCAATGCGCTGCCGAAGCGCACAGAAGGTGTTAGTACGCCTGTCATTATAGTGCGGACTTTCCATAGCATAGAAAACCGCCACATTTCAATTTGTGTAACTGAACTTGTTTCATATCACTGGTCATATAAACCTATGTAAACAGGAAAAATGCGGAAGAGTTTGGTCGCGTCTAACTACAGCCCCAAAAAATACCATTGGCCATACTGAGCCTAGCTACATTGCTAACAGGAGTGACAGCGCGTCTGACTGACTGGGAGGTCGCAATACACCATGATGTTCAATTGTACGTTAAACACTCTAAAAACGAAACAATTTTCTTGTCATCCAAGACACAAAAACTATTTTGTCGCATTCATCATCATCACGATTCACACTTCTCCATATTTATCTACCCGCTTGTGCTGTACCCGAAAGTTTTTGTGACGTATGATCACGTGACCGCGGCTCTTCCGGTTGTAAAATATGCATATCGGAGCTCGAGCAGAAATGCCATATAATCATCACGAATTTGCTGAATTTAATAGATAATTTTGTATTTGTTGATGCAATTATTTCATATTTTTAATGGAAAGAAACTGATATAGCGTGCATTTATGTTTCATGTCCCATGTCCTTTAACCTTATATCGTGACTCGTGTTGGCATATTATATTACACTTCTCAGCCTTTTCGGTTTTTAGCCATGTTGAATGTAGTTCGTATGGTCCACGGCAGGCGTCGCTTGTCTGCGTGATCTTCATGAGACTTGCGCGAGACTTCAAACGTGAAGTGTCAGTGCCGACATTTTGAAAACTGTTTACACAGCGGCCACATCGCCATATCATTCCAATTTAGATTTATTTCGAGATTTGCCAGCTTCATCAATGATTGCGTGTCAGTCCTGCGTGCTGTGACGCGTGCACCTGAAGGTGCGTGCCGTGAACAAGGCGCACCTGAGCTCAATTACGGAACTGTGTGTTTGCCTATTTTAGGACTGTGCCGATGCATTTGCATCGCGAAGTATTACAATACGCATGTACACATTACTGAACCTTTCTACCCGTTGTCTTAATTCCCTGTTTCACGATCCTTGTGCCCGTTTCTCATTCTCGCTTAGCTTTTGATGTACTGTTTGCGCCTGTCATCTCGTTTTTGATCGAGCCTGCCGTTTTGGATTGTTTGCCCGTGTATATATATTCTGCACTTTACTAAACTGTATACTTCTGCACATACATCCGCCGCCCTCGCTTACGTGACATGGAGATTATTCCATATGACTTTGAACCAACGTGGAGTAGAGAAGAGTTGGAAAGACGACAGGATAAGGACTAGCCCGTCGCGCTGGTATTTACGTCATTACTGTCGCACAATTAGAACGTGCCAGATCAGGCAGCTTGTGGGTTTTCAAAATAATAAATACAGGCAGGCTTTCGTCTAAACGGGGGAACAGGGGCGCTGCGCCCTCTTACTCTCGGCGTGCGCCCCCCTACTGACTCCGTGAAAACATCCCAGCAACACTACGTGACAATGTGTCTGATCATCAAACACGTTATAATTGCTCCAAAAATATTCAATCATAGTAGATACACCGCCAGACTGTGCAAAACAATCTGAATTGGCGTTTTCCAGACTGAGGCGCCATGTTGTTTAGTTGTTTACTTGTCGCGGCTGCTCTCGCGAGATTTGACATGGGTTACATACAAGGTCAGCTGACTTGTAGAGCGAGATTTCTCGAGACTGAATGACCTTTCACCCACCGGCGCAGGAGCTTTTGACAGAAGTAGTTCGTGAGTTGTTTTTGTTGACGCTTGGGCATTTAAAGATGTCATCCCGCGGCACGAAGCGGAAGAAAGCCAAAGACTGTCCGGGGCAGAAGATGATTACTTCTTTCTTTTTCAATGTTGACAGACAATTTGTTACAATTCCCCTCTCAGATAGCCTCAGAATGTCCCATTGGAGCATTTTTCAAAGGCTTTGCACGGCGGGGGGGACAACCGGCACCATCTCCCCCCCCCGCTTCGCTCCCTCGCCATGGTGAGCGCCCTCATACTAAATTTTTCTAGAAAAAAAACCCTGACATGCATGTGTTTTTGTGATAAATACACATACTGAGCGCATTTCCCACATGATCCTCACTAAGGTTTCGGACAGCGCTACAAAATAGCATCCCCACTATATAGTGCCCTATATAGTGAGTAGGGAGTGATTTCGGACACAGGGAAAACTTCCGGCTTGATTACGTCAGCATTTGAAGGAGGGCGTGCGTCTTTTGACAACGTTGGCAGATGTTGGTCACTTTGATTTCCTCTGTACCTTTTACTTCCGTCTTATGATGTCTCGCACAGGTCTCAATGAATCTCGTTTACAGCTATCGCTTTGACATATGGACTGATATATTACAGAGCATATTTCAAAACACTCAACTTGCTATAGCAGCGACAAAATAGCTGTCAGAAATGCATTCCGATATTTAATAAAATGAGAGAAATAGAATTTATGTATTTAAAAAAAAAAAAAAAAAAAAAAAAAAAAACACCCCACTTGCCTTCAGTTCCCCTTTAAGCTCACACCGAGGACTGATTACGGTCTCACTTGGGGAAACTGTTCATAAATCGCACAGCAGAACTGCTTCCTTGGCTCAACTGCGGAATTCCAGGTCACTTTTGTGCACATATTAACTAATATTTTGCAAACCTAAGGTTAACCCGTTTGTGGTTTTCATCATTTTCCTTTGGTACCAACACTCAAGTGAGGAAGAACAGTGCGTGTTTGGAAGCAGGGCATGCCATCACGCAGGAATACCTGCAAACAAGAAGCGCTCTTCTTAATTAAGATTTTAGCCATCCAGGCTGGGATGAGACTTTAATACATTAATAAAGCATTTTGAGGGGCGGCACAGTGGCGCATTGGTTAGCACTGTCGTCGCACAGCAAGAAAGCTCTGGGTTTGAGCAGAGTGGCCAACGGAGACCTTTGTGCGGAGTTTGCATGTTCTCCCCATGTCTGCGTGGGTTTCCCCCCCCCCACGGTCCAAAAGACATGTGGTTAGGCTAACTGGCTACTCTAAACTGCCCATAGGTGTGACTGGCTGAGAGGAGTAAACCTCTAAATATAATCCAGTAGAAAGCAACGGGAAACTACTACTGTAATCCTTAAGGGCTCTGCATGCTCTTGCGACAAGGCTTTTGCAGATAGCTTTTTGCAGACAGTTGTAATTTATCGTTGAGTGGGGAGTAATAGGCGTGTGCAATGTTATTCACCGCCACAACGCAAGGGGGCATGAAGTCGCGAAATCACTAGGAGTAGTTGGTGGGTGTGGTTAGTGGAGTGTTTATCCTCCGGTTACTTATAATGACTAGAACTGGAGTCGTATAGATGTACGTACTTCCTCACTTCCTCGATCAATCGCTCTTCGTGCTGCTCCATCTTCGCTCGTGTTTTTAAAAATGGCGGTCGTGAAAACAAACCAAACCGGGAAAGTAGGGAAGCGGAAGTGCGTGTACAGCGGATGTAGAGTGGACCAATCAGAGCCCTCGTCTGCGACGCTATCTGCGAGGCTGTCTGCGGTGGTCACAATTTTTGGGAGGTGCGCGCAGAGCGTCTGCGAAGGTGGGGGGGAGCTTCGCAGACACCATCTGCGACGCCATCTGTGAGGACTGGGTTGTCAGCATAAATTGGCCTTTACAAGAACTTGGCCCTGCCATCAGACGGGGGGGATTAAGTGCTCGGAGAGCACAATATCCCTCACTACAATATATTGCAAATGAAATTGCAATATACATATTACTGTCCTATAACAAAGCCTTTTGGCAAGTTTCGTCAAATTCCTCCAAAAACCGAGAGAGGAGTTGATTTCAGAAGGTGAGAACCCTTTCCGGGAAGGACGGACAGACAGGCTTTGCCACGACATAATCCCCCTTCGGGCCTTTCAGCCAGCGGGGATTTAAAAAAAAAAAAAAAAAGTGGGGTGGGGGGCACCTTTTGACTCCTTCAATGACTAACATTCCCCCGCGTGCATGAAACTTGAAACAGGAAGTGACGTGACAGGTTGGACCAATCATTTTACAGAGTATGCAGTGCTGAGAGTGGATAATGTCCAATCCTGATGCGGACTACACCAGAATTCAGTTGAAGTGATCCCCCATATCGCCTTAACAGCTTTCACACCTCACCAAACAGACTGAACTCTCGGGCCAAGTGGCCCCCAGTCTGGTGGGGTGGGTGGGGGTGCAAGTGAGAAAATGATCTGAAAAGATTACTGCTGAATTCAGCCAGTAATCTATCAGATACCACCTCAAGAGTTACAGTTCGCGTGCGTGCGTGGTGAGGGTGGCGTGGCACAGTACATATGGTATTTTAATGTATGACGTGCATAACTTTTCTCTTCTCTCATATAAGCAGTATTTACAGGAACTGTACATTCGGACCTTAAAGTCTTTCCTTTTATCTCACGTTGATAAGAACTAGGGTCGTATGGACTATATTTTTCTGATAACCAGTAAACACACTCATGCTGAACAAGTTTCTACCCACAAGTTGTGAACGTTATCATCAGGTGCTCTGACTTCAGTATATCCTGTTTTAGGGTAGATATCTTCTGTAGGAGAAAATAATGAATTCCCCTGTTTTGCAACAGTAGGAGCTACCTGTGGGGTAGGTGGGAAGGAGGGAAGGAAGGAGGGAAGGAAGGAAGGAAGGAAGGAAGGAAGGAAGGAAAGCACAACTTTATTCATCACACACTTGTGAAATTTCCTCTCTGCATTTAACCCATCTGAAGCAGTGAACGCACACGCACGCGCGCACACAGAGCAGTGGGCAGCCATGCTAACAGCGCCCGGGGAGCAGTTGGGAGTTGGGTGCCTCGCTCAAGGGCACCTCAGCCCAAGGCCGTCCCATATTAACCTAACTGCATGTCTTTGGACTGTGGGGGAAACCGGAGCACCCAGAGGAAACCCATGCGGACACGGGGAGAACATGCAAACTCCACACAGAAAGGCCCTCGCCGGCCACTAGGCTCGAACCCAGAACCTTCTTGCTGTGAGGTGACAGCGCTAACCACTACACCACCGTGCCGCCCATAGTGCCCAAAATGACGCATAGTATAAACTGTATGCCTCTGTCGGCTTTTTAGATTTTGAAGCCTTTACCTTATATTGAGGAACTTTTTCAAAAATTTAGAACGCGGTTTTTGAGGGACTTTTTTTTTAGCTCCTATTTCAGGGTAGGTATTCACCCGGCACAAGAAGAACCATGAATGATGTGATTGGTCAAACGTGAGCAGCACCAGCATTCAGCAATTTTGAAAATCTGTAAAATTTTAGCCATGTAAACAGCAGCGAACGGACCCACAGCAAAGTCCAGGCTTTACTGAGTCTACATACGAAGGAGGAAATACAGCGCAATTCGGACGCATCTAAGCAAAACATAAAAACCTTCGCTCGCATTTCCTGACACGCTAGCAAGCCTGCTTACATCACTTCAGCGTTCCTACTGGCAGTGTGATTGCAAGCAGGAAAAAAAAAAGAAAGAAAGTCAGTCCATGACAGTATAGTTTTCGGGACGCTCCCCAGTGGGTAGTTCCTCTTGACAAGTCTCAAGAACCGTTTGGTCCGAAAGCGCCTTATGTTGATTGGCTCAGAACCATTTAATACCCACACACACGGTTAATGATGAGAAAGTTTCTACCCACAAGTTGCGAATGTTATCAAGTGCTCCAACTTCACAAATTTTTTTTTTCTTGGTAGATAATGTTTTGTATAAGAAAGCAAGTTCCTTTGTTTTGCGACAGCAGAAGCTAGCCTTTCAGCTCGGCTATATAAACTTTGTATTCAACTTCTTTTTAGTATTCTCTTGAAAGACTGTTCAATTCCAGAACCCATTAGACTTTTGGTTCCTGAGTGGCACAACAGAAAAGCGTTCGAATCCTGATGATGCCACAGCCACCCGTGGCTGAGAGCTCAAAAGGGATGGGTGGCATACTCAATCTCCCGTCAATTATAGCGACTCTAGCGAAATCATGGGCGACTGCGAGTAGCGCTTGCCTCCAAACGTGTTACGCTGCCCCCTAAAGTTGCATAAGCGTCAGAGGAAGCACATGAGGACCTTCGCCCTCCGTTGCCCCTTTTCCACCAAAGCAGTTCCAGGGCTGGTTCGGGGCCAGTGCTTAGTTTGGAACCAGGTTTTCTGTTTCCACTGACAAAGAACTGGCTCTGGGGCCAGAAAAACCGGTTCCAGGCTAGCACCAACTCTCTGCTGGGCCAGAGGAAAGAACCGCTTACGTCAGTGTGTGTGTGTGTGTGTGGGGGGGGGGGGGGGGGGGGGGTTCTTAAAGTGCCATTCCACCATTGGATGTATTCTTTGGCATAAAACACAATATATTTTATGACAACATGACTAGACAGAGAAATCTTTTAGCTTCAAAATGATATATCAAACATAATTTTTTGACAACGACAAATATATTAATTTTGCGACCAAAGTCACCTACCCTTTTAATTTCCGCGCGGTAGTGAAACGTGATGTCATCGGCAGGTTCCCCTTCTTGTGTACCACGTGTCGGTCTATTTTTAGACCAGGAAACCCCCAAAGTGAGAGAGTCATTTCTCCTCGTATATGGGGGCCAAAAAAATTGCGAAAAATTTTGAGTTAATCTTTCAGTTAGCTAGATTTATTGGTATTATTTTTATCGCGTTCTATCCGCCATTGCTGATAATATGTGCCACGTCACGTGGTACACAAGAAGGGGAACCTGCCGATGACATCACGCGCGGAAATTAAAAGGGTAGGTGACTTTGGTCGCAAAATTAATATACTTGTCGTCAAAAAATTATGTTTGATATATCATTTTGAAGCTAAAAGATTTCTCTATCTAGTGATACCATTTATATATGTTGTCAAAATATATTGTATTTTATGCCAAAGAATACATCCAATGGTGGAATGGCACTTTAAGACCAACAAGACCGCGAAAGATCGCCATTTTTAAGCGACGAGAAGCAGCAGCTGTACAAACGCGAAGTCATCCATTATTATTGTTGCTGCTGCTTCTTCCGTGTTGTTTTTGCTTCGATATTCGTGCCAAGGTTTATGCAAACGCAGCGACGTAACTGACATGACTCCCCTTAGCACCGCGAGCTATGGAAAAGCAAACTGGTTCTCAGCTGGCTCGCAAGTTGAACGAGTTGTGAACCAGCACCGGCCCCGAACCAGCCCTGGAACTGATTTGGTGGAAAAGGGATACCTGATTGGTACCTGGTTCTTAGGGTAGACCTGTCTGGTGTCTGGGAATTGGAGATTTAAAAAATTTTTTTTTTTTATTTGACCTTATTTGTCTGAGCTTGGATCCACAACAGCAGCAGATGAACACACCCACAGACAGCTTTCCCCCCCCCAGACACTGTTATAAGTCCTGGTTCAGGAAACCAGAGAACCTTTTTAACAATCAGTCTGTGTTTCCACTGATTTAATAATCAGGTGTGGGAGTAGGCTTGTGCGATATTGATTTTTCCCTGCTCATGATTTTCAATTTTTAAAAAAAAAAAAGGAATAAACAGTTAAAATCATCCAGAATCTAAAAAGACATGAAAATGAGCATTTCCAATGTTTTCCCAAATCATTTAATGTCCACATCCAACATGATTATGCTCAGTGTTGAGCACGAGTGCACCAGAGCGCGTCACTCCCCCCCCCCAAAAAAAAGCCCATTATTAATCAGAAATTGATTAAATACATGTTATTTGTATTTATTTGTTTGGTGCCATGCATATTAAACTCAATCACTGCATATTAAATATATACACTTGTTTAAATGTTGGCTAAGCCAGATATACATTCAATGATGCTTTTATTTTCATATGAATGAACTCCAAACATTCTCCAGTTACCTTAAAGCATATACGCAGAGCCATGGCCTCACTTTTTGTTTATAAATGCCTTGAGACTTCAAGCGTGAACAATAAATCTAATATAGTAATTTTTACGATTAAAATGATTCATATAGGTATTGGTCTGATGCTGTGTTCACACTTATACTGGTACGAAAGTGGTATAACTGTATCGATACAAAGTATACCGGTACAGTTTAGTGCATCTGTCCACACTAGCGAGAAATGTTTGCGGTTTTCTTTCACGGTAGTTGAAATGCGCGTGCGCGAAATGTTTCCGTGGTTACCGAGTAACTTCCTTCCGAGAATATATGGCATCCGTTATTTCGAGATCTCGAGAAAACAAAAACAATTATTTCATGATCTCAGCTGGATCACTGTATCTCCGTCGGTAGAGACGAAGCCGGGCCAGTCTTCTGCGGAGGTGCCGCGGACTAATTTTGAAATTATCCCTTATTAAAAGCCTTAATGCAACATCTCCCTGTGTCAACCCCTGATCAAAATATTGCCTTATTAGGTGATCGATTATTCCAGACATTCTAATGACCAAAGTTGCGTCTATACAGAATGAGAAATAGCCCCAAAGTCAGCATATCACAAGTCTCTTGGCGCACCTGAATGAACCATTTCTCAGCTGTTTACTCGAGATCATGAAATAATTGTTTTGTTTTCTCGAGATCACGGAATAATTGTTTTGTTTTCTCGAGATCTCGAATTAATTATGTCACCTCAGGATAACGGTGAATAAAAAAAAAAAAAGTATTATATGAAGGGCCTCTCTCGGCTTCCGTACGGATGAAACAACGTGTGTGTGCTTTTTGTTGTCAGTGTACAGTCTGTATTTCTGGTGGTCATTTATTCAGTCGAATCGTATAAAACGCGCGAGGCAGTTGAGAAAGAAACAAACGAATCTCCGTTCTTCACTATTTTATTCAGCGAAGACATCGATTGAGGTGTGTGACTTTGCGCATGCGCATTATATTTGTATCGATACAGAGCCGCTTCATCTGTCCACACTACAGCGAAGCGCTACAGTACCGATACTGTACCGGTACGAAACCCATACATTTGTGGGTTTCGTACCGATACAGTTATACCGCTACAGTACCGGTATAGTTGCTAGTGTGGACAGGTGTTGCGGTACGAAAGTAGTTTCGTATCGGTACAAAATCCCTAGTGTGGGCAGGGTATGAGTGAATGACCTTGACGTCCGATACGTCACAGCAGGAAGTCTATCGGTCTCGTTGCCATTTCCGCTATACTAAAACACAGAGCTGACTGCAACTCCGATCCTCCATTTTGAGCTAATTTATCGCCATGCCACGTAGATATCTTGCTGGCTGGTGCAGCACCACGACAGAAGGTGGATTTACGTTGCATTCATGGCCCAAGAATGTTCAAACTGCAAAGATTTGGATGCCTCCTTCCTCTGCTCTGCACATTTTACTGAGGATTCGTACAAAACCTCTGATCTGTTGAGGAGCGTTGGCTATAAGCCTGTATTGAAAGAGGGTGCAGTACTAACAATTAAAGGAAAAGAAAACTACAGGAAAAGGAAAGCAAGTCCAGTTGCACCAGTTCTCCCAGAGTGTGAGCCGAGCAGTAATGGCGGAGTACTCAGTATGGAGAAAAGAGACAGCAAGTAGACCAGTCATCAGATTTCTCCGCTGGATATGCTTGCCTCAGCAGCAATATCTCACCCTTACATGGAAGAAGTGAATGAATGAAGAACTGAAGGTGGGATTGTTTCAAAACAAATTGGCCACAAGATCGGCCTTCAAGAAGCGAGAACACAGACGGGTAAGCTCCGACTCTCATTTGGATACAAAAAACACTCATTGTTTACCTGCATTTAGATTAATACCTGTAACTTGTGTGTTTAAGTTACCGGTATAAGATGATTTAATTTGCTTCAGAATGTGATTGTCTCAGTTCATCTGATTATTTAATGAGCCTTTTACGTTTTACCAGTGAAAATGCATGCATGTACATGTCTGCTGCACAAGTTATAACACCCATCCTGTTTTAATGAAAGTCACGTGAGACGGTCCGTTCAATTCCATCCGATTCTCTAGATGGCTTTGTTCTCTGGCTTTATTTGTAAGGTGGGGGCCTCCGTGGCTGACGTGTTACCATCGGAAAGTGAATCCAATAGTCCGAACTGATCCAGTTCTACATGTCTAGCAGTAGCATGAACACACTCCAATTTCAGGACCATCGCAGTCAGATGTATTACTATCTGAGGAATCCGAAGAATCTCCAATAAATCCGAATGAAGAGGCCATTGCAACCGCTCTCACCTGCCGAGTCTGGCTTTGGTCTCTAGCACCGGTTCCCGCAGTGACGTCACGCGCTCAGGGCTGGCTGGCTCGAATACCAACTTTGTGGTCGATTTTAACTCTCAAAAATATATATATTTTTTATTCCCAATTATGCAGCATGCAAGAGTCAAGGATGGAGATGCTATCCACTCAAATGTATTTAAAAATAAAGGTTCTGTGTATCTCCTTTAACAGGAAGTGAGGGAGTCTATTACCCCTTTTCCACCAAATCAGTTCCAGGGCTGGTTCGGGGCCAGTGCTGGTTCACAACTCGTTCAAACTTGCGAGCCAGCTGAGAACCAGTTTGCTTTTCCATAGCTCGCGGTGCCACGTCATTACGTCGCTGTATACGTCATTACGTCGCTACGTTTGCATAAACCTTGGCGCGAATATCGAAGCAAAAACAACGCGGAAGAAGCAGCAGCAGCAACAATAATAATAATGGATGACTTCGCGTTTGTACAGCTGCTGCTTCTCATCGCTTAAAAATGGCGATCTTTTGCGGTCGTTATTCTTGTTGGTCTTAACAACTCCGCCCCCCGCTGACGTAAGCGGTTCTTTCCTCTGGCCCAGCAGAGAGTTGGTGCTAGCCTGGAACCGGTTTTTCTGGCCCCAGAGCCAGTTCTTTGTCAGTGGAAACAGAAAACCCGGTTCCAAACTAAGCACTGGCCCCGAATCAGCCCTGGAACCAGGGCTCTACAGTGCGCACATTTCACTCGCATTTGCGAGCGAATTTTTCAGCATGCGAACGACGGACGGAAAAAAAAATAAATAAATAAAAAACCGCACATTCGTGCGAGGGCTTCTTGCGGCCGACAATTTAGGAAAGCACTGAGCACAGACGCGACGAGTTTAACATTCTAAAATGTATCAAACGTTAAACTGCAAAGTATGTAAATCCAGCGCTGGATAGCCTACCTAATATAGTGTAACGAGTAACGGCCTGTATTGTGTGTGTGTTCAGTGTTGTGTGTGTGTGTGTGTGTGTGTGTGTGTGTGTGTGTTCTGCCTGCACCTTGCTCCCTGTCTGTTAGTTGCGTGCATTGCCTCTGTCTTGCACCTGCGGTGGTTCCCACGGTAGCCGGGGGGAAAAGTGCTTTTTAGGGATTCATCAGATCATTCAACTGAGAGATAACAGAGCTGGTTCAGACCGAGCTGAGAAATATATTTGCTATGCAGAGAATAACGGCGTTTTTTAAAAGCAATGATGGTAGAAACAAGAATAAAAGAACGGACGAGGAAGAAAGTGCCGTGAAGAAAGCTAGAACGACGGGAGAAGGTGCGGGAAAATTATATAACGAGATGGAAAGCACACACCCCAGTGCAAACATTTAGATGGGAACATACAACACAGCAGAAAAACAAATAATATACAGTATATACAAATGGTGTATGTCACAACACAGCAGGAAAACAAATATATATATATATATATATATATATATATATATATATATATATATATATATATATATATATACACACACACACACACATACATACATACACACACAACTGGGCGTGTTGAGTTGCAGATGTTAATTGCACGTTAGTTATAGAAACTCAGTTCAGCTACAAAACTCAGGATATTGCACTGTATTTGGTATTGCATTGTATTGGGTATGGATGTAAAAGTGTAGAAATATAAATATACAATATACAAAAGCTATAAAAACTAAAAAGTTGCTGTGTGAGGTTGCACTGTAATAAGTATTGCACTGTATCAGGTAAGTGTGAGAATATTGTCCTTTTAGGTCCTTGTTGGTGCATTGTTGCACCTGCCAGAAGTGGCATCAGTCAGTGCATGTAATTAGCCTTTTTCACATTACGTCACTTGCAGAAGAACCTCACATCCGTTTCCAGCCTTTTGAATGGAAGAAGAGGCGGCATGCTAATCTGCTGGCTAACAAGTAGCAACCATAGAAAGTCAGTAAACTTCCTTTCCAAAACAATGCAGATAGGTGACTGGAATGGTCGCTAACAATACGTAATGATAAACAACAACGCGCAATATTATTATCAATCTTATCTGTGAATGACACAGTTTTGTTAACATGTGTTGCCGCCGTATACCTCCTCTTCCATTCAAAAGGCTGAAAACGGATACAAGTTCCCCTGCAAGTGACGTAATGTGAAAAAGGCTAATTGTTCAAGGTGGTTATGGCCTGTGATAAAAACTGTTTTTGAGTCTGTTGGTCCTTGCTTGGATGCACCTGTAACGCCTGCCTGAGGGCAGCAAGTCAGAGAACTCTGAGCCAGGGTGGGAGCTGTCCTTGATGATGTTGTTAGCTCTGCTGAGCTCTGCTCTCTGTTTAGCTACTGTTTGTTCATTCATTCAGTTGTTCGTTATTCATTCATTCATTCTCAACTGAATTTTGCGTTTTATGTGTTGGTGTGTCTAAGGTTTGCGCTGCAATAAACCTTTAAAATGAAAACCTACTTGTGCTTGTGCCCCCATTTTTTTCCCTGTGCTCCTAAAATTTTTAACTTGGGAGCACGTGTGCTCCTGAACAAAAAAAAAAAAAAAAAAAAAAAAAAAAAAAAAAGTGTAGAGCCCTGCCTGGAACTGCTTTGGTGGAAAAGGGGCAAATGTGGGTCCAGTGGGAAGGGGTGGGGCTACTCATGTGTTATACTGTTTTGTTTGATGCTGCATCATAAGGATGACATGAAGAGAACAGGTTGCTACTTAAAGCCTTTTTTAAAATCCAAGATCTTTAAAAAAAAAAAAAAGTATTTTTGTTCTCTCTCTCTCTCTCTCTCTCTCTCACACACACACACACACACACACACACACCAATGTACCATAATGATGCATCCATTTTTCACGTCCATGTTGTGGAAGCACATCGTGAAAGTTCAAGCAGGTTGTTGAGATCACTCAGGTCCACAGAGCAGAACATCCAAGTGGCATTTAATTTCCTAAAAAGAGCAGAAAAAAAACCGATAAAATTAATGATGTTGGATAAAGTGAACAGATTTACATCCTCAGAAGTTTTATTAGCATCCATCTTGGGCGATCCGACAATGAATAGACAACCGAGACAGATACATTTATATCCAGTCCACATTTTGTCAGCAGCAAGGTTCCCAAATCTACTAAAAATCAGCCTGTTGTCGCAAAACCGGACCCTAAGATATGAGCCAATACCAAAAGAAAACAGTGTTTATATTTAGCTGCCAGTTTTTAATTAAACCGTTAGGCACTCAGATCGCTCGATAAAAGCTTGACTCATACTGTCATCTTGCTGTGTGGCATTTTGTGCAACTTTTGCTTAGCTTTTCATGTTTGATGTGCGTTCAGCAATCACATAAGCTAAAGTGGAATAAGACCGTGTAGAGAAAGTGCACTACATCGACTCAAATATTGCGTGAAATGTTACATTACTAAGCACTGTACTGTGTAATGTAAAGATAGATAGATAGATAGATAGATAGATAGATAGATAGATAGATAGATAGATAGATAGATAGATAAAAATGTGTCTATATATACACACACACACGTTCCTCTGGTGTGTCGATGTACTTTATGGTTCTAGAGTTTCAAGTTCATGTCTGGAGATTTCTTTCGAACCATGTATGCTTGACAGCTTTAATACAACATATCATGCAACAGTATAACACTTTTTTTTAAAATAACGCCAGCCGGTGGTTGAGTGCGCTGCCAAACCTTTGCAAGAGGAGTTGTAGCATTGAATCAAATATTTTCTAATTATTCTTTGATGCTGTTGTTGAGCCATTTCAGTTCACACTATAAAATGTAACGTGTCCCAGACCAACCACCTCCAACATTCTTCACAGGCAGCTATGCACAGCCAGAATTTAAAAAAAAAAAAAAATCTAATCTCGAATTCTAGCCCAAACGTGCAGGAGGCATGAGCCGAGACTGGCACATATCACAAACATGACGCTGAAAGTGCATTCAGGTCTTGGCTGCAGGAATTATAGCTGTTGTAACTTGCCAAACAAAACGGTGCATTCCTTCATCCTGTGGTTTATGCGTTTCTTTAGACATGTCTGAAAGATTTGGCAATTAGCAAAAGTAGATCTGATGGTGCAGGATCCCCAGACTAGCCAAACACTAGCAGGAGAGAGAAACCCGATTAAGCTGCTGGTTATATTGACAACACGGAACATCTAACAGTGCAGTCAAATCAAATAGCGTACATGAAAAAGCGTAATAAATAACTCAATTCTGATTGATGTTGGAACGGAAATGACTACTTTATTAGGCAAGGCAAGTTTATTTATATAGCGCATTTCATGCACAGTGGCAGTTCAATGTGCTTTACAGGGGTAAAAGCAAAACAGTAAACAATAGAAAATAAAATTACATAAAATAAAGAGGGAAGAAGAGAGAAAATAATAAGAATTAAACAATAGTAGAAATAAAATAATAAAATGAAGTAAAAGTTCAGTAAAAAAAAAAACCAGCAGAATAAAATAGAATAAAAGTTAAGTAAAGTTTAAAGCATGTAAAGATGATATTAATCGGTTAGCAGAAAGCATCTGAGAACAGCTTGGTCTTTAGTCT
Source organism: Neoarius graeffei (assembly GCF_027579695.1). NCBI lineage: Eukaryota > Metazoa > Chordata > Actinopteri > Siluriformes > Ariidae > Neoarius > Neoarius graeffei. The sequence continues at coordinate 68,326,449 of NC_083575.1, read as the reverse complement.
AGATTTGAAGCTGCCAACAGCAGGAGCATTTTTGATGTCCTCTGGCAGTTGGTTCCATAGCTGTACTGCATAGTAGCTAAAAGCTGCTTCACCACACTTTGCTTTAACAACAGGTTTTACCAGTAAATTTTGCTGCTGCGATCTGGTAGATCTGATTGGGTTAGGCCGCCGCAACATAGAGCGGTAATTGGGCCCTGTACTGTACCATTTAGAGATTTGTACACCAGCAGCAATGCTTTAAAGTCAATTCTGTAGCTTACTGGAAGCCAGTGAAGGGACCTTAGAATTGGAGTAATGTGCTCTGTTCTTTTTGTTCGTGTGAGAACCCTAGCCGCTGCATTTTGAACCAGCTGAAGTCGTTTGATGGTCTTTTTAGGTGTTGGGCATGCTCTTGGATCAATACGGTGACCGTGAAGTGTTATATTAGTGAAAATATCCAACAATCAATTATCAGAAAACACCGTTAGCTTGTGAAACATCATGCTTTACGATACATAAAGGAAAAGAGACGTGTATTACTGGGAAAATACTGTCCTACCTGACCATTTTGCTGTTTGGCTTGGGACGGTTGACAATTGAGGTTTTTCACCCACGTGACCAAGTCATGTGATGCATCGTTAGGCTGCCATTTTGGACGTCACGGCTCGAATCAGTCTGAATGCGAGGAAGGCGACAAACGAAAAACATAAAAGAAAAAGGAGCGAGATGCAGAAAACACCTTCACTATCCAGCGACGTAGGGCATTTACAGGGCGAGCAGAGGGAGAGGTATTTGCAAAAATTGAGGTCAGCAGGCTTAGAGAACGACGTTTACCTGCTTCCACCAGGATTGTTCACTGACGTACGGAAGTACACGAAGCCCTCGTCTTTACCTGACTTCGGCCCACATGATCTGTATGCCTATGTCGTTAAAAACCCATCGCCATACACAGGTATTGATCTGAAAGCGTATAAGAGTTTGGATGCCTACAAATATTTTGTGTCAGCCTGGGTAACATGCCTACATCAGCGGGTCGTCCCTGGAGCCGGTGGTCGCCATCTTATTACAGCTAAGGTTTGTTCACATTTTCATTTACTTTCGGTCCTCAGGATAAACAAAATGTTATTAAATGTCATTGAAATAACTTCTTAGTCTGTTGAGACATGGCCCGTTATAAATTTGCTGTTACCAGGCAATGACCAAGAACTGTATTATTAGGGTCGGTGTCTGTGTTGTAGCAGTGTACTAGCAACTAGCTGTTAGCACGAGCTAATGTCAACAACATACTAGCTAGTATGTTACTGTAGCAATGTTTACGTTCAGTCATTTGGATGACTGTTAAAACCTCTCAGTCTCAAGTTCTTCCTTTACTGTATTTACTAGTTTACTGTAATTATGATCCGGCAGCTATTTACACCAGATAAGCAGAGCCGGAGCGCGCTGCTTAATTTGAGGGGGAGCAAGCCGGAGCGCGCTCCGGAACCTCGGCCGGAGCACTCTGGGAGCAAGCCGGAGTGCGCTGCTTAATTTGAGGGGGAGCAAGCCAGAGCGCGCTCCGGCAGCTATTTACACTGGATCCGGTGTAAATAGCTGCCGGATCATAATTACAGTAAACTAGTAAATCCAGTAAAGGAAAAACTTGAGACTGAAAGGTTTTAACAGTCATCCAAATGACTGAACGTAAACATTGCTACAGTAACATACTAGCTACTATGTTGTTGACATTAGCTAGCTTGACCTTCAAAATGGCGGACACCGGGGCGTCACGTGACCCTGTGACGTCAGGTGAAATACCTCAATAGTATCAGAAAGTCACCAATAGATTCCAACTAACGCGATGGTTATCAGGCTGGACAATTTAAACGTCTATGGCAGGGCTGGGCAATTATTTTTTCCATGGGGCCACATGAGAAACAGAAAATTTTGTGGAGGGCCGGACCAAAAGGCTGAACTAAATTCTGCATAATATTAATTGTATTTCTTTATATAAAGCAATAAATATCATTGTTTTTACAAGCTGCTAAGACTGGTAAGAGTATGGAAAAAACGAGGTTGCCTTACAAAAATGTCATTTATTCAATCAAATTTCCCAAAACAATGGTTAACAAAATGTGAACGTTTGTACCTTTTTTTTCAGTCACATTCACCCCAAAACACAATAAAGACATCACAATATTGTCTTTCTACTCCAAATATCAAGCAAGATACATCATATTATAATGATGATGCCGTGTCGATTCGGTGTAGGTATCAGATCGGCTCCGGCGCCTGCTGGTGACGTCACACTATGTGATTGGCTGGACCGTTTGAAGGATGATGTACAAGTTTGTAGTTGGTCTGGACAAATTATGGAAGTAGTTATCGCGGGATTAGGTTTCGTGGGATTTCATGTCATGCTCCTGTCGCGCGCATTGCGTTTTTGTTGAACACAACTTCAAAATAAAAGCAATGCACATTCAGTCCATGCATGAGGTAAAATTAGAAAATACGTTTATTTTGTAATTTCTAATTAACCTTGCGCGGGCCGGTCAGAATGAACCAAAGGGCCGGATGCGGCCCGCGGGCCGGAAAATGCCCAGGTCTGGTCTATGGGAAACGTGATCGAGAAAAATATGTTGGGTTACATCTCAAACGCATTTCCTTCTCACCTATTTTGGTATTTCTATATGAACCTTGCTGCTCATGTTCTCCAACTTTAGAGCAGAGCAAGAAAACATCCTCTCTGATGCATCTTTGTTTCTCTTGTCCGTGCTACCAAACAGATCAAGATATAGATTATTTTGCTTGGAAAATAAATGATTAAAAAAAAAAAATCATTGTTTACCAGGGTGACTTCACTGTACACCATGGTTTTCCCCAAAGTGTCTTAGCGTATCGGGCCCGATACGCATGCTCTGCCTGCCGATACGCTTAGTCGTTTTAATTAAAATCCGATACGCTTAGATTTATACCGATACATTAAATTTCCTACCCACAAGTAACTAGATACATAGGAGAGCAAATAACAGATCCATTTACATATTGATCGATATCTGTGTTAAACAAGCGGCCTTTTTTTTCCCCCCAATGTTTGTGTTGATTCTGTCAAAGTAATATGCCCACGTGGTATGATGTAAACAAACTGTAATCTATTGGCTATGTCAAGATCACGTGTTCAAACCGTCCAATAAAAATATCGAAATAAAACGTCAGACATCCCGGAAGTTTCCGATTCATTATAAGCGATCTCATACAGTGCGTTTACATGCACATCCAAATCGAGCTACTGTCGGTAATCGAGCTAAGGGTCCCAGCAGGGGTGCCAGAGAAATCCAATTCTACATGCACACAAGGAAATCGACCTATTGTGTGAGGTACATTGTGCACCCGAGCCACAGGTGGCGCTACACGCCCCATCGTGTTGGTACACTTCCGGTTGTCGTCATGAAGAGCTATTCAAGAGTATAAACAAAGTAGTGTTGCCAGATACTGCTGACATTTTCCAGCCCAAAACATGTTCAAATCCACCAAAATGCACTTAAAACCACCCAATCTGGCAACACTGGCAGTGCTGTGTTCACAAGTTCCGTGCTCAAGCTGTTAGGCTTGCTCTAACAGACTGTATGGCTACAAACTGTCCTGCGCAGACCACTGTTTTGTAAGACAACTTATTTTGCACAATTGTATATTTTTCTAAAGTCCATTTTTTGCTTACAAAAATTTTTTTTTGCTTACAATTTAACTTATGTCTTAATAAACACACAAAGTTCAATTGTTTTGTTTTTATTGACATTCTTCAGATGCTGGACATATATATATATATATACACACACACACACACACACACACACAAATACAGTGACTTATGTACACAATTCACAGCTATGCAACAGCTGTACAGATGTATTTGGTGATACAGTAAGTGAGCTAAATTTTAACAGTGCAAACAATGCCACAGAAAGAAAAGATTCATGCCGTTGTCATGATTCGTTGTCATGCCAACCGAGGCTGTTGTGTTTCCCGCTTGTGGTCTCGTCACTCGTCACTTCCGGAAGGGGCAGTGCTGAAGTAAGTAGCTCGATTACGTAGCTCGATAGGGTTTACATGCACTAAGTAGCTCGGCCACAATTGCATAATCTAGGTCGCGTAGCTCGATTACGAGAAATCAAGTTCGGTTCGATTTCAGCCGAGCTAAGGTGTTTCCATGGCATTTAGAACTTCGATTTCAGTCGAGCAACGGCAGAACTTCGATTTTCTCTATGTGAGTGTAAACGCACTGACTGGCTGCCGATGTTGTCCCCCGCCGACGGACAAAGCCGACTGATTTTAAATCACAGAAGTTTGACCTAGTCTGTTATCATTATGGTTTCGATCAAAGATTGGTTGACTAAATGTCAACAAACCCACGTGAGTGATGGCGCACAAAACCAGACAACTGTCATGACAACGTCGTCAATTTTGATCACAGCGACTGGCTCAAAAAGCACTCGCTGGACAATTCGATCCACAGCAGCATGGATGACAGCGAGATGGACTATGAGAGGGTTGGCCAACATTGGGCCAAACAAAAGCCAAGGAGAATTAATCTGCTTTAAAGGAGGAGAAAACTTAATTCATTAGTTTGGGTTTGCAGAACGATTATGTACTTATAAACACTCTCACGAAGTGAAGTTGCCCAAATGTGTCAAATATAGCATAATTTTAAATAATAATCATAAGCATTTTTGGCAGTGTGATGTCACTGGGATCCATTTAACAAAAGGCGGCTCCGGATTATTCTTTTGTTAAAGGCTCACAGTGACGTCACACTGCCAAATATGCTTATCATTATTATTCGCAATTATGCTACATTTAACACTTAACAAATTCTCTTCATGAACGTGTTTATAAGTACATAATCTTTCTGCAAACTTAAATGTATGAATTAAGTTTTCTTTTCCTTTAAATATGTTTTAATCTTAATCTAGTCCATTTAATAAAGTGCCAAAATTTCAACTTTATAATATGCCGTTGCCTTACTTTTCTTTTCAGTGCATCTTAGTTATACATATATAATGGTAATTGCATCAGAAACATTCTAAATCATTACAGTTATAGTAATACAGCAACTTATTTTAAGGTGGCAGTTCTTAGGTTCAGATCCCTTTGCGATCAACATGATCGATTCTCTTCACTGGATTGCATAAGATGGAGCAAACCACTGTTCATATTTTCACGCACATTTTTGTTACACCACCACTTGATCATAGATAATTAAGGGATCCCTGTAGATTTTTAATCTATCATATACCTCAGTAATCTATAACAAAACAGTTTAACTTGCATGTTGAACTTTAAGGTGAAATTTCAAATGTGTTTACATTAATACTATTTAGGTCAGAAATCATTGACACACTGGTAAAATCTATCCTATAATCATGTATCTAAAACCTCTCAGAGACCCTGAAAATGCACCTGAGAGCATCTATTTTCAAAAAATTTTCCATGGGGGCATGCCCCCGCACCCCCCTAGTTTCACTTCATGCCGTTGGCGCTCAATTGTCTGTGTATTATCATGCCAGAATATAGACCTTTAATTTTTTCTGGGGAAAACACTGCTTTACTGACGATAAATCTAATCGAGATGGCATGGGATCCTAACGAAGACTAGTACGCTCATTCTTGACAACATTTGTGGTGTGTAATGCTAGTGATCATCTCTTCCTGCTGAATTTGTTTAAAATGTTTGATCAGGTTCATAGAAAAAAAAAAAAACATTTTAGTGGTTGCTGCAATGAAATTTCAGACCCGTCTGGTTGCAATTGTGGAAACTCGTCAGGCTAATTTGTGTAAAATAATATCATTTCCTGATATGAATGAGGAGGTTTTTGTTTTCCTACTGCATCGTCAGCAACAACCGACAAACGTCTAGATAGTCCTCCAACACCAAATTTATTATATATATATATATATATATATATATATATATATATATATATATATATATATACACACACACGTGCTGTCAAAAATGTTGCGTTATTAACGCGTTAACTTGACTCAATTTTAAGGGCGATAATTTTTTTATCGCGAGATTAACGCTCTGTGACATGATGTAGGTTTTTCATAAGCTTTTGAAACTGCCAGGAACTTGGAACAGAGATTTTGCTTAGAAAAACGATAGCAGCTAGACTGTAATGCCACACCCCGCACAGCCAGAGTACGCTGCCCTCCCCCGAAGAGCCACGGTGCTCGGCTTAGGTTTCGTTTTCCCATCGGCGGCTCCAGCCCGACTTTGCAGTGGCTGTGACAAGACGTGTTATGCTCTGCAAAAAAAAAAAAAAACATTGGTACAACCAGTGTTCGAACTATGCCGATATTTTCAGGGGGTCCCTTTTTTTCCCTTGGGGGGGTGCTTGCGCTTGTCTCAGAGCGCGGCTCTCCATCGCGTGCTCACTTCGGATATGCAAATGCTTCCCATTACACATGACTGCTGTGTCAATAAACAATCATTTTGCCAATATTTTAGAGACCCCCCAACATTTCCCAAATCATGTTTTCAAAGGGATCTCATGTCTGTTTCAGGGGATCTCGGATCCCCCGAGTACCCCCGTAGTTCGAACGGTGAGCAAGCCCATTCACTTTTTTATGCTGATAAGAGAATTACATGGTTTTTCATGTGACAAAAATGTGCGATTAATCGCGAGTTAACTATGACAGTCGCGACATTAATCGCTTGACAGCACTAATATATATATATATATATATATATATATATATATATACACACACACGTGCTGTCAAAAATGTTGCGTTATTAACGCGTTAACTTGACTCAATTTTAAGGGCGATAATTTTTTTATCGCGAGATTAACGCTCTGTGACATGATGTAGGTTTTTCATAAGCTTTTGAAACTGCCAGGAACTTGGAACAGAGATTTTGCTTAGAAAAACGATAGCAGCTAGACTGTAATGCCACACCCCGCACAGCCAGAGTACGCTGCCCTCCCCCGAAGAGCCACGGTGCTCGGCTTAGGTTTCGTTTTCCCATCGGCGGCTCCAGCCCGACTTTGCAGTGGCTGTGACAAGACGTGTTATGCTCTGCAAAAAAAAAAAAAAACATTGGTACAACCAGTGTTCGAACTATGCCGATATTTTCAGGGGGTCCCTTTTTTTCCCTTGGGGGGGTGCTTGCGCTTGTCTCAGAGCGCGGCTCTCCATCGCGTGCTCACTTCGGATATGCAAATGCTTCCCATTACACATGACTGCTGTGTCAATAAACAATCATTTTGCCAATATTTTAGAGACCCCCCAACATTTCCCAAATCATGTTTTCAAAGGGATCTCATGTCTGTTTCAGGGGATCTCGGATCCCCCGAGTACCCCCGTAGTTCGAACGGTGAGCAAGCCCATTCACTTTTTTATGCTGATAAGAGAATTACATGGTTTTTCATGTGACAAAAATGTGCGATTAATCGCGAGTTAACTATGACAGTCGCGACATTAATCGCTTGACAGCACTAATATATATATATATATATATATATATATATATATATATATATATATATATATATATATATATATATATCTCTTGCACACACAGTAGACCCCCGCCTATTCGCGGTTCAGTATTCGCGGGATTTTATATAGAACATATCTCCTATACAGTCGCGGAAATCTCAGCGATTCGCGGTCATTTGCGGCAAACATATCGAACGTTTACGCACTGCTACATTCTCGGAGCTGAATGCTCGCTCGCTATTGGCTGAAGTTTGAATGTCGGGCTGCTGCTCATTGGCTGATACGAATGAGCGCATTGTACAGTACAGTCTCGCGGTTCCCGTAGTTCAGACATTCACGTGTTGTGCGTTCTTGGTATTTTTGAATAATTTTTACGCCCTACAATGGCTCCTAAAATGCTCTGCATCTTCTAAGGCTCCTGCCAAGGAACCTAAGCGCCAGAAGAAGGTAATGATGCTGCAGGAGAAGGTAGGACTTCTCGATATGCTAAAGGAAGGGAAGAGTTTTGCGGCAGTGGCTCAGAAGTGTATCTAAAGTGTTTGGGATCATAGCCTAGGGTACAGGGAGTGTTTTAGACATCAAAATAAGCATTTGTGAGCAGTTTTATTGGGGGGGGGGTTTACAAGTATTCGTGATTTTGGCTTATTCGCGGCCATGTTTGGTCCCTAACCCCCGCGAATACTGAGGGCTTACTGTATATATCAAGCTACAAAACAATGGCACGAAATAAAACTGTCGTTGGCCAAGTCACTCACTACGTTTACATGCACATAGAGAGAATCGAATTTCTGCCGTTGCTCGACTGAAATCGAAGTTCAAAATGCCATGTATACACCTTAATTCGGCTGAAATTGAACCGAACTTGATTTCTCGGAATCGAGCTACACGACCTAGTTTATGCGATTTCTGCCGAGCTACTTTGTGCATGTATGCCCTATCGAGCTAGTTGTCGAGCTACTTCCGGAAGTGACGAGTGACGAGACCACAAGCGGGAAACACAACAGCCTCGGTCGGCATGACAACGAATCATGACAATGGCATGAATCTTTTCTTTTTGTGGCATTGTTTGCACTGTTAAAATTTAGCTCACTTACTGTATCACCAAATACATCTGTACAGCTGTTGCATAGCTGTGAATTGTGTACATAAACAAGTCATTGTATTTGTGTGTGTGTGTGTGTGTGTGTGTGTGTGTGTGTGTGTGTGTCCAACATCTGAAGAATGTCAATAAAAACAAAACAATTGAACTTTTTGTGTGTTTATTAAGACACAAGTTAAATTGTAAGCAAAAATAAATAAATATTTTGTAAGCAAAAAATGGACTTTAGAAAAATATTATTGTGCAAAATAAGTTGTCTTACAAAACAGTGGTCTGCGCCGGACAGTTTGTAGCCATAGTCTGTTAGAGCAAGCCGAACAGCTTGAACACGGAACTGCTAGTGTTGCCAGATTGGGGGTTTTAAGTGCATTTTAGCGGATTTGAACATGTTTTGGGCTGGAAAACATCAGCAGTATCTGGCAACACTATAGCTCTTCATGACGACAACCGGAAGTGTACCAACACGATGGGGCGTGTAGCGCCACGTGTGGCTCGGGTGCACAATGCACCTTGCACAATAGCCCGATTTCACTTGTGCATGTAGGATTGGATTTCTCTGGCACCCCTGCTGGGACCCTTTGCTCGATTACCGACAGCAGCTCGATGTGGACGTGCATGTAAACGTAGTCAATGAGGTCAGGTTTACTGGGGGAGGTGATATGGGGGCAGCCATGGCCTGAAGGTTACAGAAGCAGTCTTGGGCCCAAAGAGCCGCCGGTTCGATTCCCAGAACCGGCAGAAAAAACGTGAGGGGAGTTGAGTGAACGAATAGCACTTTCCCCTCCCTCTGTATCATAAGCCACCTCACCCCCAACTACTCCCCGGGTGCTGTAGCATAGCTGCCCACTGCTCTGGGTACGCGTGTGTGCTCACTGCTTCAGATGGGCTCAATGCAGAGGAGGAATTTCACTGTGCACAGGCTTCTTCTATACTTGTGGCCATCAAACGTATGCTTCAGATAGGACCCGCCACAGACCGACAGTAACCAAGGAACACCACTGCAGGTTAATTTGTATTGTAGGAAGATGCTGCTGTGTCTCAATGACCTGCTCAGGACACAGTTTACTTTCTGCTTCGCTTTGACGGACATTAATTATGAAATATGTCCAGATCGCTGTCATTTTGCATTATCTGTTCAGTAGACTGACAACACGGACTCGGTGTACGTCACATAACATCACATGGAGCATATTTTTTTTTCCTACAAGTACCAGTAAAGATCCACCAATAAATGGTACTGATGTATCCTTAGTTGGGCCCATGTACACCAGCACACTGTTAGGATCACACTAGTTAAAAAGCCACTTAAAAGCTCTTCCATAAGAAGTATAAAATCAATTCAATTATACAACGACTCCACAATCAGCGAGGCATCCCTAAATAATAAAATAAGTCCTCGGAGTTCTTCCAAGAGACAAAAATCTCCTTGGACTGCTCCAGGTTCCAGCTTGTCTTTGCATTTGGTATATCTGGTAAATAATTTACTCTGATAGCTGAGGGTATTTAAAGCAGAATCAATACCATTAAAGGACGGCTGGGGGCTTCGCCAATACACTGCGCCTGTTCTCCTCGGAGGAGAGCTCGCATTCTGATGCACGCTGGACAGAAAGTGAACAAGACGACAAATAAATAAAAATCGCTCTCGCGTCCCTCTCCACCTTCAATACAAACCGTCCTAAATCTGAGCTGGTGTAAGATCAGGTTAGGGCTCACGGTTCACACTGCGCAGGAAGCTGAGGTGGATGCATAGGAGATGTGAGGAGGGGAGAGAATGCTTTCGTCTGCTGCTCAGCCATCGTGTCTCCGGCGTTAGTCAGAGCCGAGGGGGCCGCCTTTAAAAGGTGCAGCGCTCTAAAGAACGCAGGCAGCAATGAGAAACCCGATCTCGCCGGCCTCCCCCACCACCTCCTACCACCTTCCTGCTCTGCGCCACGGGCTCCTGAAGCAACCCGATCCTTTGTGCTGTGCAGACTGAAACGTATTCCTCCTCTAGAGCTCCAGGGCAACTCAATCAGGCCGGGAAATGACGGACATCCTAAAAGAAGAGGCAAACCCGGGGGGGAGCGATGTTTGTTAAAGTTTCTGCAGGTGCTCCCTTGTTTGCGAAATACTTTGCGTTTGTTTCAATACTTCTTGATTCGGAGAATACACTCTGGCGTTGTTGCATGTACAGGCAGAATTAGTAACAGCACGTGACAAACAGAAAATTCTCCATTATAAACACAGTGGGCGCCATTTAAAGGGGAACAGAGGGCAATATATAGAGTAAATATAACAATAAAACACATTAACGAACCTTATTCAAGACTTACAAAAAGTTTTTTGTTCTAAGGTTGGAAAGTTATAGTGTTTTGAAAGTAGCTCGAGCAAACTATTTCCGCAGTTTGAACAGCCCGCCATGATATTAATTTTATCCAATCAGAATGCACGTTCATTTTCTCTGCGTAACGCTCATGACGTATGTATGTGCCCAGTTGTGTTGGCTCACTGAGGTTGGGAATAGCACGTGTGAAATACCTGTTTCTGCCTCTTGCGACGATTTCGCAAGTCCACGGGTGGCGCCTATCTCATTGCAGCAAATAAACTCTGCTGGACTCGTGAGCAACTCCACGTTACATTTTCCGCACGAGCACCACGCCGTGTCACCTGCACGCAGACGCTCTGCCCCACGCTCGCCATGCCCATGGTCAGCATCAGTCTCATCCTCGCCGTCATCCGAGCTTTCTTCTCTTCTTTCATCACCGGAGTCGAGAGTACCTCTCCTAGCTATTTTAAGTTCGTTTCTAAAGACAAGGATTTTTTTTAAGATGTTACCTTGTTGACAGTTTCGGCGAGAATCTTCCGCCTTCTTCAAAACAGTCACCAGATGTGTCCTGGGGGAGCGACCTGACAGCAGGAGGCGTGAACTACCTGTCAAATTGGGCGGGACGTTCACGCCTCCGTAGCGTAACATCAGCTGATAAGGCACGTCACCACTCGACATCTGGTGACTGTTTTGAAGAAGGCAGAAGATTCTCGCCGAAACTGTCAACAAGGTAACATCTTAAAAAATCCTTGTCTTAAGAAACGAACTTAAAATAGCTTTAATAGTTAGACATAATGAACTTCCACTACATAGTACCTCTCCTAGGTTCAAACTGGTACCCTTCTAAGCCATAGCCTGCTTGCAGTGTGTCTTGCGGGATCTCTTCGTATGATTCGACAGAGCTGTCGCTTTCACTTGATGCGCCCGACGCCATGATTACACGCTTCTCTCCTCTATTTCGGAGAGTTCCGCTAGCGCAGTGGGTAGCGCTGACGTCACGGTCTTTTAAAAATGGCGACTCTTGTGCGGTTTAGCGTATAAAGTATTATATTTACAATTACCAAGATATTTCGTTGTTTTCTAGTATATAAATTTGATATAATACGTTACTTTGTCACATCAGCAACTGTATATATTATATTCGGTACCCCTTTAACAAAGGGGATAAGAACATTTATTATTAATCCATTTTTAGAAACATTTACACAAGAACTGCGATACATAAAAACCAACAAAGGTTAGAAAAAAAACAAACCCTCATTTCCTGGGTAGAGCTGATGAGTTTGCATCAATTTAAGCCTTGGTCACAACCAGCCATACGTGCTCCATACGGTCTACGTGCAAAAAACGCACGGAGAGCGCGCGTGAGACGTGCTGATTTTCGAGCCGCAGAGGTTCTTTGTCATGTCAAACCAACTCTACGGGCGCTTACGTTTTTTTTCAGGTTGCAAGACAAACTTACGGCCAACGCGCGTCTTTCTCCATGAACAAAAAAAAAAAAAAACAGCGATTTGGGAAACGGCAAAAATCGCACGGCCAAAAAAAAAATCGTACATCTGGTTGTGACCTAGGCTTTAAGTACAAGGAGACTCACTCTGATCAACTTCAAATTGTATGATTGTTTGGCGTTACTCTGATTTTAGATATAGACAATGATGTCAAGTAGGCTTGAGAGATTTTGTGGAGAAAACATAGGCTTAGCTAGCGAGCTGTGCAGCCGTGTTTTACACGGCCAATTCTCAAAAAACACGGCCATAAATCCCAAACACGGCCTATAAATTTTATACTAACCCGTGCTAACCAAAATTGTCGTTTTGTGAAGTAATTTTGTGCACTTCTGTGGACATTTTTGTTGACGGTCGGCGGTTTCCCGGGGCGTGCCCTCCATATATATAAGTTAGATTGAGAAAATCAAGTTTACTGCCAAAAATGTAGCGTTCTTATTGGTCAGACTTCGAAACGAGGCTTGAATGGAAGCAAAATACTACGAGTTTTGAGAGCTTCGCCAGCGAAGCTTGGCAGGTTTAGAATGAGGAGGTCATGTATTTGGATAAAGATCTTCACGAGTTTATCATACAGGCATGAGAAACATATTGACAAACTTTATACTTCACACTTTCCTATGTGCCCACTGCCAAATAATATTATAGGTTTTTAAATTCCCTAAATTAGATGAAACATAAAACTTGTCCCCTCCCTCAGGTCACACAGAACTCGGCGCGCTCAGAGCCCACTTCCGCATTCATGAAGGACTGTTCCCATGGTAACGGCACGATAATCACTTTCACTCTTTCGGTTTGGATGGATTTCTCTTTCGCCAAGATTTACATTATCTTAAATAGTACTTTCACGAACTACCATTATTGAATTTTTTTGTATTGTTTACAGTATTTACATTTCAAGTAACTACAGGAAAATTTCCTTTCCTTTGTAACTTAATTTCACTTATTTTTAACTCCTGTTTATTGCACTTTTTTTTACAGAATCAAAATGATTCTTAACATTTTGTGATGTAACATTCGCATTATGTATATTTTGTAAAATCAAAACTTGTTACCGTAAAAGGTATCTAATCTTCAGCAGGGTTTTTTCTAGAAAAATTTAGTATGAGGGCGCTCACCATGGCGAGGGAGCGGGGGGGGATGGTGCTGGTTGCCCCCCCCCAGCCGTGCAAAGCCTTTGAAAAATGCTCCAATAGGACATTCTGAGGCTGAGAGGGAAATTGTAACAAATTGTCTGTCAACATTGAAAAAGAAAAGTCAGGCCAAAAAAAAAAAAAAAAAAAAAAAAGTGTTTCCGGTAACATGAAATACTAAAATAAGGTCGGTAGGTAGGAAAGTTTTTTTTTTTTCTTAATTTTTTTTTTATTTTGTTTGAAAAAATTAACACAAGTAAACATCTTACAAAATAGTATTTTGGCACAGAATCCTTTACACCACACATCATAATAAAATAAGTGTTTTAAATCTTTAAACGAATAAAAAAAAAATTGCGAGAGTTCGAGCTATGATCTACGGAAGCGATATTTCATGATATTTTCATGTAATAACGTGAAAACACCTTATCAAGAAATAACGTGAAAATAACGTCCTAGGCTAGGCTACTTCCATTAAAAGCAGACGGCCTCGCCTAGCCTACTGTAGAACTTGGGTCGACCAAAAACATGGCTGAATCCTGAATGACTCCTATTTGTATAAATAGGGGACTACATAGGCAGCAAAATGTAGTGTTTTTCCCTGCCATGGAAGTGCACTTGTATACTGAAAAGGAAGCAATTTGCATTACAGCCTTGAATGAGGATTCAAAATGGCGGCTCGGCTCAGTTTATTCAGGAGGGCTGATAGAAGTGGCGAAACATTTTACTTTTTATTGTTTCTTTCACAACTTGAATGCGTTGAAACAAAAAATGACAAACTAACGCCGCTTACACTAAAATATCGAGGGAAATTTGTAATAAAAACTTTACGGTTGGCAATTTCGACGTGGAAATTCTCGATCGGTCGGGTTACCGGAAACACACTTTATTTGGCCTAATCCTCTTCTGCCCCGGACAGTCTTTGGCTTTCTTCCGCTTCGTGCTGCGGGATGACATCTTTAAATGCCCAAGTGTCAAAAACAACTCGTGAACTACTTCTGTCAAAAGCTCCCGCGCCGGTGGGTGAAAGGTCATTCAGTCTCGAGAAATCTCGCTCTACAAGTCAGCTGACCTTGTATGTAACCCATGTCAAATCTCGCGAGAGCAGCCGCGACAAGTAAACAACTAAACAACATGGCGCCTCAGTCTGGAAAACGCCAATTCGGATTGTTTTTGCACCGTCTGGCGGTGTATCTACTATGATTGGAATATTTTTGGAGCAATTATAACGTATTTGATGATCAGACACATTGTCACGTAGTGTTCCTGGGACGTTTTCACGGAGTCGGTAAGGGGGCGCAGGCCGAGAGTAAGAGGGCGCAGCGCCCCTGTTCCCCCGTTTAGATGAAAGCCTGTTCAGAGTCGGCTGAATCTCATTTGTTATCTTTGTTGTTTAGAGCAAAGATGTATTCTGTGTAATAGGAAATGATTGCAGCAATTTATATTTTGTTTTTTGTCTTAATTGCACTAAAATAATTTAAGGATTCTGCTTTTATTGCAGGAATTTGTAGAAGATTAGTGATTTGTAAAGTTCTGGTTTTAAATAAATAAAAGAAAGAAAGAAAAAGAGAGAGAGAGAGAGAGAGAGAGAGAGAGAGAGAGAGAGAGAGAGAGAGAAATACATACACACAACCACCACACGACCAAGTTACACTCCCTACTTTCAGAAAAACACTCCCAGCCTTCCCAATCCTGACTAAGCCCCTGGGAGAAAAGGGGGCGTGGCCAGATATATGTGTAGCACATTACGGACACATTACATCATTAGAGTGTAAAAAATAAAAATATAATTACTGGAAGCGGGTTATGAGTTGGCTGTAGCTGCAATCGTGTACCAGGAAATGTGCACTCGAGGTCAGTATTGATTCAAAACCTTTTCCTTTTACAGTCAAAGCAGATCTAGGTTTGTAAATTTATGCAAACATACTGCTGTCTGCTTTCCATTACACACAAAATATTAATGCAACGTTAACGGAGTAGCTATCAGGCTTTCGTCTAAACGGGGGAACAGGGGCGCTGCGCCCTCTTACTCTCAGCGTGCGCCCCCTTACTGACTCCGTGAAAACATCCCAGCAACACTACGTGACAATGTGTCTGATCATCAAATACGTTATAATTGCTCCAAAAATATTCCAATCATAGTAGATACACCGCCAGACGGTGCAAAAACAATCCGAATTGGCGTTTTCCAGACTGAGGCGCCATGTTGTTTAGTTGTTTACTTGTCGCGGCTGCTCTCGCGAGATTTGACATGGGTTACATACAAGGTCAGCTGACTTGTAGAGCGAGATTTCTCGAGACTGAATGACCTTTCACCCACCGGCGCGGGAGCTTTTGACAGAAGTAGTTCGCGAGTTGTTTTTGTTGACACTTTAGAGATTTAAAGATGTCATCCCGCGGCACGAAACGGAAGAAAGACGAAGACTGTCCGGGGCAGAAGATTACTTCTTTCTTTTTCAATGTTGACAAACCATTTGTTACAATTTCCCTCTCAGATAGCCTCAGAATGTCCCATAGCCGCAATTTTTCAAAGGCTTCGCATGGCGGGGGGGTGGGGGGGCGGCAACCGGCTGCAGTCACATTATTGCACAAACAACTGGCAAGATTGCATCCGATACAGGAGCACTAGTGCTGTTAGAAAAATAAACATGTACAGTGTGATGAACTGGTTTGCCTCCAGGACTAACACACACAAGTTTGGGCACCCCTGGTCAAAATTACTGTTACAGTGAACAGTTAAGTTGAAGATGCTCTCCAAAAGGCATAAAGTTAAAGATGACTCATTCCCTTTATATTTTAAGCAAAAACAATTTTCATCTTTTACATTTTCAAAATGACAAAAAAGGAAAAGGGCCCGAAGCAAGTTTGGGCACCCCCTTTGGCAAGCATCATAGCTTGTAAATGCTTTTTGTAGCCAGCCAAGAGTCTTTCAGTTCTTGTTTGAGGAATTTTCATCCATTCTTTCTTGCAAAAGTCTTCCAGTTCTGAGAGATTCCTGGGCCGTCTTGCACGCACTGCTCTCGAGGTCTATCCACAGATTTTCAATGATCAGATCAGGGGACTGTGAGGGCCATGGTAAAACCTTCAGCTTGTGCCTCTTGAGGTAGTCTATTGTGGATTTTGAGGTGTGTTTAGGATCATTATCTATTTGTAGAAGCTATCCTCTTTTCAACTTCAGCTTTTTTACAGATGGGGTTAAGTCTGCTTCCAGAATTTGCTGGAATTTCATTGAATCCATTCTTCCCTCTACCCGTGAAATGTTCCCTGTGCCATTGGCTGCAACACAACCCCAAAGCATGATTGATCTACCGCCATGCCTAACGGTTGGATAGGTGTTCTTTTCATGAAATTCTGTGCCCTTTTTCCTCCAAACATACCTTTGCTTGTTACTGCCAAAGAGTTCCATTTTAACCTCATCGGTCCACAGGACTCGTTTCCAAAATGCATCAGGCTTGTTTAGATGTTCTTTTGCAAACTTCTGACGCTGAATTTTGTGGTGAGGACGCAGGAGAGGTTTTCTTCTCATGACTCTTCCATGAAGGCCATATTTGTGCAGGTGTCGCTGAACAGTAGAACAATGTACCACAACTCAAGAGCCTGCTAAATCTTCCTGAAGGTCTTTTGCAGTCAAGCAGGGGTTCTGATGTGCCTTTCTAGCAATCCTACGAGCAGTGCTCTCTGAAATTTTTTCTGGTCTTCCAGACCTTATCTTGACCTCCACTGTTCCTGTTAATGACCATTTCTTAATTACATTTCGAAATGAGGAAATGGCAACCTGAAAACGTTTTGCTCTCTTCTTATAGACTTCTCCTGCTTTGTGGGCCTCAACCATTTTCATTTTCAGAGTGGTAGGAAGCTGCTTAGAAGAACCCATGGCTGCTGATTTTTTTTTGGACTAGGTTAGAGGAGCCTGGGTATTTATAAAGCTTTGAAATTTGCATCACCTGGCCTTTCCAGATGATGAGTGTGAACAAGCCATAACCCTAACAAACTAATTAAGGTCTGAGACCTCGGTCAAAGTGATCTGAATGCTCAAATCTCCTAGGGTTCCAATACTTTTGCAAGTTACTCCTTTCCTTTTTTCCACTCTAAAATTGTACAAAACCAAAATAATACACTGATATTGATTAAAATGTTTAAAAGTGTGTTCCATCTTTAACTTTATGCCTTTTGGAGTTCATTTCATCTTCAACTTGCTTAATTGTTCACAGTAACAGTAATTTTGACAAACTTTTGCAAACCACTGTATGTATGTATGTAATTAATTAAAAAAAAAAAAAAAAAAATATATATATATATATATATATATATATATATATATATATATATATATATATATATATATATATATATATCACACACACGATAATGAGTCTGTACAAAGGAATATAGAAAAGTAGATGAAAGATACGTCAGTGACGTAGAAGATATCAACTAATAGTCTACTAAAGCAGGATGGTCAAATAAAATGTGCTTTTCATTTCTTAAACGCAATAATTCCACTTGGCAGTTAAAGACCATTAGCTTGCAGGCATTCCAGGCATGTATCCATTACAGAACTCCGGAATTGCATGCTGAAGAACTATACTCTCCCAGAGACTGTGCTCTGTCTGCTGTGAAAAATATAATAAAACAAGATCAACTGTGAGCTACTGCTCACTTACGTCCCCCCGCTCTCGCTTATATCAGAATGCAAGCGATCGAAGGAATAGGACACTTATTATGAATGTTGACTTCAACAAATAATTAACCCTGAAACAAGTGAGTAAAGAGCCGTGTTCTCCCCAGGGATTTCAAACAGCATCCTGGTAAACTGGTCATTTTGAAATAGCATTTTTCTTCTTGAAAAAGCGTCAAAATCCACCCTATAAATGTTTCGCAAGTACATTCAGTCGGTAAACAGGGAGTCGATGTGTGACAGACCTGAAAGCGGTATACACGGTATAGAACCCCAACCTGAAGCTCGGTATCAAGTAGGGATGGCGAAAACTAAAAAAAAAAAAAAAAAATCTTGACCGACCACCGAGCCTCATTAGCCAGTTAACCTACGAGTTTAAAATTCTAGAATTGGAATTATTAGAATCTATTCTAAATCTAACCGCGAGTATCCGCACATTCAGTCCCAGTCGCTGCCCTCCACTCACATTACCTTTTCTACAGCGCGAAACATTCAGTCAAACGTGGCACTGATGTCGAAGGGTTTGTATTGGAGCGGAGGACAAATGGCTCCAGCTTATGCCGCTTTTCCACTACAAACGCGGCTGAGTTGGGCTGAGCCGTGCGGTGCTGAGTTGGGCTGAGTCGAGCTGAGCGGGGCTGTTGGAGTTGCATTTCGACTACAACCGCGCTGAACCGTGCTGGCTGGAAGTGGGTGGACACATTGGGTGGAGTTAGCGAAAGTGGGTGGACGTCACGTGATGTCATTAGGCGGCGCAAACAGTGACATCAGTGATCTTTTAAGCGGTAGTCTCACGACCCGAATAGTAAACAAACATGGAGGACATGGAGTCGTTAGTGTTGCTGGTCTTGGTTCTGTGGCTTGTTGTCACCGACAACGCCAACAGATACTGGCAAGAGCGTATAGATGAGGCGAGGCGCATAAGGCTTCAGACATTCTCGTAATTCGTAATTCTTCTTCTTCCGGGTTTACGGTGTTTACAGATCCCAGCGCGCTCGCGGGGCGTGTGTGGGCATGTGAGGACACTCCTCCTCACCAATCAGTGCACAGGGGAGTGTCTGCTCACGCCCCCAGCCTCACTCGGCTCGCTTTGGCTCGCTTCAGCCCCACTCCAAAACCGTGCGAGTTTTAGGGGCTAAGCAGGGCTGAAGCGAGCCGAGTCGTGCTGTTCTTTGGTAGTCGAAACGCGAGCCGTGTCGGGCTGAAGTGAGCTGAAAAAGGGTAGTGGAAAAGGGCCATTAGAGACAGTTATAGTTGGCCATGATGGCGTTGAAAATAAAGTCAAGTGCTAGAAGTAGTACATAACATTCAGCGATGGGAATACCGGCGTTAAAAAAAAAAAAAAAAAAAAAAAAAAGGCTGTTATAACGCCGGGTAATCTAATTAATTAGCTACAATCGTTATAACGCCGTTACCAATATCAACACGCCATTACTGCATGGTATTGAAGTTGCTCTGAAGCCGTCACCGACTTGGCTCACAGACATAAAAGCTGCGTTTGTCACTCCCCCTCCAGACACCGCTGTCATTTCATTCTCTCCCCTTCCCTCCAAAAGTCGGCATCTGCGCCTTTAGTTTGTGTGGAGAGATCTGATCTGCAATAACATGCATTCCTGGCTACAGACCGAAACATACTTTCAGAATGCACTGGCCAAGGCAGGACTAAACTCCATGTGCCTTCTAACAATAATTAAAAAAAAAGAAAAAACACAGAATAGTAATTTGTAAGCTAAAAAGCCTGTGTGTCTACACTTTTCTTTCGCCGAGTGGCAGCGGTCTTCAACTGGGGCAGGAGGGCGGGACATGACTGACTGGGTGTTTCTGATTTGTCAGCTGTCGTCCTTACACCGCATGGCATGCCCCAAGCATTTACAACACAGAATTCCAGGTTCTCCGCTCCAAAATCGGAAGCTTCAAACGATTGATTTTTTTTTTTTAAACAGACAACCAAAAAAAAATTTAACCGGTTGACGTTCGGTCAACCAGTCATTGGTTAACATCCCTAGTATCAAGCAGTTGTGATTTGGAGTTGGTGAGAAAAATGTGACAAATTTTGCAAGTCCACGCTACACGTTTCGTAAATACATTCAGTCGGTAAACAGGAGGTCGATGTGGGACACACCTGAAAATGGTATACACGGTATAGAACCCCAAGCGGCTATAATTTGTGGTTGCTGAGAAAAAGGGTGTTTTAGACGGACAGAGGTAAAACCAGTATACCCCCCTCCTTCAGAGCCGGGGTATAAGAATTTGTTAACAAGACCATTAGGAAGACCATATATACTTTGTTTTGTGCCTTGTTGAACGAAGAAACACCCTACACATACACAATACCAGTTTTTAAAAATAAATAAATAAAAAAGGGGTGACTGCTTTAATTTTAACATATCCAACACACGCCTCTCTGCTCATAACACCTAGTCCAAAGACATGCAGTGAGGTTAACATGGGGCAGCCATGGCCTGAAGTACCCTTGAGCAAGGCACCTAACCCCCAACTGCTCCCCTAGCGCTATAGAATAGCTGCCCACTGCTCTGCGTACGTGTGTGCTCACTGCTTCAGATAGATTAAATGCAGAGGAGGAATTTCACTGTGCTTAAAGCATATACGCAGAACCATGGCCTCACTTTTCGTTTATAAATGCCTTGAGACCTCAAGAATGGCACAGGAATAGTTTTAAGCGTTAATAATAAATCTAATATAGTAATTTTTACGATTAAAATTATTCATACATGGGGGGCGTCGTGGCTCGGGTGGATGGGGCACCATACCATGGGTCCGGGGACCCGGGTTCGGTTCCGGCCCGGGGTCATTTCCCGATCCCTCCCCGTCTCTCTCTCCCGCTCGTTTCCTGTCTCTGCACTGTCCTATCCAATAATAAAGGTGAAAAAAGCCCCCAAAAATATCTTTAAAAAAAAAAAAAATTATTCATACAGGTAGCAGTCTGAGTGAATGACCTTGACATCTGTGACGTCACTGCAGGAAAGCTATCGGTCTCATCGCCATTTCCACTATACTAAAACAGAGCTGACTGCAACTTTAATCCTCCATTTTGAGCCAATTTATCGCCATGTACATGCATGCTGCATAAGTTATAACGCCTATGCTGTTTTAATGAGGGTCACATGAGACTGTCCGTCCAATTCCATCCAATTCTCTAGACGGCTTTGTTCTCTGGCTTTATTTCGTAAGGTGGGGGCCTCCGTGGCCGACGTGTTACTATCGGATCCACTTTCTGATGGTTCGAACTGATCCGGTTCTACGTGTATAGCAGTAGCATGAACACACTCCAATTACCATCGCAGTCAGATGTACTACTATCTGAGGAATCTGAAGAATCCCCAATAAATCCGAATGAAGAGGCCATTGCAACCGCTCTCGCCTGCCGAGTCTGGCTTTGGTCTCTAGCCCCGGTTCCCGCAGTGACGTCACGTGCTCAGGGCTGGCTGGCTCAGCGGGGCAGCTCGGATGCCAACTTTGTGGTCGATTTTAACTCTCAAAAATATAGATTTTATTACCATTTATGCAGCATACAAGAGTCAAGGATGGAGATACTATCCACTCAGAAATGTATTTAAAAATTTCCCCCAGGGAAATTTGAAATAATGAAGCAAATTTCAGGCCCTCTGGTGCAATCTTGGCATGAAAAAGCAGCTGGGAGAAGCTCTTAAAATAAGGTGTTTTAGGTAGAGAATTTCTGAAAAAGTCAGACAAAAATCAGTCAACTCAAATCATTTCAAGAAAATGTATTTTATAGCACATGTAGCCTTTGTGCCTAAAGGTAAATAAGCATTAGAGATTTCACACACGCTTCAGATGAGGTTGCATGAAAAGTTCTGCGGCTTCCTCAAATGGGAAGACCTCAAAGCCTATCTTGGCGTAGCTTAGACGAACAAGAAGGTCTAACGTACTGATATTGGTTGCGGAAGCCAACCTTTATTCTGTTGCTACAGCTGAAGACCCTTTCAGCCTCTGCATTGCCAATTAGGACGGAAGGAGATGCAGCAAACGGCTCAAATAGCCAGACAAAATAATCAGTCATCCTATTACATGCACAAACATGATTGCAAAATTATCACTTAAAATGGCTCGTTTTTGTTTTAACATAATTTTCTCTAATAGAGGCTTTGCACCGTCACCTGACCCCACAGCAACGGTAACTACGCCGCCATGACAGAGGGAATGTTTGTAGTGCTTCATTCAGACAAGTTAGCTGTTATTGATCGGATGTGCAAATCATTTTGAACGAAACAGACATCAGATTTTTTTTAAATTTACCAAAAGTATTTCATCATCGGGGGAAAAACTAGAGAGATTTCTAGCATAGAAGGGGGGGGAGAGACCCTTCAGCAGGACTCTGTTGAACGGAAACATCAAAAACTCAAATGGTACTCACTTCATTTCCACTAAGGTAAGAATTTAAAATAATAATAATAATAATAATAATAATAAATTCAGAACTGAAACAAGGTGCTCATTCTTATCCAGTGACGTGAACATGAGTGGCACAACCTAAATTTCAAGACTTAAAAAGTGCATTTACATTTGGGGCTCCTTCAGAGCCTGCCATGTGTGCGCTTGGGACCCAGTCATTATGGAAAACACCCGATACTGATTTGACAGCAATCAGCACGTGCATGTAAGGATACAGAGGCTTTGTGAAGTATTATCATTATAACAGTCACGTTTGTTTCTAGCCATGTTTATGACTCTGCTTTTGGTTCCGTTTTTGTAAATATCACACCTGCTAATAAACACTCTTCTTGCACTTAGATCCATCTACTGCTACACACTTGACAAAATACTTCACAAAGTCTCTGTGGGGAAAGGGGGGGGGGAAAAAAAAAAAAAAAAGTGTCCTTACAGCGCGTGCTGATTGCCCTCAAATCAGTATCCGGTGTTTCCCATAATGACTGGGTCCCAAGCACGCGCACCGAAGGATCCCTGAATGGGAATTTTGAAGCTTGTCGTTGCAGAAAATTACCCATCGACTTCTAGTATTGGCCATTGAAAACAGGGGTCAACAGGTCTCTAGGGGCCCATATCCACACGAGTATGTTTTTGTCGAATCCACATAAATACTTTATCGTCCAGACGGATATGGCTTTTTCGAGGTGTGAAACCGGTATTTTTTGAAAACGGGTCCCAGAGTGGGAAAATCCTAAAACGCCGGATAGCCCGGAGTCGTCTGGACGGCGAATGCGGATTTTTTCAGAAACGATGACGTGCCCCACCTCTCTAACCTTTAACCTCAGCCGCCGCCGCTAGACGTGTCATAACAACAATGGCGGACTACAGGCTTGTGCTTGTACTGCAGAAACATCCAATGTGACATGAAGTAGAAGTTCCACTTCATTGTCGGTCCGCACAAAAGACTCTCCTCTTCCTCTCAGAGTTGCGCTGGCCATGATCGTCCTCTTCTCGTGTTATGAGCTTGTTTGTAAACAGCGCGTGACCTTTATACGCATGCTCCATGGCTTCTCTTCCAGTTTTAGTGTATTGGTGTGGCGGCGTCACAGCACCACATACAGGCCTGGCATATGTACTACAGCGTTTTGGGTCGTTTCCAGTGAATCTGTGTGGAATCATTTCTGGAAATGACGCCGTGTTTACGGAGATTTTTTTCAAAACGACAGCGTATTGGGTGAGGCCGCGTACTCGTGTGAACGGGCCCCTAGTTAGCAGTGGCCTGTATGCTGGAATTAACATAGGCAACAACTAGATGCAACTCCCTCTTATTTTCACAAAATATATTATGCACTTCAACTCACTTGAAACAGTTTCAAACACCTTGGTCCATGCTCCTTTTTTTTTTTTTAATTGAGTTTCTCCTTTTGCCTAAATCCAAGTTGGTCCAAATCTCCACAATGCATCACATTAGCCCTGTTATTTGGCACATCACAGCTCAGTTTAGCAGTTACAGAAAAATTTCAACACCCCAAGGCATGCTTGCATCACTTCCTGTATTTTGGTCAGATTAAGGATCAAAAACTCTCCCTCGCTGCAGTCTAACCACACTGGCATTCGATTGGAACTGGACCGAGTCCACCTCACTAAGACGGTCTCAGACCAGTTCCTTTTGTCTGTACCAGAGTGCGAACGCTGTCCTCTTCACCTGCACAAATGAACCGCACCAAAAAGATAAAAATCACACTGGGGTTCGACTCAGACTCAACACTGCATACGTGAAAACACACTTCTACTCCAATTCCCACTCGCAGTGAAAACCATATTTTTTCTGTTATCATGCTGGAATGGTGGATGGGAGCAAAACGGTCGAAACATTAATCTTCCTCCTGTTGACCCAAGAACATTTACGGAAACCTTTGTTCATGGATCCAGTGGGAATTGGAACTGTCAGATTTACGTGTTGTGACTGGTCATGAAGTTGCTGGCGGTGATGTAAACAACATAGTGATCTTGCAGCGGCATTACTCATCCTGCCTCAAACGGCTGCAATATCAAAACAAGCAGCAAACATCAGCAGATACAGTGGGAGCGTCATATCTGCTGGAGACGCATTCCAAGAGCTAACGAGGACAACCGAAACCATGGATAGAAGCGAACCACATATAAAACTGGTTTTCGTGTACATACTGTACATATCTATGATAAAAGTTTCATTTACAACCCCAAATCAGAAAAAGTTGGAAATTTATGACAAGTATGTTGAAATTGAATTTAAAACTGAAAACAATGACTTGTGAATGATCTTTGACTTGTATTGCACTCAGAACAATACAACAGCACGAGTTGAAAAAACATTTCAATTTTGATTCTTGCAACATATTTCAAAAAATAAGTTGCGACAGTAAAGCATGTGCCACTTTATAAATGTTGCCATTCCTTCTCACAGCATTTAAAAGGATGTTTAGGGACTGAAGACAGCAGGTGATGAAGTGTTTCAGGTGTTATTTTGTCCCATTCTTCCTACAAACAGGTCTTAAAGTGCATATCACGGGTAAATTCAGGAGCGAGATCAATGTAATTCTCCTATTTTATATTAAACTTGTCAAATATCTAACATTTTGTGCAATTTTTTTTACCTTGCGCAATACCAGAAAAATTCAGTTGAAATCAAGCCATTTGAGGCGAATTGGGCCGCCTCTGAAAAAACTTGGCATTTGGATTTCCCGGCAAACATTGATTTTCGTGACGTCGCGTGCGGGACGCCTCCCTCCGAATCCTACGCAGGGCTCTACATTAACTTTTGAAACCACTTGTCCTGTCGGGCAAGTTGAAAGGAAATTTACTTGTCTGAATGTGAAGTTGACTTGTCCGAAGAAATATTTGAGAAAAAAAAAAAACTATTTGTAACCCAACAATCTTTATTGCATTTGCATCACACCGCTTGTGGCTTGTACTCTTGCCATGAGACACTAGAATGTCTCGCCTATATGAAGCTGTACCTTTAAACATGCTGCTCGAGACATCAGCATAAGTAGGATGCGATATGCACAGAGAACATTGCGTTCCAACTCTGGTGTCTTGGAGTCCAAGAGGTCTGCGCGGGACAGAATTTTCAGTCCTGCTCCCGCCCGCATTGTGCAGTCCCGCTCCCGCCAAGAATTATGATTTTCAGTCCCGCTCCCACCCGCGCCTGCCATATTTTGTCCCGCTCCCACCCGCAAATCCCGCATGATGCAGACGTTCGCGTTATATCTCACGAAAGTTCTTGTCATTGGCTTGGGGAATTAAACATGCTGAGCTCTCCACTGACCGATCCTTCATTTATTGTAAGTTTATTGTTTAGACTCTGACATTCTGCTGACACATTCCAAGTTGAGCGCTGCATGTGCTCATGATTGACAGCTCTCGCTTTGATTGACAGCTCTCGCTTTGCGCACTCGCACTCCCACTTCCGAGTCTGTGGCGTTACGATTCCAACCGCGATTTCATTCTCCTCTCATATGAAGTGCTGCGCAACCACAACCAGCTCCTCAGATTATACACTGTCTGTTTCTAGCTTTAAATTGAACAATCTGTGCAATACACCGTCCTTTTTAATACTTTTTTTTAAATACTTTTTAATACTTAGGACTAATACTCTTGACTTTTTAACGGTAAATGTACCTCTTTTTAAAGCAGCACTTACTTCTGAAGCACTGTGAGCTTCACTAGAGGAGCTCTGCTCTTCTGCCATGATCGGAGATCTCAAACACGGAAGAACCGAAAGGAATCGGAAACGTACGCGAGATTAGACCACATCCACAAATTTAGGCATCTTAAAATGTTTTTATTAAATGCCAAATAAAATATCCAGCACAAATTATATATGATAGACATAAATTAATAATTTATAAATTTTATTTTAAACATGTTTTTAGTTAGCGGGACTGCAGCTTATCACCTCTCCCGCCCGCAATGAGCTTTCAGAATTTGTCCCGCGCCGCACTGCTTTGCATCGGGTCCCGCGGGACTCCCGCGGGAGTGCAGGGCTCCATCTTGGACCCATTCAAATTCATCCTTCCAAGAATTGAGAAATTTCCGCTCTCTCTCGCCTTCATAGTTCTGCTGTGATTGTTTCCTCTTCTTTTCAGCACCAGATGCCTCGGATTCACGAGACTTCTTTGTGAAGCCAAACTTCAGGAGGGACATTTTCTAAATGTCTAAATTTTTATAATGAACACCAACAATTCAAAGATTTGGAAATTTCCACATACTCAATGTAAACATACAGCTGAATAATGATCCCGTCAACAAATCCACGTGTATGACACGATTAAAACCAATCATAAACGACCGTTTACATTTCAGCTCAAATACACGGAGCGGTATTGGCCGGTTTCGCAAGTGGAATATTCAGTCCCCCCAGGATTTCGCAGGCCTTTTTTTGTGATTGTTGCGGGCTAAAATGTCTGATGTTGGGGGGGGGGGGTCCAAAAAATTGCACTGAAAGTTGTGGTGTTTTTTAGGTTTTTGTTGCGATTACATTGCGGGAGGAAGCGAAAGTTGCGAGAAATTGTTGCGATTTTCTCTTTTTGTGATTAAAATTGAGTGATATGTTAAATATTAAGTTATTACTGAAAAACTATTGATAAAAAAAAAAGGGACACTGAGAAATGGTCCTATAAACAACTTTACCAATATAAAAGATTACCAGGACTACAAAAATGCAGAAAAATAGGCTTTACTTATCCAAATGCACCTGTTGGTTCAAAAGTTAAAGTGCAGAGAACCTCAAAGCACAACATGAAGTTACCTTAAAATATAATATAAATGCCTCAGCTTTCATGTAAGGAAAAAAAAAACAAAAAAAAACTTAATACTAGTACTGTGTGCAGGCAGTCTCTCATGAAGACTAAATTAAACAATAATTATAAACTAATAAAATAAATGGCTCAGGCTTCATAGAAGAAAAAAAATTTTTTGAACAGAATCTCACAGTATGATGCTGAAGCTGCCTAAACAATGGAAAATAAAATACCATTTTGGCAAAAATGTTGGCATCCATTAATTTCTTGTATTAAGTAAAAAAAAAAAATAAACATAACACACTTTCAGTAACAGAATTTAAGCCTACATCAACACTGACTCGCACATGCTGCTTCTCTCGAACGTATACACGGATGTTTGTCGACGTCACCTCAAGACGACGCCAACGATTGGTCAAATTTGCGGGAAAGTTGTGGTGATTGGTTGAATTTGCATTGAAGTTACAAATTGCAACATCGCGAAATCTTGGAGGGTCTGAATATTGCGCATGCGCACATCGCTCTTTCCGAATAGAAACATCCGGCGATTCATCAAAATAATGTCACGTGAGATGCTTCGGAAATCATGTGAATAAACTGATAAATTTGATATGTAACCCGAATATCCGCGTATTTTGGCACTTGTCCGATCGGACAAGTAACAGACGATGAACTTGTCCGACGTTAAGCATCACTTGTCCCGGACAAGCGTTAAATGTCGAGCCCTGCTACGTCAGCGCTGGTTTGTTTATGAGAAAACGACCTGGTGGTTTTCTGCAAATTTCTTCAACGTTATCGCATAATTATTAAAATGGTTAACAGATGTATCGTAGGAGGGTGTAGCAACACCAATCTTGATGGGATTAGCACTCATCGTTTCCCAAAAGACCGGACAATGAGAGAGAAATGGGAGCGCTTGGTCTACACAGGCTGTGCACTGAAACCGTGCAAAGCTCGCGCAGCCTGCTGGCGCTTCCGCAGGTAACGTCACGAATCTGGCTCCAGACTCCCTTGGGATTTTTCCAGACGTGTTTTATTTTATTTTTTTCTGCTGTAGACAGATGGCCTTGTGCAAAATTACCCTTCTGGATGAATGTATAAAGGGACATTCATTAAAAAAAAAAAAACCCGAAATTGGTCCAGAATATGCCCTTTAACAGTACAACAGTCCAGGGTCATTTTTATTATATTTTTCGTTTCAAAATTTGCCACACATTCTCTATTGGCAACAGAAGGGACAGGGACCCTCTTCTTCCACAGCCATGCCTTTATTTAAAATAAAATAAATAATTTAAAAGGGGGGGGTTAATCATACACTTGCATTGGTATTTTTTTATGGGCCACATGCACTCATTCATCCTAAATAGTACACTTGGTGAACGATCAGGGGGAAAAAAAAATCTCTTAATGAACGTCCCTAGGCTACACAGTTTTACTTTATTGTAAACAAATTCAAGAGAATAAAATGCAATTTCCATTCAAACTAGGAGTGAAACAAGCTTTCAGCAAGTTTAAAACCAGTATCCCCAGCTGGCAACTATGCCATAACTCTGGTAAAATGCGACCGAGTTGAATGAAATTACAATACGAGTATTACCGACATATAACAAAGAATCCTGTCAAGTTTCACGAAATTCCTCCAAAAAGTTGTGAAAGGAGTCGATTTCAGAAGGTGAGCGCCCTTCCTGGGACAGACAGATGGACATCGCCACGATATAATTCTCCTTCGGGCCTTTTGGCCAGCGGGGGATAAAATTTGTGAGGGAAGTTGATTTCAGAAAGCAAGCACACCTTGATGAAATTGCCAAAGCAGGCCTAGAAATTCATAATTTTTTTCACCAGCCAGCCGGACTAGTTACCTTCCAAAGTAACTAGCCAAACAGAAAATCAACTCGCCAAAATTTGTTCATGTATGAATTTTACTTCTGTCAAAAATAACACAAAAGAGAGTAGTTACCATTGTTCATGACTAATGTGCATTTATTTCAAGACCCGAGTATTTTGATACTGTTGTTAAAGACATAAATGAGAACAACACAGAGCACCATAATATAATATCAACAAATAATAATATATTGGAAAACTTGGCAACTTGGTGTATGAGTATTGAAAACAAATATACTTACTATCATGACTACAGCACCCAAAATATGTCCAACATGCTTTCTGTATTTAACCATGTATGAGAGAGAAAGCATTAGGAGCTTCATACTGACTAGGAATCAACTTGAAAAAAAATTAATTATTCCATAAAAATCGTATCGCAGCCAAGGCCTACCCTGCTCCCACGTTTGCTTATAAGTCCTTTGGCGTTTCTCCTTCTCGTACGCTTTATCGGCGGCCTTTTTCTCCTCTTCAGACCGAGGTCGCTTTATCCCCGTCTCTGTACACCTTTCAGAAAATTCCACATCACAACGGAGCTTTGGCAGATGTAAACAACAAAAACACGTGTTTAAATGGGCGATAATGTGGCCACATCTATTGAATTTGATCACGTGTTTACCGCAATATTCAACGAGATGCGTTATATGCATGCGCGGTAGTGAAAAAAACCGACAGCCTGACTCGTACACGACATGATTCGGAATTCATCGGTATTTTCCGTCCTGCCGATAAACACGTCGATTAACACAGACACGGCACACGCTTAATATGTGGCGGCTTTAGTTGACGGTGTGTCTGAATCTTCGCTTCATATACATTTTTTATTTTCAACTAGCCAGCCGGGCTGGCTAGTGACAGGAATTCCCCGCCAAATGGCAAATTAAGTTGCCTTGGGCGACCGGACCACCGCGAATTTCGAGAAGCGCAAAGTACAAGTTTGTTAATCGTCAACGGCATAACTCTGGTAAAAGTTTCCCCAAACAACAAAGCCTTTTGCCAAGTTTGGTGAAATTCCTCCACAATTTGTGAGAGGAGTTGATTTCAGAAGAACGTACACCCTTGTGAAATTGTCAAAGTGCAAGTTATTTAATCAAAGGCCAAAACTCTGGTAAAATTTTCACAAACAAAATTAAATCGCAAGATGCGTATTACGGTCATATAACAAGGCCTTTTGCCAAGTGTCGAGAAATTCATCCAAAAATTGTGAGAGGAGTTGATGTCAGAAGGCAAACACACCTTCATGAAAGTAGAAGCTTGTCAATCAAGGGACACAACTCTGATAAAATGCGACCGAATTGAACAAAATTATAATCTGCGTATTACTGACATATAACAAAGAATCCTGCCAAGTTTTGTGAAATTTCCCCAAAAACTGTGAGAGGAGTTGATGTCAGAAGGTGAGTATCCTTCCCAGGCCGGACATCACCACGACATAATCCCCCTTCGGACCTTTTGGCCAGCAGAGGGTAACAAAATGACAGTGAAAACTAGCATGTCTGTCTTTGGATTGTTCTGGGTGTATTTATTGAGGCTTGCTTTTTTTTATTTTTATAATTCATTCATGCTTATATAGTTCATAAAGAACAATTATAGGTCACAAAGTACACAATATCAACCCACAGTTCTGATTTATTAGTCAAAATACCATGGCAGTGTAGCTCGAGTTTATGTAAATAACAGTCTAGTTTAAAAAAAGTGCGTGCACAATTTTTTTTTTTAAACACATACGATTTTAGGGCGGCACGGTGGTGTAGTAGTTAGCGCTGTCGCCTCACAGCAAGAAGGTCCGGGTTCGAGCCCCATGGCCGGCGAGGGCCTTTCTGTGCGGAGTTTGCATGTTCTCCCCGTGTCCGCGTGGGTTTCCTCCGGGTGCTCCGGTTTCCCCCACAGTCCAAAGACATGCAGGTTAGGTTACCTGGTGACTCTAAATTGACCATAGGTGTGAATGTGAGTGTGAATGGTTGTCTGTGTCTATTGCCCCTTTTCCACTACCCTTTTTCAGCTCACTTCAGCCCGACACGGCTCGCGTTTCGACTACCAAAGAACAGCACGACTCGGCTCGCTTCAGCCCTGCTTAGCCCCTAAAACTCGCACGGTTTTGGAGTGGGGCTGAAGCGAGCCAAAGCGAGCCGAGTGAGGCTGGGGGCGTGAGCAGACACTCCCCTGTGCACTGACTGGTGAGGAGGAGTGTCCTCACATGCCCACACACGCCCCGCGAGCACACTGGGATCTGTAAACACCGTAAACCCGGAAGAAGAAGAATTACGAGAATTTCTGAAGCCTTATGCGCCTCGCCTCATCTATACGCTCTTGCCAGTATCTGTTGGCGTTGTCGGTGACAACAAGCCACAGCACCAAGACCAGCAACACTAACGACTCCATGTTTATTTTTTACTATTCAGGTCGTGAGACTACCGCTTAAAAGATCACTGATGTCACTGTTTGCGCTGCTTAACGACATCACGTGACGTCCACCCACTTTCGCTAACTCCACCCAATGTGTCCACCCACTTCCAGCCAGCACGGTTCAGCGCGGTTGTAGTCGAAATGCAACTCCAACAGCCCCACTCAGCTCGACTCAGCCCAACTCAGCACCGCACGGCTCAACCCAACTCAGCCGCGTTTGTAGTGGAAAAGCGGCATATGTGTCAGCCCTGTGATGACCTGGCGACTTGTCCAGGGTGTACCCCGCCTTTCGCCCATAGTCAGCTGGGATAGGCTCCAGCTTGCCTGCGACCCTGTAGAACAGGATAAAGCGGCTACAGATGATGAGATGAGATGAGACATACGATTTTATCAAAGAAACTCTGGGATTTTATAACCTGAGCCCTATTTTCCGGTCTCTCTTTGGGTCCAAATTTTTACTATGGACAAAAACGACTAAAATCAGTTCAGTATTGAGTTAGAACGCAATAACTGGCAAGAGCAAAACAGCCATACAACATAATCCGATGGAGAAATCATTGTCAAAGTAAACAGCCTGATTTGCCACTGACCGGCTCATGAAGTTATAATAAATGTCAAAATGGAAAGGATCCCAACAGAGATGCACCTGTCAGTCTGCCTCAATAACTAAAGAAATGTAGAAAATGACTGTTTCTATAGCCACTGTTTGACCTTCATCATCTTCCGGTCTCTGACGCAGTGCCACATTCAGTGCCTGTAGTCGATTATGACACAGGCCGTTTTCTGATGTTTACAAAAGGAGAGGTCGCACAGAATTTATGAAAAATTCTAATGCTTAAGTAACGTCTGAATATTTAGCTGATGACGATATGAGTGAGTGTCTGACACCATGGAAAGGATCCCTTTTGTAAACATCAGAAAACAGCTCCGTGTGATAATCCACTACATGCAGTGAAGTCACGCTGCGTCGGAGACTGGAAGAAGAGAAAGAAAGGGGACGTGAAGGAGAAACTAACTGCAGCCGTCGTTGGCTTTCCTGGGCTTTATGATCCATCCCTAACCATTTACAGGGACTTTAATTAAAATGATGTATGGATGCAGATCTCTGAGATTGGTAGGATGAGTGGCGAGGTTAAGCAGATGTCATGCCTCTGCACACAGACAGCAGAGATTGAGTGCTACATCTCCACCATGGTGAAACGCAGGGCTCAACATTAACGTTTTAATCCACTCGTCCAGGCAGACAAACAGCAAGATTTTTCACTCGTCCTGACCATAACCTTTACTACTACATTTTTTTTTTTTTTTCTCTCCTTTTTTATTACAATTTTTTTTCTTTTTTCTGTGTTTGATATTTAAGTGTTTTTGTCCGCCGGTTGTGGTGTAGCTCCGGACCCAGTTTTAGGTGTCGGTTCCCTCCAGGCCTTGGTTCGCTGTGGGTGATGCCTGTGCTCCCAGCTATGGACTGCAGTGAGCTCGTTGCTCATTTTAACATCGAGGTTGTCCAGCGCTCTGTGCTTTAATGCTTGGCGTGATGTTCCTCGGTGGCGTCGCGGCAGCTGTGCAGGCGGTTTGGGACACACCAGCGCTCTGCATGGCGGTGCTTCTGTGCTCGCTTTGTGGATCCATGGCGTGGTGTTCGAGCGATGTTGCTGGCGGCGTCACGGCGGCTGTGCTGGAGATGTGGGACTGTGGCTGCTACACCACTGGAATGACATCCTGACCTCTATTTGGTAGACTTTTTCTCTTTTTTCTGCCCATTATTATAAAGCAACCTTGGGTTTTGAGAAAGGTGCTATATACAACCCTGATTCCAAAAAAGTTGGGACAAAGTACAAATTGTAAATAAAAACGGAATGCAATGATGTGAAAGTTTCAAAATTCCATATTTTATTCAGAATAGAACATAGATGACATATCAAATGTTTAAACTGAGAAAATGTATCATTTAAAGAGAAAAAATTAGGTGATTTTAAATTTCATGACAACAACACATCTCAAAAAAAGTTGGGACAAGGCCATGTTTACCACTGTGAGACATCCCCTTTTCTCTTTACAACAGTCTGTAAACGTCTGGGGACTGAGGAGACAAGTTGCTCAAGTTTAGGGATAGGAATGTTAACCCATTCTTGTCTAATGTAGGATTCTAG
The DNA here is from genome assembly GCF_027579695.1 of Neoarius graeffei. Classification (NCBI taxonomy): domain Eukaryota; kingdom Metazoa; phylum Chordata; class Actinopteri; order Siluriformes; family Ariidae; genus Neoarius; species Neoarius graeffei. Next base: position 68,292,637 of record NC_083575.1, on the reverse strand, counting down.
TTGCTCAACTGTCTTAGGTCTTTTTTGTCGTATCTTCCGTTTTATGATGCGCCAAATGTTTTCTACGGGTGAAAGATCTGGACTGCAGGCTGGCCAGTTCAGTACCCGGACCCTTCTTCTACGCAGCCATGATGCTGTAATTGATGCAGTATGTGGTTTGGCATTGTCATGTTGGAAAATGCAAGGTCTTCCCTGAAAGAGACGTCGTCTGGATGGGAGAATATGTTGCTCTAGAACCTGGATATACCTTTCAGCATTGATGGTGTCTTTCCAGATGTGTAAGCTGCCCATTCCACACGCACTAATGCAACCCCATACCATCAGAGATGCAGGCTTCTGAACTGAGCGCCGATAACAACTTGGGTCGTCCTTCTCCTCTTTAGTCCGAATGACACGGCGTCCCTGATTTCCATAAAGAACTTCAAATTTTGATTCGTCTGATCACAGAACAGTTTTCCACTTTACCACAGTCCATTTGGCCCAGAGAATACGTCTGCGCTTCTGGATCATGTTTAGATACGGCTTCTTTGAATTATAGAGTTTTAGCTGGCAACGGCGGATGGCACGGTGAATTGTGTTCACAGATAATGTGTTCACATTTTGTGATTTCCAATACAGAAGCATGCCTGTATGTGATGCAGTGCCGTCTAAGGGCCCGAAGATCACGGGCACCCAGTATGGTTTTCCGGCCTTGACCCTTACGCACAGAGATTCTTCAAGATTCTCTGAATCTTTTGATGATATTATGCACTGTAGATGATGATATGTTCAAACTCTTTGCAATTTTACACTGTCGAACTCCTTTCTGATATTGCTCCACTATTTGTCGGCGCAGAATTAGGGGGATTGGTGATCCTCTTCCCATCTTTACTTCTGAGAGCCGCTGCCACTCCAAGATGCTCTTTTTATACCCAGTCATGTTAATGACCTATTGCCAATTGACCTAATGAGTTGCAATTTGGTCCTCCAGCTGTTCCTTTTTTGTACCTTTAACTTTTCCAGCCTCTTATTGCCCCTGTCCCAACTTTTTTGAGATGTGTTGCTGTCATGAAATTTCAAATGAGCCAATATTTGGCATTAAATTTCAAAATGTCTCACTTTTGACATTTGATATGATGTCTATGTTCTATTGTGAATACAATATCAGTTTTTGAGATTTGTAAATTATTGCATTCCATTTTTATTTACAATTTGTACTTTGTCCCAACTTTTTTGGAATCGGGGTTGTAAATTGAAAATAATAATAATAATAATAATAATGAGTTAAACAAAAGGAAACAAAGTTTATCAAAAAGCAGGTATCGTTATGCTTTAATGATTTATAATTTTTCGATAAAACTCAAACTTAAACAAAAACTACCCAATGCCCCATTATGGTGCATGTGGTGTTATAACCCATTTCCTGATCTGCAGTTTTAAGAATCAGACTCACCCAAATTCAAAGCTTCTAGAGCAGGGGTCGGCAACCCTAGGCACGCGTGCCACAACTGGCACGCCGAGGAATTTCCAGTGGCACACTGACGATGACGCACAAACCTAATTATTGAACACATTAAAAATGTTCAAATGTCATCTTGAACTGTCATTGGCTGTTGCATGGCGAGCCTGATCTTTTAGCATGACTACACAACAATATAGCGCCCCCCTCCCAGTGTTGCCAGATACTGCTGACGTTTTCCAGCCCAAAATATGTTCAAAACCCGTCAAAATGCACTTAAAACCGCCCAATCTGGCAACACTTCCCCCTCCCCATATTTCTCACGAGACGGGCCCACTTGATGCAGCAGTTGCGCTAAGATGGCAAAGAAGCCGATAGTTCGGGCTTTCCTCTCCTCGTGGACCAAAGAACATGGGTTCGTTTCTCAGAGGGACCGTGCTGTGTGCACGTTGTGTTTTGAAACATGTTGTGTGTCGAACATCCAGTGTTAAACGTCATTTCGAGGCAAAGCACAAAAAGACTTTCAAAGACCAGGCAGATAGGGACGAATCACTCTCACGCGCAGTGTGCGGATATGGGAAGCAAGCCCACACTTTAACAGTCTTTACCTCAGCTAAAAACAATGCCACTGAAGCTAGCTATATAATTTCTCACTGCATAGCTAACCATGGAAAGCCATTCACAGACGGTGAATACATTAAGGAGGCCTTTCTCTCCGGCTCGGATAGTCTTTTTGAGGGGCTGCCAAATAAAGAGACAATAAAATCAAGAATAAAAGACATGCCCGTATCAGCCAGAACTGTTGAGCGACGAATTGGTGAAATGGCAGAAAACGTAAGCGTGCAGCAAACAACTGGCATAAAAGACGCAGCGGTATTTAGCATTGCGCTTGACGAAAGCATAGATGTGAATGATGTGGCACGTTTGGCAGTGATGGCAAGATATTGTGGTGTGACTGTGAGAGAGGAGCCCTGCTGTTTAAAGCCAATGAATCCTGCTGGGCATCTTTACCCGAAAAGTTCAACTGTCTTCGCAATATCGCACTGGCTTTGTCGTCAGTGTTCGGATCAACATATCTGTGTGAACAGATATTTTCGCACATGAAGAATGTACTTTGCCCCTCCCGAAGTCGTCTGACAACAGGCCATTCGGAAGCATGGTCACTTTGAGTTGGACGCAATTACCATCCCCACATCTCGGAGCTAAGGAAGGGGAAGCAGGGCCAGGGATCACACTGACTGATAGGCAAAACATTTATTTTGTAACAAGGCTACTTCAAATTTGCAGTTAATTGTTAAGCCACTTTATGTAGGCTACTTGTCAATGTTCTGTGACACTCAATTTTTTTTTCTGTAGTTTTATTATTCATCAGTTCCATTTCCATTAGGCTGCTACGTCTTTATTGTGAATAACTTGGGCCTGTTACCTACTGAAAGATTTTGGATGTTATTTTGTGAATTTGTATAAGCTGCTTGCAATGTTGTTATCCAGTGTGTGTGTGTGGTGTTCTTAAACCCTGTGTGTGAGGTTAAAGGCATAAAACAAGTGCAATGGTGTTTTACATTTGCTCAATGCATTAAATATCCATATCCGTCTAAAATGTGCGGTGTCTAATTACACATAGTTAACAACACCTATTTGAATGGCACACTAACAAACAAGAACATTTCTAATTGGCACTACATGGCAAAAAGGTTGCCGACCCCTGTTCTAGAGGAAATAAAGTTAAAGGAGAACTGAAGTCATTTTTAAACTTGCTTTATTTCTTAATTAACGTGTTGTTCAATTCCGTTTTTAGCCCATGTTTACATTAGACCGTATCAGCGGATCATCAGATTAACGTTTTTAAAACGATTAGTGTGCACACAGCAACGCCAATACACGGATACGCTCGGCTCCACAGGCATCCTGCGCTCCAAATCACTCCGCCCTGAACAGCGAGTGCCCTCTGGAGGGTGCGCACTCCGGCCCTGCGCAGCTCACAGAGCGCGCGAGTGAAGTGCACAAGCTGTGATTCGGGACTGAGCCGCTGTGTGTGAGATCCCAGCGCATATCACTTACCACTTGCAAGTGGAAGGATGGCAAGCCTAAAGACAATCATAACTACACAATGGGCAGTATGTGCATCAGTATTTGCAGTATTTTCATACTTTTGTACTCTTTAATGAAAGGTGATACAAGGCGGAAGTCCGCGCCATTTTTCAGCAGTTGCGTCACATGACCAACGCCAGCGAATCAGGAAGGTGGATGTCACAGTGACGTTGTCCAATGACGACGCCAGCTAGAGCTCAGCACAGCGTATCCGCGTATCTCAATGTTTACACAGCACCGGAGCTGACACGATCTGGATTGAATACGTGGACCCTGGCGGATTCCCGTTTCCCGGCGTTTCCAGGCGGTTTAATGTAAACGGACAGTGCATCCGCGAAGAAAACGAGACAGATACGGTCTAATGTAAACTTGGCCTTAGTAACCTTATATTGTGACTTGGCAACTAATTGCAATTAAATATTATACTCATCGGCCTGTTCGGTTTTTAGCCATGTTCAATTTAGTTCGTTTGGTCCACAGGAGGCGTCGCTTATCCGCGCGATCTTCACGAGACTTGTGCGAGACTTCAAAGCGTGAAGTGTCAGCCAGGTGTCAGTGCCGCCATTTTGAAAAATGTTTTTCCAAACGCAATATTCCACAAAAATGAGTTTAAATGACGATTACTGCCTACTTTTTTCAAACTTTCCTAATTGCTATCAAAACAAACAAAACTTCCGGCTTGATCGCATCAGCATTCGAAAAGAGGGCGCGCGCGTCTTTTGACGACGTTGGCAGATGTTGGTCACTTTGATTTACGCTGCATGTTTTACTTCCGTCCTACGATGTCTCGCACAGGTCTCAACGAATCTCGCTTACGGCCACTGCTTTGACATATGGACTGATATATTACAGAGCGTATTTCAAACACTCATAACTTGCTATAGCAGCGACAAAATAGCTACCAAAAATGCATTACGATATTTAATAAAATGAAAAATAGAATTTTGATTAAAAAAAAATTGCCTTCAGTTCTCCTTTAAGCCTTGATTAATCCAGTCAGACATGTAGTATAAATTAATTTAAAAGAAATAAAACAAGTTGGACACGATAAGGGTGACGGAATCACATTGTGAATGAAAACAAACTGCGAGTTAGTTCAGCGCTGTCGTAAAATTCACACGAAACATTATATATTTGTGATGGTTAATGTGAACCATACATAAGAAAAAAAAATTACAATGAATGTCTGAATGAAATTAAGATTCACATCAGATATTTATTTTTATTGGAGGTATTTGATCACATTTCTCCGATTTTGATGAATTCAAAGTCTAATAATCTATAATTAAATATTACGACGTGGTTATTTTTACCCCCACCCCCTGTACTCAGCTTCCCTGGAATTTCGTAAAACAATAACACAGCTGGATTGAGGTGGTTGAACTGGTTTTGTTGGAACTTTATTGATGTAACTCTTGAACAATTACTATAAAAATGGAGATTTTCAACAAATATTCAGCTTGTCCTTTCAGACAGGCAGATATGGATTTGACTTGTCTGGATCAAACATTTGGTTGTACCGGACAGTCGGACAACTGTTAAGGTCAAACCCTGAACTGGTAGTGTTTGAAGCAAGATCAAACTATTTATAGCAGACCTGGGCATTTTCCGGCCTGCGGGCCGCATCCGGCCCTTTGGTTCATTCTGACCGGCCCGCGTAAGGTTAATTAGAAATTACAAAATAAACGTATTTTCTAATTTTACCTCATGCATGGACTGAATGTGCATTGCTTTTATTTTGAAGTTGTGTTCAACAAAAACGCAATGCGCGCGACAGGAACATGACATGAAATCCCACGAAACCTAATCCCGCGATAACTACTTCCGTAATTTGTCCAGACCAACCACAAACTTGTACGTCATCCTTCAAACGGTCCAGCCAACCACATAGTGTGACGTCACCAGCAGGCGCCGGAGCCCGAGCCAATCTGTAGATCTGATCCCTACACCGAATCGACTGATGATCATCTGTCAGCTGTGCTTCGCATCTCCACCTCAGACATTCAACCTGACTCTGATGCACTCGTTACTAGATTTCTCTCACTGAACAAATAAAAAACACCAAATGAGGTGATTAGGCTACAAATGTGGGCATCATTATTATAATATGATGCATCTTGCTTGATATTTGGAGTAGAAAGACAATATTGTGATGTCTTTATTGTGTTTTGGGGTGAATGTGACTGAAAAAAAAAAAGTACAAACGTTCACATTTTGTTAACCATTGTTTTGGGAAATTTGATTGAATAAATGACATTTTTTGTAAGGCAACCTCGTTTTTTCCATACTCTTACCAGTCTTAGCAGCTTGTAAAAACAATGATATTTATTGCTTTATATAAAGAAATACAATTAATATTATGCAGAATTTAGTTCAGCCTTATGGTCCGGCCCTCCACAAAATTTTCTGTTTCTCATGTGGCCCTATGGAAAAAATAATTGCCCACCCCTGATTTATAGGATAATAAATTCCCTCTAAAAAACAACTTTCACCTGGTTTGTGAGTTCATATATTCGGTGATGTATTAGTAGGCCTGCCTTTAAGAAAATACAGTCGTATAACTCCACGAAAAATACAGCAAAGATGACAAATTTTATTTATATATTTCAGGGGTGATAGCGTTCCGGCGCCGCGCCGGATTTCCGGCGTACCGTGGCTGGGGGAAAAAAAAAAAAAAAAAAAAATCTAGTTCGCCCATTGTCCTGTGTCATTCTGAGATGCGCAGATAGACAGTAAAGGGAATTCCGAATTCCCTTTACTGTCTATCTGCGCATCTCAGAATGACACAGGACAATGGGCGAACTAGATTTTTTTTTTTTCCCCCCAGCCACGGTACGCCGGAAATCCGGCGCGGCGCCGGAACGCTATCACCCCTGTATATTTACATTTTTTTAGAAAACTCATGCATCTCCCATCAATACATTTGTAGCCCACTTCCTCAAAACTACCTTAGTGACGTCCACAAGCTGGCTGCAAGCGACATACAATGACAAAGTGGCCACGGTACGAGCGCAGGGTTAGAGTGAAGACGCACTTCAAATCAAATTTGTCCAATGATGAAACAGTTCCATCCTGATGGGTGTGGCCTCGGATGACACCACCACCTTGTTGTGACAAAGATTAAAATCATATTCTGTGGTATGCTTCACAGTCACTAGATCTCACCCTAATGGGAGATTACGGGAGATACTGAAGCGACGTGTTAGACAGCACTCTCCACCACCATCATCAAAACACCACTGAGGGAATATCTACTGGATGAATTCCAGAGACACTTCCGGAGAACGTGCGCCAGGCTGCATTGAAAGAGTTGTTCCGATAACTAGAACAAGGAACTATGTTGGTTTTTCCTTTAATTCGTCACCCGTCTGTCTGGAAGAAGAAATTACATCTGGAAAGTCATGAATACAGAACAGAAGGGATTTTGCAATAGTATGCGGACGCACTAGTGTCAGTGGAGAGATGTTTTGACTGAACAAATGATGGGCGTGATTGCGCAGGCAGAACTCTTAAGCAGAAACATTGAGCGCGTTTAAAAACCCGTAAAGCACATTGTAGCGTCGTATGGTAGATACAAAACCCACAACACTTCAAGCCGTCCCTCCCTGATTGAAGAAATGGAAGTACAAGCCACTCTTATATACTGATTTGGAAGTCATGCATCTGCATCTACATGACTCAAGAGGAAAGGTCAGACATGTAGAACGTAGACACATCCTGCGTTTTAACATTACACAGGGCCTGCTCTCACCTCGCCGTTCTTTTGTTCATTTTTTCCAGCGCTAACGTTGTTTTTCCCAAATGCAGACTTGCAAGAGAAGCTGTGGAATGTACAGCTGTTTGGCACATGTATACAGCCAAGCGTCTAACTTTCGCTTTTGTAAAGGACTCGGACCCGCTGCGCGGTATTCGGTCCCATCTGGTTTTTGACCCTGTACCAGCTCATGCTTTAGGCATGGAACAGTAGGTGAAGGAGCAGAAACACACAGCTCCCTCCCCCAGTCTCTACAAATTAAAACCAGCTTTTAGACTGCAAGCGGGAAAGGCTAAACCTCAAAGCACTAACGCTGCCTATCGAAGTCCTGTGGGACACACACACTTCTGACTAAGAAGGAATTGGCTTTAATGCAGTGCATGACACATCACTGTGTAAAGCACACCTGTGGCCTCGTCTTTATTTTAAATACATTAGAAACTCAAAAAAAAAACAAAAAAAAAAAAAAAAACAGCACAATTCAGAACCTCCTAATCTCAGGTCAGTAGAACCCAACAGGGAAAATTATCATCAAGCTAATCATATCTACAGCAAGAATAACAGCACAGGGGACAAATCACGTGCTCAGGCATCTAAACAAATTTCAAATTAGGGTTATTTTTCCCTACAATAGCTTCCCAACAGACAAGTAATAGACCCCTTCGCAGTAAACGTCATTCATACGTAAGAGGAAATTGCGCGCGCAGCCTGGACCCAAAAAAGACTCAGCGACGGTAGAGACGAGAAGAAATATTTGGAAGAAATGCCTAGTTGTTGTGTTGTCGGGTGTCAGAATCGTAGCAGTGATGGGGTTAAAATGTACAGAATTCCAGCAAGATCTCACCCATTCCAAAAAAAATTGCCGACGTCTATGACTACAAGCCATCAAACGTGTAGACTGGGATGAAAGCACTATGCGCAGGTTTGCAGCGCCCACTTCATCACAGGTAAGATCAGGCTATTTATTAAATCTTTCTTTTTTACTCTTTCTAGTCTTCGTTTATTGATGTAGCAAAATACTTTGGTAACGTTTGTCTGATTAGCTGGGTCATAGTTACACAATGTAATGAATATTGTTAGCATGTTAACTTAGCTTTGCATGCAATTTTGTTTGTAGGAGAGGTCTCGCTTGACTCAAGCAGTCCAGATTTTGTGCCATCATAACAATCATATGCGTCTAAAGACTTGTAGGCACGAAGTTTTTCGTGGGTGTACACTGAAGTCTTGTCAATAAGGCACGAGTATATATCTGGCCATCATATACCAGGGAACTTACTAACATCGTCCGTCCACTCTTTAATTAAATACGGATCCGGTAGGCGATGTCCACTTCTCATCTCATTATCTCTAGCCGCTTTATCCTTCTACAGGGTCGCAGGCAAGCTGGAGCCTATCCCAGCTGACTACGGGTGAAAGGCGGGGTACACCCTGGACAAGTCGCCAGGTCATCACAGGGCTGACACACAGACAACCATTCACACTCACATTCACACCTACGGTCAATTTAGAGTCACCAGTTAACCTAACCTGCATGTCTTTGGACTGTGGGGGAAACCGGAGCACCCGGAGGAAACCCACACGGACACAGGGAGAACATGCAAACTCCACACAGAAAGGCCCTCGCCGGCCACGGGGCTCGAACCCGGACCTTTTTGCTGTGAGGCAACAGCGCTAACCACTACACCACCGTGCCGCCGCGATGTCCACTTGTTAGAGTTAACTTATTTATGTAGCATTCTCGATCTTGTAACGACAATTGTTTTGCATAATCTGACAGCTCATAATGCCGGTCTATGGGCAGCGCCATTGTTCGAGTCCAGGCTGCGCGCGCATCCTGGCAACGGTCGGTTTGTTTACAAACATGCGAAGGAGTCTATTTTAACCCAGAAAGGAGAGAGAGAAAAAAAAAAAAAACCACAAGGACGACACCCCCCACCAAAACATTCCTTGCTGAAATTTGAAAAATTAAATTCGGAATAATTCTCTGACAATGATTTCTACTACATGGATCAGGAACACGCAGGTATGTAGAAACTCTAGCAAGTACAAACCGTGTCTTGCTCAGGAAACTGGCAACACTACAAGTTCGACCTCGACCAATCACTGTTCATGTCGTTGCGTGCCGTCGGGGAGGAGGGTCAAGAAAAATCGTCCATCGTGGCTATCAAGGAACACACTGTTAGAGCTGTCAAACTAGGTGAGAAAATACAAAATGTGTTGCGCCATGGGATTTTTGTACCAGATGCTCCGTTTACAGAATATGTAGAAACGGCGCTGAAAAACCGCACGATATTTTGCACCGTTTTTGCTGGCTGATCCAGTAACTATTAACGAATAATCACCTCGACAGCACCCCTACAGGATACATTTAACACTTTTAACATCATCCACGACTGAGGCTACGTTTACATTACGTCGAATCAGCGTATCATCAGATTAATGTTCTTAAAACGATTCGCGTTTACACTAAAACCGTTAGCCGTGCACACAGCAACACCAATACACGGATACGCTCGGCTCCGCAGGCATCCTGCGCTCCAAATCACTCCGCCCTGAACAGCGAGTGCCCTCTGGAGGGTGCGCACTCCGGCCCTGCGCAGCTCACACAGCGCACGAGTGAAGTGCACAAGCCACGATTCGGGACTGAGCCGCTGTGTGTGTGATCCCAGCGCATATCACTTACTACTTGCAAGTGGAAGGATGGCAAGCCTAAAGACAATCATAACTACACAATGGGCAGTATTTGCATCAGTATTTGCAGTATTTTCATACTTTTATACTCTTTAATGAAAGGTGATACAAGGCGGAAGTCCGCGCCGTTTTTCAGCAGTCGCGTCACATGACCAACGCCAGCGAATCAGGAAGATGGATGTCACAGTGACGTTGTCCAATGAGACGCCAGCTAGAGCTCAGCACAGCGTATCCGCGTATTCTCAATGTTTACACAGCACCGGAGCTGACACGATCTGGATTGAATACGTGGACGCTGGCGGATTCCCGTTTCCCGGCGTTTCCAGGTGGTTTAATGTAAACGGACAGTGCATCCGCGAAGAAAACGAGACAGATACGGTCTAGTGTAAACGTAGCCTGAGACAAGTACAGATCTTCCTTCTGACAAAAAATAATCAGCAAATGACATTTTGATTTGTAGTGAAAATGCATCAATCATCCGAGCGCAGTTTTCGTGCAACGTTCGCTTGGCGGTGTCAAGAGTTCACCATGTGTTTTTTTTTTAACCTTCTGAGCAGCATTCTGTGGTCTGTTGCTCAACAAATCTGGGAAATTCACCAAGGAGCTACGGTCGAGATTGTCTCCTGATGGATTCACAAGGTTCTGTATCATCTGTAGTCAGTGCCTGGAAAATGGACCGTTTGGGTTTGCGCGCACATGGCTTCATGTCAGGTTTACAGTAACTTCCCTCGGTCCAATTTCACTTGGGTTTGTATTTCCTCACATACGGAGGCTTGGTGGTTTAATGCAGCAGATATAACTCAAAATCCATCATCTGAGCATCTGGTATGAAAATCTGGTGGAAGGAGACAAATATGTTTGTCTGACATGTTAGAATTTTGTCTGGGTATCATGGGACATCCCAAACACCACATCACTGTTCTTTATAATGTCATGCTACAAAGTCTGCTCATAATTCCTGATGTTCATATTCAGGCCTGATGCTAGAGATGTGTCCTCCATGGGAAAAAAATAATAATTACGTCAATATTAGGCTGAATTCAGAGTCTTTAACAAAAAAAAAAAAAAAACCCGGCGTACAAAAGTTTGTATCACCCTTGATAGCTGTATGTGATTTTTTTTTTTTTTTTTGAGCTTATAAACAGCCATGGACCTTTACCGTCCTCTAAACACCTTGCTCTCACATACCATAGATCAGCATTTTATACAGGGGGCTGCAAAAGTAGGTATACAGTAAGAATTATTCCAGTATTATAATAGTGGTGCGAGGTTTCATTTAATACTAACGTTTTGGGTTTCATTACTGTATATCTACTTTTGCAGCCCCCTGTATTTTAAATCAAACCTCAAACATCGCATTATTTCATCTTAGTTCTTTTTCTGTCCCGGAGCAACATTGTTGTTTGTTTCCTGTTTTGTTTTCATTTATAACCTTAGTTTTTGATCTTGGTGCCTGCTGAGGTCTTATTTTTTTTTTTTTTTTTCCTACCTGCCTTCCACCAAAATTTTGCTTTCAATAACTTTTTTTCTTATTTGGCAAGAAGGTTCTGGGTTCGAGCTCCGTGGCCGGCGAGGGCCTTTCTGTGTGGAGTCTGCATGTTCTCCCCGTGTCTGCATGGGTTTCCTCCGGGTGCTCCCCCACAGTCCAAAGACATGCAGGTTAGGTTAAAGTGCATATCACGGGTAAATTCAGGAGCGAGATCAATGTAATTCTCCTATTTTATATTAAACTTTGGTCAAATATCTGTAACACTCTGCATTCTCTGCAATTTTTTTTTTTTACCTTGCGCAATACCAGAAAAATTCAGTTGAAATCAAGCCATTTGAGGCAAATTGGTCCGCCTCTGAAAAAACTTGGCATTTGGATTTCCCGGGAAACATTGATTTTCGTGACGCCGCGTGCGGGACGCCTCCCTCTGAATCCTACGTCAGCACTGGTTTGTTTATGAGAAAACGACCTGGTGGTTTTCTGCAAATTTCTTCAACGTTATCACGTAATTATTAAAATGATTAACAGATGTATCGTAGGAGGGTGTAGCAACACCAATCTTGATGGGATTAGTACTCATCATTTCTCAAAAGACCGGACAATGAGAGAGAAATGGGAGCGCTTGGTCTACACAGGCTGTGCACTGAAACCGTGCAAGCTCTCGCAGCCTGCTGGCGCTTCCACAGGTGACGTCACGAATCTGGCTCCAGACTCCGTTGGGATTTTTCCAGATGCGTTTTGTTATTTTATTTTTTTCTGCTGTAGACAGATGACCTTGTGCAAAATTACCCTTCTGGATGAGTGTGTAACGGGACATACTTTCATATAAAAAAAAAAAAAAAACGAAATTGGTCCAGAATATGCACTTTAACGTGGGGCGGCTTTGGGCTGAAGTGCCCGTGAGCAAGGTACCGAACCCCTGACTGCTCCCCGGGCGCTCTGTGTGTGTGTGTGTGTGTTCACTGCTTCAGATGGGTTAAATCCAGAGGATGAATTTCACGGTGCTTGAAGTGTGCATGTGACAAATAAAGGTTTCTTCTTCTTCTTCTGAAATAAAGGCATTTCCTTGCCAGTAATACTCAACCTGACATTTTGGCTGGAACTCAGAACAACAACAGACACATGATTACTTTAAAAACCAGTTGTCCGGTTTATACATTTCTTTGTCTTTTGGATTGTCATCTAATGTAATGTGGCATACAGATTTAAATTTTTAACCTCTTGGAGCTTTCTTTGCGAGATCATGTTTAGAAACAAAGGAGGCACAGTTTCCTTTTCTCTCACAGAAAACAGGAGACAGATGGAGGGGGCGAAAACTTTTGCAACCAGTGCAGCAGAACAAATACAATCGTGTAAACTATACACAAAAAACAATAATAATAATAATAATAATAATAATAGGATGAAATTGGTGAACAGTTTATAACTTCACTAAAGATAGTTTTAATAATATGAACTGAAAGGTGTGATGATTGAAAGTTTAAACTGTACTAGATATACTCATATATAACGACATGTCTAAACAAGTAATTAAGTAAATAAGTGTCCACCACCCATCTCTGGCTTAATTAACTGACTCATTTACAAAGGATAATCAATAAATAAGTAAATAAAATGGGGGGAAAAAACTCCAAACAGCGTCCATTTCTTTTCTGAGCAGTTAGCTTCACTTCACTTTAGTTGCTAGCTGGCTTTGAAAATGTTAGCTATAAACCCATTAGCTGACCCGTACAATTACAATTAAATACTTAAAGCGGGTTAAACATATTTATTTCTAACCGTATTGAGGAAAAATTAACCGTAACAAGCCAACTAGCTAGTCTGAACTAAACTAAAGTTTATTTGTGTTAGCCGGAGGTAGCTAGCAGCACGCCACAGAACAAACAAGAACGTTTACAAACAACACCACGTAGCTAGCTTAGCTACTACAGAGCAGATCTCAAACCGTGCTCGGAGAAAGTTATTTTTTAAATGTGTAATAGATATAAATCTATTAAAAGTACTTCGAAAGGAAAGGAGAAACATCATAAAGGCGAGCAGAGAGAGAACTAGGCGAGCTAGATCCGGAGACAGGTAAGTAAAGAAGATGGCTCAGCTCACTAAAGGTAAACAGGGAAATAAAAGCAGCTTCGTAAACTTTCACAGTTCTTCGTCTAAATACATGAAAACCTCGCGATCTGTTGAACTGCTTACCTTTTTCGTGTGTTGGTGTTCCGGACTCCTTGTAAGCGAACCTATGGAGGCTCCAGGCGCTGAGGAACTTCTCCAGCAGCTCTCTGGAGCGAATCGATTCCTGTCGAAAGGAAATCTTCTGGATCATCTACATCACTGCTGCGCGCGTTGACTCACTCAGTAGCTGCCCACAAGTCCTACAAACTCCTGCTCCAACCCCGACTAACGTTAAACTACTTTATCGAAGAGCCAAAGACAAATGAATCCCATTTACCTTGGGGAAGTTTCAGCTCAGCAGCGCCTCCCTGCGGAAAAGTCTGTCATAACTTCAGAGAGACCTCTCAGTCCTCTCAGAGGACCTGTCAGTCCTGTCACTGATGCCCCTTTTCCACCAAAGCAGTTCCAGGGCTGGTTCGGGGCCAGTGCTTAGTTTGGAACCGGATTTTCTGTTTCCACTGACAAAGAACTGGCTCTGGGGCCAGAAAAACCAGTTCCAGGCTAGCACCAACTCTCTGCTGGGCCAGAGGAAAGAACCGCTTACGTCAGCGGGGGGGCGGAGTTGTTAAGACCAACAACAATAACAAGACCGCGAAAGATCGCCATTTTTAAGCGACGAGAAGCAGCAGCTGTACAAACACGAAGTCATTTATTATTATTGTTGCTGCTGCTGCTTCTTCCGTGTTGTTTTTGCTTCGATATTCACGCCAAGGTTTATGCAAACGTAGCGACGTAACTGACGTATACAGCGACGTAATGACGTGTCTTCTCTTAGCATCGCGAGCGATGGAAAAGCAAACTGGTTCTCAGCTGGCTCGCAAGTTGAACGAGTTGTGAACCAGCACCAGCACTGGCTCCGAACCAGCCCTGGAACTGATTTGGTGGAAAAGGGGTAACTGATGCCCCTTTTCCACCAAAGCAGTTCCAGGGCTGGTTCGGGACCAGTGCTTAGTTTGGAACCGGGTTTTCTGTTTCCACTGACAAAGAACTGGCTCTGGGGCCAGAAAAACCGGTTCCAGGCTAGTGCCAACTCTCTGCTGGGCCAGAGGAAAGAACTGCTTACGTCAGCGGGGGGGCGGAGTTGTTAAGACCGACAACAACAACAAGACCGCAAAAGATCGCCATTTTTAAGGGACGAGAGGCAGCAGCTGTACAAACGCAAAGTCATCCATTATTATTGTTGTTGTTGTTGCTGCTTCTTCCGTGTTGTTTTTGCTTCGATATTCGCGCCAAGGTTTATGCAAACGTAGCGACGTAACTGACGTATACAGCGACGTAATGACGTGTCTTCTCTTAGCATCGCGAGCGATGGAAAAGCAAACTGGTTCTCAGCTGGCTCGCAAGTTGAACGAGTTGTGAACCAGCACCAGCACTGGCTCCGAACCAGCCCTGGAACTGATTTGGTGGAAAAGGGGTAACTGATGCCCCTTTTCCATCAAAGCAGTTCCAGGGCTGGTTCGGGGCCAGTGCTTAGTTTGGAACCGGGTTTTCTGTTTCCACTGACAAAGAACTGGCTCTGGGGCCAGAAAAACCGGTTCCAGGCTAGCACCAACTCTCTGCTGGGCCAGAGGAAAGAACCGCTTACGTCAGCGGGGGGGGCGGAGTTGTTAAGACCAACAACAAGACCGCGAAAGATCACCATTTTTAAGCGACAAGAAGCAGCAGCTGTACAAACACGAAGTCATTTATTATTATTGTTGTTGCTGCTTCTTCCGTTACCCCTTTTCCACCAAATCAGTTCCAGGGCTGGTTCGGGGCCAGTGCTTAGTTTGGAACCGGGTTTTCTGTTTCCACTGACAAAGAACTGGCTCTGGGGCCAGAAAAACCGGTTCCAGGCTAGCACCAACTCTCTGCTGGGCCAGAGGAAAGAACCGCTTACGTCAGCGGGGGGGGCGGAGTTGTTAAGACCAACAACAAGACCGCGAAAGATCGCCATTTTTAAGCGACAAGAAGCAGCAGCTGTACAAACGCGAAGTCATCCATTATTATTATTGTTGTTGCTGCTTCTTCCGTTACCCCTTTTCCACCAAATCAGTTCCAGGGCTGGTTCGGGGCCAGTGCTGGTGCTGGTTCACAACTCATTCAACTTGCGAGCCAGCTAAGAACCAGTTTGCTTTTCCATAGCTCACGATGCTAAGGGAAGCCACGTCATCACGTCGCTGTGTACGTCAGTTACGTCGCTACGTTTGCATAAACCTTGGCGCGAATATCGAAGCAAAAACAATGCGGAAGAAGCAGCAGCAGCAATAACAACAACAATAATAATAATGGATGAATTCGCGTTTGTACAGCTGCTGCTTCTCGTCGCTTAAAAATGGCGATCTTTCACGGTCTTGTTATTGTTGTTGGTCTTAACAACTCCGCCCCCCCGCTGACGTAAGCGGTTCTTTCCTCTGGCCCAGCAGAGAGTTGGTGCTAGCCTGGAACCGGTTTTTCTGGCCCCAGAGCCAGTTCTTTGTCAGTGGAAACAGAAAACCCGGTTCCAAACTAAGGACTGGTCCTGAACCAGCCCTGGAACTGCTTTGGTGGAAAAGGGGCACGTGTTGTTTTTGCTTCGATATTCACGCCAAGGTTTATGCAAACGTAGTGACGTAACTGACGTATACAATGACGTAATGATGTGGCTTCCCTTAGCACCGCGAGCTATGGAAAAGCAAACTGGTTCTCAGCTGGCTCGCAAGTTGAACGAGTTGTGAACCAGCACCAGCACTGGCCCCGAACCAGCCCTGGAACTGATTTGGTGGAAAAGGGGTATGAGAGGGCCTTTGCACTCAGGGGCCAAAGGCACATCTTGGGTATATTTAGGAGCAAGAGCAATGTAATTCTCGGTCACCTCACAGCAAGAAGGTTCTGGGGTGGTTTTTTTTTTTTGAGCTTATAAACAGCCATGGACCTTTCAAAGTCAAAGTCCTTCCCACGCCTTACAGTACCTGGTATTCCTAGGCAGTCTCCCACTCAAGTACTAACCAGGCCCAACCTGTATGTGGCGCATCGGGCGGCACCGATCTCCATTTCCATAGCCCTTGGCCTCTCGCCTATTACATAGCTAGGGTTACAGTGGGGGGCTAGTCCTCTGGTAACCACGAGAGTTTAACTCCCCATGCACATCTGTATTGCAGCATGCCTTGCCAGATGGCAGTAGGTACCATTTTTATGATGGTCTTTGGTATGACCCGACCGTGAATAGAACTCACGATCTCCCGATCGAGAGGCGGACACGCTACCACTAGGCCACTAGTCGGTCCCATGGACCTTTACCATCCTCTAAACACCTTGCTCTCACATACCATAGATCAGCATTTTATACAGGGGGCTGCAAAAGTAGGTATACAGTAAGAATTATTCCAGTATTATATTAGTGGTGTGAGGTTTCATTTAATACTAACGTTGTGTGCAAACGTTTTGGTTTTCATTACTGTATGAAAACCAAAATGTTGGCGGCATGGTGGTGTAGTGGTTAGCACGGTTGCCTCACAGCAAGAAGGTCCGGGTTCGAGTCCCGTGGCTGGCGAGGGTCTTTCTGTGCGGAGTTTGCATGTTGTCCGTGTGGGTTTCCTCCGGGTGCTCCGGTTTCCCCCACAGTCCAAAGACATGCAGGTTAGGTTAACTGGTGACTCTAAATTGACCGTAGGTGTGAATGGTTGTATGTGTCAGCCCTGTGATGACCTGGCAACTTGTCCAGGGTGTACCCTGCTTCTCGCCCGAAGTCAGCTGGGATAGGCTCCAGCTTGCCTGCGACCCTGTAGAACAGGATAAAGTGGCTAGAGATAATGAGATGAGATATTAGTGGTGCTAAGTTTCATTTAATGCAAACATTTTGGGTTTCATTACTGTATGAAAACCAAAACATCGGCAGCACAGTGGTGTAGTGGTTAGCACGGTTGCCTCACAGCAAGAAGGTTCTGGGTTCAAACCCAGCGGCCAAGGAGGGCCTTTCTGTGTGGAGTTTGCATGTTCTCCCCGTGTCTGCGTGGGTTTCCTCCGGGTGCTCCGGTTTCCTCCACAGTCCAAAGACATGCAGTTAGGTTAACGTGGGGCGGCCTTGGGCTGAAGTGCCCTTGAGCAAGGTACCGAACCCCTGACTGCTCCCCAGGTGCTCTAGTGTGGGTGCCCATTGCTCTGGGTGTGTGTGCGTGTGTTCACTGCTTCAGATGGGTTAAATACAGAGGATGAATTTCACTGTGCTTGAAATTTGCATGTGACAAATAAAGGGTTCTTCTTCTGTATATTTACTTTTGCAGCCCCCTGTATTTTAAATCAAACCTCAGACATTGCATTATTTAATCTTAGAGTTCTTTTTCTGTCCCGCAGCATCTTTGTTGTTTGTTTCCTGTTTTGTTTTCATTTATAACCTTAGTTTTTGATCTTGGTGCCTGTTGTTGTTGAGGTCTTTTTTTTTTTTAACTTTTTCCTACCTGCCTTCCACCAAAATTTTGCTTTCAATAACTTTTTTCTTATTTGGTGGCACGGTGGTGTAGTGGTTAGCACGGTCGCCTCACAGCAAGAAGGTTCTGGGTTTGAGCCCGGCAGCCGGCGAGGGCCTTGCTGTGTGGAGTTTGCATGTTCTCCCCGTGTCTGTGTGGGTTTCCTCCGGGTGCTCCGGTTTCCCCCACAGTCCAAAGACATGCAGGTTAGGTTAACTGGTGACTCTAAATTGAGCGTAGGTGTGAATGTGAGTGTGAATGGTTGTCTGTGTCTATGTGTCAGCCCTGTGATGACCTGGCGACTTGTCCAGGGTGTACCCCGCCTTTCGCCCGTAGTCAGCTGGGATAGGCTCCAGCTTGCCTGCGACCCTGTAGAACAGGATAAAGCAGCTAGAGATAATGAGATGAGATGAGACAACCCTGCTTAGCAGATTCCATGTGTGTAGCTTATGAAATCTTTCTCCTACAGTAGCCAGTACTCTTCTAAATGAAGAAATATATAAATACATAATAGTAACTAGAAAAAATATGATTTATGTACAACCCTGATTCCAAAAAAGTTGGGACAAAGTACAAATTGTAAATAAAAACAGAATGCAATGATGTGGAAGTTTCAAAATTCCATATTTTATTCAGAATAAAACATAGATGACATAAATGTTTAAACTGAGAAAATGTATCATTTAAAGAGAAAAATTTGGTGATTTTAAATTTCATGACAACAACACATCTCAAAAAAGTTGGGACAAGGCCATGTTTACCACTGTGAGACATCCCCTTTTCTCTTTACAACAGTCTGTAAACGTCTGGGGACTGAGGAGACAAGTTGCTCAAGTTTAGGGATAGGAATGTTAACCCATTCTTGTCTAATGTAGGATTCTAGTTGCTCAACTGTCTTAGGTCTTTTTTGTCGTATCTTCCGTTTTATGATGCGCCAAATGTTTTCTATGGGTGAAAGATCTGGACTGCAGGCTGGCCAGTTCAGTACCCGGACCCTTCTTCTACGCAGCCATGATGCTGTAATTGATGCAGTATGTGGTTTGGCATTGTCATGTGGGAAAATGCAAGGTCTTCCCTGAAAGAGACGTCGTCTGGATGGGAGCATATGTTGCTCTAGAACCTGGATATACCTTTCAGCATTGATGGTGTCTTTCCAGATGTGTAAGCTGCCCATGCCACACGCACTAATGCAACCCCATACCATCAGAGATGCAGGCTTCTGAACTGAGCGCTGATAACAACTTGGGTCGTCCTTCTCCTCTTTAGTCCGAATGACACGGCGTCCCTGATTTCCATAAAGAACTTCAAATTTTGATTCGTCTGACCACAGAACAGTTTTCCACTTTGCCACAGTCCATTTTAAATGAGCCTTGGCCCAGAGAAGACGTCTGCGCTTCTGGATCATGTTTAGATACGGCTTCTTCTTTGAACTATAGAGTTTTAGCTGGCAACGGTGGATGGCACGGTGAATTGTGTTCACAGATAATGTTCTCTGGAAATATTCCTGAGCCCATTTTGTGATTTCCAATACAGAAGCATGCCTGTATGTGATGCAGTGCCGTCTAAGGGCCCGAAGATCACGGGCACCCAGTATGGTTTTCCGGCCTTGACCCTTACGCACAGAGATTCTTCCAGATTCTCTGAATCTTTTGATGATATTATGCACTGTAGATGATGATGATGTTCAGACTCTTTGCAATTTTACACTGTCGAACTCCTTTCTGATATTGCGCCACTATTTGTCGGCGCAGAATTAGGGGGATTGGTGATCCTCTTCCCATCTTTACTTCTGAGAGCCGCTGCCACTCCAAGATGCTCTTTTTATACCCAGTCATGTTAATGACCTATTGCCAATTGACCTAATGAGTTGCAATTTGGTCCTCCAGCTGTTCCTTTTTTGCACCTTTAACTTTTCCAGCTTCTTATTGCCCCTGTCCCAACTTTTTTGAGATGTGTTGCTGTCATGAAATTTCAAATGAGCCAATATTTGGCATGAAATTTCAAAATGTCTCACTTTCGACATTTGATATGTTGTCTGTGTTCTATTGTGAATACAATATCAGTTTTTGAGATTTGTAAATTATTGCATTCCGTTTTTATTTACAATTTGTACTTTGTCCCAACTTTTTTGGAATCGGGGTTGTAACAATAGATAGATGAGCAAAATCCCTAGCTGCTAAACTTGGTCTACACAGACTGTACACTGAATCCATGCAGGGTCTCTCAGCCTGCTGGCGGATCCGCACGTGACTTCATGAATCTGGATCAATCTGGCTCCAGATTCCCTTGGGATTTTTCCAGACGTGTTTTTGTTATTTTATTTTTTTCTGCTGTAGACAGATGGCCTTGTGCAAAATTTATACTTTCATATAAAAAAAACCCACTAAATTGGTCCAGGCTATGCACCTTAAAGCGAGGGTAGGGAACTTATTTTAGAAGCAGTTTTGTTTGATTTCTTCAAATTTCATTTATATCCCGACAGCAGGCAATAAATCGGGGAAGCTGTGACCTGATGGTCAGAGAAGCAGCTTTGGCACCAAAAGGTTGACGGTTTGAGTCCCAGAAGTGGACAAAGTACACAACTTCATTACTTAAGTCAAAGTACAGAACCTATTAGTCAAATGCTACTCCGATACAAGTGAAAGTTCCATCCATCCATTATCTGTAACTGCTTATCCTGTTCTACAGGGTCGCAGGTAAGCTGGAGCCTATCCCAGCTGACTATGGGCGAAAGGCGGGGTACACCCTGGACAAGTCGCCAGGTCATCACAGGGCTGACACATAGACACAGACAACCATTCACACTCACATTCTCACCTACGGTCAATTTAGAGTCACCAGTTAACCTAACCTGCATGTCTTTGGGGGAAACCGGAGCACCCGGAGGAAACCCACGTGGACAACATGCAAAGTCCATGCAGAAAGGCCCTCCTTGGCCGCTGGGCTCGAACCCAGGACCTTCTTGCTGTGAGGCGACAGTGCTAACCACCGTGCCACCACAAGTGAAAGTTGTGCAACCAAATTTTTTACTTAAGTTAAAGTACTAAAGTACTTGCTTTTAAAAATACTTAAGTATTAAAAGTGGTGGCATGGCAGTGTAGTGGTTAGCACTGTCGCCTCACAGCAAGAAGGTCCTGGGTTCGAGCCCAGTGGCTGGCGAGGGCCTTTCTGTGTGGAGTTTGCATGTTCTCTCCATGTCTGTGTGGGTTTCCTCTGGTTTCCACCACAGTCCAAAGGCATGCACGTTAGGCTAATTGGTGGCTCTAAATTGACCGTAGGTGCGAATGAGTGTGTGAATGGTTGTGTCAGTCCTGCGATGACCTGGCGACTTGTCCAGGGTGTACCCCGCCTCTTGCCCATAGTCAGCTGGGATAGGCTCCAGCTTGCCTGCGACCCTGAAGAACAGGATAAGCAGCTACAGATAATGGATGGATGGAAGTATTAAAAGTATATTTTCTGTCAACGCATCGGTGTATTATTGCTACAGTGCTTACAAAACCTAATGCTGTTACCAAAGACAGAAATGTGAATTCACAAAATGAACGCATGCTGTGCCATCATGGTGGTTTAACGTTAAGCTAGCTAGTCAGTGAAACTCCACCTGGCACGCGAGCAAACTTTTTTTCAAACTCAAAATCATATTGGGTAGCTAATGCTACTAGAAAAGAAAGATTTCTGCATTCTGTTTATTTGGCAAGATTATGCTAAAACACATTTCTGAAAGGACTTCAGATAAGTTAATGTTATTCCTGTTAGCGTAACTCCGTTTTTACATGCTAACTAACAGTGTCCAACTTAACTAGTTATGTGTAAATGTTAGCCGTGGACAAGGTGATGGCAACTTGGCAGGCAAATCCATAGAAAGTCGTTGGACTAATCAGACTGCATAGCTATTGCAACATTTATCGCTAGCTCTAAAAGCACAGACAACTTCATTGCAAGTTTTCTCTTGGAATAAAATGTTTACATCCCTCAATATGCTTCCGCAGGTTGGATGGCCAGTTTTTGTAGGCTGTGATGTGGTTCGTTTTCGGCAAACAAAGCAAACATTTGAAACAAAATGAATCTTTATTGCTTTCAGAAAACTGAAACATGGGTTCTAGGTAAAGCCATGGGTGTGTGCATTATTCCCCAGAAGAACCGCCTCCTTCCATTCTGCCATCAACTGATCGTGTTAAATAATGCTGCTGAGAAATCACTGAACTTGATTTTATCCAGTCTATGGACGTGACGTGACCCTAGTGATTACTGATAGACTGTCTCAGTGTCACCTGCGAAAAAACCAATCACGTTTTAGAAAAGAAAAAACATCCACTTTCAAAGCTGCTTCATAGTAACGAGGACCTTGATAGAAATGTAGTGGAGTGAAAAGTACGATATTTGTCTTTCAAATGTAGTGAAGTCATAAATTTCCAAAAAAATAATACTCAAGTACTCAAAAAGTGTACTTAAGTACAGTACTCAAGTAAATGTACTTCATTACTGTCCACCTGTTGATTCCCTGGATCAGCAGGAATGGCTGAAGAGCCCTTGAGCAAGGCACATAACCCCCAACTGCTCCAGGTATGTTGTACATTACTCTGGATAAAAGTGTCTGTAAAATGCCTGTAATAACAATGAAAAAAAAAGAAAACCAGTCATCTGTGGCAGTCACAGGGCTTTAAAGCGCCACAGCAAGAAGGTTCTGTTCAGGGACGGATCCAGCCCAAGAATCTGACAGATGCACATTTGCAGAAATATTTTCATTAATTTTACCAGATCGCTATGGATTTTCACTGGGGTGGAGAGCATGCCAAGCCCCTTTCTTGCTATGTGTCGTTATTTTACGGTACATTTTTAGTCACAAAGCGCTAAAGTCCCCAGCTGTTTCTTTGTTTCCTCCTCGCAAAGTCCATATGCACGAAGGTCGTGACAAAATTCTTACCCAGCCATACGGTTACAATGCGCCGTGATCACTTCTCCGTCGTGTTTAACTAAGATCCAGGTCTTTAAAGGGGTTTCTGATGAGCTTTGTGAATGATTTACCTGAGAGATAAGAGCCAACACAAGTGAGAATCAAGCCAACTGTTGTTTGTTTACACTTCAACTTGCAGCGCTTCGTTGTAAAGACATGAACGAAAAGCTTTAAAACATACTTACACGGGCAAAAACAAGACAGGATTCATTCGACAGCGACTTGATACCGAGGTCCTTCACCCAGCCACATACAAAAAAGCTGCAAGTCTCCATACTCTTCCACGCTTTCATCTGTTTTGCGGTGTAGAAGGACGTCTGCAACACCAGATAGTTCGAGATGTCGGGGAACTCGACTGTAGGGTAGTTTTCGCGATTGTATGACAAATCCTTCTTTCCCAGACTGTAGGGGTCGATTCCATTGCACATAGCAATCTTCTGAATATATCTAAAACCAGCAGTGGCTTCTAGATCATGAGCATACTCATAAGTTGTTTGCACTACGGCAGCCGTTTAGACCACCAGCTATTTCACTTCCAGTAAAACCACTAAGAAAAGTCACGTGACTGAAACCCAGCAATACCACAAGGCTAGGCAGATATATTTGCAGATATAGCTAAAGCTAGTGAGCTAGTCGGGCGCCACGGTGGTGTAGTGGTTAGCGCTGTCGCCTCACAGCAAGAAGGTCCGGGTTTGAGCCCCGTGGCCGGCGAGGGCCTTTCTGTGTGGAGTTTGCATGTTCTCCCCGTGTCCGCGTGGGTTTCCTCCGGGTGCTCCGGTTTCCCCCACAGTCCAAAGACATGCAGGTTAGGTTAACTGGTGACTCTAAATTGACCGTAGGTGTGAATGTGAGTGTGAATGGTTGTCTGTGTCTATGTGTCAGCTCTGTGATGACCTGGCGACTTGTCCAGGGTGTACCCCGCCTTTCGCCCGTAGTCAGCTGGGATAGGCTCCAGCTTGCCTGCGACCCTGTAGAACAGGATAAAGCGGCTACAGATAATGAGATGAGATAGTGAGCTAGTCGATAGCTGTGAGTATTAACAATAAACATGTTCATTATTCATTCATTATGATAATGTTGTGTTTTCTTACACATGAATGAAACAAAATAATTGGATATGATAATGACATGCTATGCAGCTCTCCCCAATGCTCGCTCTCTCTCTCTTGTGGACTCCTCCAGCAGTAGTCAGGCAGTGCGCGTTCATGTGTTTTGGAGGAGTGGCTGAAAGAAGGGGGTGGGATACTTTCGGTTGGATACTTTCAAAATCTAGCAAACTCTTGCTGGTATCTCCAACGTTGCCTACTCTAGCTTTAAGCTCTTCATTCATCTTCAGTAAATACTTGATCCTGGTCAGGGTCACGGTATATCACATCATAGTGAGCAGAAAAGCATCTCAGCATGCAACAGCAGAAGGCCACATTGGGTTCCACTCCTGCCAGCCAAGAACAAGCTCTTATTAAAGTGGCCGGTGAGCGTAGGGGAGAGGGGGGTAAATTGAGCCAGTGGGTAAGTTGACCCACCCCCTGTATTAAGGCACTGGTACACCTTTAGAGTCATGTGATCAGAAATTCTACAATCACCATTCATTTGCTGTTCCATGTGAAGGAGAGATGTCCATGTTTGCGTGGTAAGTATGTTTTTTTCACAAAAATACATTTTTTGTTTGTCAAAGTAAATTTTTTACACATCAGATATAAAGGGTATTTTGCTAAAAGCAAATTTATCAAGGTCTAAAAACATATATCATACATGTTGATGGTTAGCTAGTGTATCAAATCATGGTGATAATTTAGCTAAAGATTAGCCTGATTAGCCAGAACAGGATGTTTTTTCCAAAATGGTGACTGTGGGGTAAAGTGAGCCAGTTGCCTTGGGTCAAATTGAGCCACTGGTTCAACTTACCCCACCTTGAGCCACTAGTTATTTTAATCCTAAAAAGTCTGAAAATGGCATTTGTACGATTTCTATGACTTTAAATGACCTTTATATTGTAAACATTATAGCCATCATGCCAAGAACATACAAAAGGAAGACAAACTGGGCCTCAACACCTCTTGAAGAGATGGAGCGAGCTGCTGCTGAGGTCAAGTCTGGAGGGTCTATAAGAGCAGTTGCAAGAGAGAGAAAGATTGACAGGTCGACTCTGCACTTTTTCCACAAAGTAATGTGCTGAAGAAGTTACCTCAACCTCAAAAGGCAGGAGGAACTGCACGGAGGCAACAGCACTTCATATTTCCTTGTAGCGTTGAAGGTTGGAATGTGGAATAATTAGTTGTTGAGTAAGAAAAACAAAGCCTTGTTCAATAAAGAATGTTAGGTCAAGTTAAAGAAGTTAGAAAAGGTTTTGCATACACTGTTGTTATTTTTGTGTCTGCACTGTATTAAAATATTTAGAACAATACCCTTGCATTATCTATTTATTTATTATTTTAAGTAAAGCTCGAGTTTTACACGAGAAAAGCTGCATTGGTCACTTTACCCCCAGGTGGCTCAATTTACCCACTTAGATGGCTCAACTTACCCTTAAGGTGGGGGAAGTTGAGCCATCACACCACTTTTTTTTGATAAGTCATTTTTTCATTATCGTTTGTCATAGATACATACTTGTCATTTCTATTTACAGCACACATCCTGGACTATATGTGGGTGGTTTTGTTTTTGTGCTATAACATTTTTCCTTGCTGAGAAGACAGCATTAGTAAGAAATGGCTCAATTTACCCCACTCTCCCCTATGCTCCATATGTTGAGTGTATGCTCATAGTTTCGATGTTTTGAAATTGTTTAATTAAATCTTAGAATAACTTCTTAATTAAAAAAAACCAAAACCTTACCTTTCCATTACCTGGATATTAGGGTGGTCCCCCAATTTTTTTTTTTTAGGATTTTGTTATGACCACCTTACCTTTTTTGCCTAAAAGAAGTTATTGTGCGAAATTTGGTTAAGATTGAACAATGTTTAGAGGTGCCACAAAGCCATTAAAGTTTTCACTCAAGACAATATAAAATAATGTGGCTTATTAACTGTTTCATATTAATACAAACAATACAGTAATATAACTTCCTGTGTTCAAAGTAACAATAGCTATTACTTGTCTGTGATTTTCTAAACCCTTCGGTATTCTGGTATCTTGTGGAGATAAAAGAACACACTAAGGACTTCCCTAGCAGAAGGAAGCTTTCTCCCAGACAGTTCCTTGGAAGTGGGACCAATTAACCAAACATAATTGTCCTTTCTGGTTTTGCTCTTTGCACCACCGGTACTGCTTGTATTACTGTTGCTAGCCATCTGAAAACATAGAAAGAAAAACATTCACAATTTCATCAGCATATTACGATCAGTGCTCATTGTTTAAGAACCCCTTAGTGCATGAAAGTTAACCTTCTATCAGTCCATAAACTCTTCCTGCCTCTTCTTTTTCATAGAAGTGGCATATTCCCTCTAGAACTGTGACTTTTTGGGGGTTTGAGATCTTCTCTGCAACAGTCTACGCACCAACTAATGTTAATGGCTCAACCTGATTTGCAACCTTGTGTGGCACCTCTAAATATTAACCGATTTTTTTTCTGAAATTTTGCTTGTTGCCTTCTTTTAGCCTATGTAAAAAAATGGTAGGTTGGTCGGAATGTTTAGGTAAAAAAATTTTTTTCCCATACATTTCGGGACCACGGGCGGCATGGTGGTGTAGTGGTTAGCGCTGTCGCCTCACAGCAAGAAGGTCCGGGTTCGAGCCCCGTGGCCGGCGAGGGCCTTTCTGTGTGGAGTTTGCATGTTCTCCCCGTGTCCGCGTGGGTTTCCTCCGGGTGCTCTGGTTTCCCCCACAGTCCAAAGACATGCAGGTTAGGTTAACTGGTGACTCTAAATTGACCGTAGGTGTGAATGGTTGTCTGTGTCTATGTGTCAGCCCTGTGATGACCTGGCGACTTGTCCAGGGTGTACCCCGCCTTTCGCCCGTAGTCAGCTGGGATAGGTTCCAGCTTGCCTGCGACCCTGTAGAACAGGATAAAGCGGCTACAGATAATGAGATGAGAATGAGATTTCGGGACCACCCTACTGGATATAAAAACCTCCAGCTCATATTTGCAAATCAGCTTTCACTATTCATCGAAAAGAACGGTCTCAGAGCCAGCTGTGACTATATTTTGCATAAAACAAACCACAACCAATGGTCAGTATATTGCAAAATAATATGTTTATTATAATAATGACACACAGGAAGGAGTCATAATCACCTTTTACACCTTTTTCTGGCAGCTAAAACAACACTAATAATATTAGGCTAGTACAAGCATATAGTTAAAAAAAAAAAAAAGCTAATGTCAATACATTCATGAACGCTAACATGTAACTTACTAAGCCATTTCCCCTCCAGATATTACACACCTTTATTCATGTTCACATCCAGGTTTTGCGTAATGCTAGAACCTGCATTATTGAACAGAATACAAAACACTAACCTGATAGTCTGTAGTGTGGTAGTATGCTGTTCGGGACAGAGCGATGAATGATCAGAACGGTGCTTGTTCGATGTACGTGTGTGTGTGAGACATGAGAATGATCCTACAGCCTACAAAATTCAGACAATATTAATAATAACCATACAAACAAAGAAATAAAGAAAATCCCATACATTCTGAAACTAAATATCTGAAAAATAACTTTCGAATTTTTATCTCAAACAAATTACAAAAAACATGCTGGACAGGTTACTTATGTGAACCTGATAGCCAAATTCAAAAACATTATTCATCTTTCATGTTCATCTTTTTAATACAGACTACATTAGTGGAATTACAGATACACTACCGGTCAAAAGTTTGGGGCCGCCCAGACAATTTTGTGTTTTCCATGAAAAGTCACACTTTTATTTACCACCATAAGTTGTAAAATGAATAGAAAATATAGTCAAGACATTTTTCTGGCCATTTTGAGCATTTAATCGACCCCACGAATGTGATGCTCCAGAAACTCAATCTGCTCAAAGGAAGGTCAGTTTTATAGCTTCTCTAAAGAGCTCAACTGTTTTCAGCTGTGCTAACATGATTGTACAAGGGTTTTCTAATCATCCATTAGCCTTCTGAGGCAATGAGCAAACACATTGTACCATTAGAACACTGGAGTGAGAGTTGCTGGAAATGGGCCTCTATACACCTATGGAGATATTGCACCAAAAACCAGACATTTGCAGCTAGAATAGTCATTTACCACATTAGCAATGTATAGAGTGGATTTCTGATTAGTTTAAAGTGATCTTCATTGAAAAGAACAGTGCTTTTCTTTCAAAAATAAGGACATTTCAAAGTGACCCCAAACTTTTGAACAGTAGTGTACATTCATACATAGAGGAGGGCGCGGTTTATCCGGTATTTAACCATGACTTTTGGTATGTTTGAGCAAATTAAAGCCAACTGCTTTATCATGATTAGGGTTGCGGTGGATCCAGATCCTCTCCGGGTAACACTGAGCGCATCAGGATGTGCAGGAGAATTCATGGATGGGAAGTCCATCACAGAACACTAATCTCACACTTATTCACACCTCGGGGCAATTTAGCACAGCATGTTGCTGAACAGTGGGAGGAAACCAAATAACCCAATGGAAACCCAGACAAACACAGGGAGAAGATGAGCAACTCTGTACAGACAGCAAGCTCAGGACCCTGAAGCTGTGAGGCAGTGATGCTACCCGCTGCAACGCCATGCTGCCCCACGTGGACATATACTATTTAAAAAATGCCAATGTGCTGGAATGGCAGGCTGCAGTAACAAGACAGGGAATGAAAGGTTCACGTATTAGATGGAGCAACGAAGAAAATGTTTCTGATTTCGTACACATGCTGTGTATTATATGATATCTTGGATGTTGAGCAGTTCAGCACCGGATGTGCCCTTCAGATGGCGCAAGTGTCTACAGTAGCCAGTCAACTTCAAAAGAAACCTGGGTTTATGTTACGCATCTCAACATACTTAGTTATGCCAATTTTTGAGCCATTTTTGTCAGGTTGTGGTTGTATGAGAAATTGTAAATCGTTAAAGATCTGAATGACCGGGTTACTGGTTTTACCCCGCCTCTCGCCCATAGTCAGCTGGGATAGGCTCCAGCTTGCCTGCGACCCTGGACAGGATAAGCAGCTACAGATAATGGATGGATGGGTTACTGGTTTTAGAAAATTTCCGTAAAATTGCTTTCACTTGTTACAATCTGCAAATTCTACAGGACAAAGAAATGTTACATTAGTGGACAACCAGTCGTGAGACAATTCATAGTTCAATAGGCTATAACAAATAATTATTCCATCCACATTCACTGGATATGAGCAATCGCGTGCTCTGATTGGCTACTCTACTACTATGATATCAGCTCATATACCGTGAGTAGAGAAAAACAAAATGGCGGAGTGTGTTGCTGAACCAACTGAGGACGAAATAAAAACTACTTGAAAACAAAACCCTAAAAAATACAAAAAAAAGCAACAAAATATGGAATGAAAGTATTTGATGGTAAGAACGTATCTTTTAAAAAAAATTTTTTTTCAAGAATCATCATCATAGCATTTTTTTTCACAAATTGCTACTGTTATTTCATCGGTTTGTTTACATTGTTAGATGTTTTGTATAAAGTTTTTATTTATCGACTTTGCAAAAAAAATTGCTCTGTTTCTCAAAATCCAGTGAATGTGGATAGAATAAAACAGTTATTTCACTCAATCTAGTCGTACATGGCTTATAGCCAACTCGGTGCTACGTGCCTCGTCAGCTCTCAGCTCATGTACGACTCGATTTTGTGGAATAACTATTAATTATTTTTTTCGTGGTGCGGTTTCCATCAAATCCTGCGCTCTGATTGGCTGGCGAGCGGGTCCGTATCCTACGATACGGACCCCGGTTACGGACCCCGGTTACAGACCTCTGGCGACTCGCTCGTTCACAACAACAACAAATATAGTACCATTTTTTTGTCAACATTTATCTTTTTTTAATAAGATTTATTTATCAGATTATCAAAAATCTTAAATGTTTGCCAGCATTTCTCAGGAGAATAGCATTAATTTTACAGCATGGATAGCGATAACGACAGCGTTCACAGCGAAAGCGAGTTTTACTACCCTGAGGAAGAAGAAATAAAAGAAAACATTTCAGGAGAAAGCTAAAAACCTCTAACTTGCTAACGCTGAGCAAAAACATGGCTGAATCCTGAATGACTCAATTTTGTATAAATAGGGGACTACATAGGCGGCAAAATGTAGTTTTTTTTTTTCTGCCATGGAAGTGCACTTGTATACCGAGGAGGAAGCAATTTGCATTACAGCCGTGAATGAGGATTCAAAATGGCGGCTCGGCTTGGCTCTCCCTTTCGGGCGCTCTCGTTTTCTGTTAGGATTTGGTAAAGAAAAAAATAAATATATTATTTACCAGCTTAAGGTCGGTCTGTATGGTGAAATACCGTGACCTCGGCCTTGAATACTGACCTCGGCCCAGAGAGCCTCGCTCAGTACTTTCAAGACCTCGGTCACGGTATTTCACGATACGGACCTCCCAGCTGGTAAATAACAAATATATATTTGGAGAAAATCTACACACCATGATTTCCGTGATGTTCCTGCACACATCCCCATTTTTTCAAACGGTCTGTACGTACATAGCTACATAACAATACTTCCCTTTTAAACACACCGTGTTTAGGTGATCATTTGTCTTAAACAATCTGAGTAGATCATCAGTTGTTCTGAGACACTCTTTAATCAAAATGTGTTTTCAGAGTGGAAGGTATATAAATCTATAATATAAATACTGTATTAGCCTGTTACTCAATTTTACAACAATATTTTTTTTACAATATTACCTAAATTGGTATATTGTTTGTTTACAGTAGAGTTTATGGTGAAATACAGAGCTAAATTATACACACGGAATAAATAACAGGACGGAAACCCAGCAAAATAAATCCCCATTCAACTCCAGAAACTGTGTAACACTATCAAAAGCAGTTGAGTTCTGCATTTTCATTTCATTTTTCCTGTTATATTTGTGTTTATTCATTCATTTATCTTCAGTAAGCACTTTATCCTGGTCAGGATCGTGGTGTATCCGGAGTCTATCCCAGGAACATTGAGCGTGAGGGAGAAATACACTCTGAATAAGACTCCCAGTCCATTGCAGGGCACCAGACACACCACACGGGGCAATTTATCCTAACCCATCCACCTACCAGCATGCTCTGCTTTTCATAGGAAACTCACAAGAATATGAGAACATGCAAAACTCTTTCTGTTTCTAAGATTAAAAATCAAAAGACAGGCATTTGGATAATAAATCAACAGGCCAGATGTGATAAATTATTTGATATCAGTGGAACTGGAACACACAGATTCAAACAATTCATGCATTGCCCGTCACACATACACAAAAATAAATTAGGTATCAAACGAACTCAGTAATAAAATAACAGCACACCAGCCGACTGTCTCGTGACCTCATGATACCAGTGCTACGAGCGATCGCTTAGTTCTCATAAACCTTGATGTGTACAAATAAAGCATCTGATGGGAAAAAATAAAAATATTAAGGTTCTCGTTTAGGGCTTTAAGGCACAGGTACATGGGTACGTTTCAGGCATTAACAGTTATAATCTCAACATCACTAATGACAAGATCTTGGCTAAAAATAAAAAATCAGGAACACTTTGCTTAAAATACATATTTCACACCCAACAACTTTATTTAAGTTAAAACACATAATTAGACCTCATACCAAATCTTTCTAACTAAAATAAAAATACTAACTTGCCTCTCTGTAGGTGTGTATTGCATTCATTTACCAATGAAAAATCGACACAATCCAAACACAATAAAAGTGAAATATCAAATTCCGGTTAAATAAAAAGCTCAACCAATAAAATAAAACAAAACTCAATCACCCTGACTAAAATGAGCGCATTGCAAATGCAACTTGCATGATCATACAATCAATTCAAGTTCATCTAAAGTGATATTTTGTTCGTACCCTTAGAGCTCTGCATGTTCACTTCATGGCAACTTGCATTAAATGTATGAAGATGTTTTATCTATGCCCAGAGCACACACTAACTTCATTTCTGTATTAAATTAAAACATCGCTTTGCAACTTCTGGTATATTATTATTAGTGTTAAATATATAACATGTAGGTTGGGCTGGTTTATTTTTAGGATCCGTCTTTAAATTGGTTTCGGATCCTTCTCTAAAAGGATATCGAACTGATATGAAGGCAAATGCAGCGACCAGCACGATCGCTGGACTCCTGGTGGAGCTACACGTTGATGGCATGAGCGTGCTTCTTGCATAAAGGTTTGTCCTTCTTAGAATAGAACGGCTGGCCTTCCAGATTTATATGGCAAACCTGAGGAAGATAAACGATTCGACCATTTATGCCCTCTACGCCACAGAACAGAATGCAGATATTAAACAATATTTGAGGTTGTTCTTACCGTACACACAAAGCAGGTATCGTGCCATGTGTGGCCAAGAGCCTCAATAAACTTGTCCCCAGCCTCCACTGGGAAATCACAGCCATGGCACTTAGTGCTGAAGAGCGCAATGTAATCTGAAATGTTAATTAAAAAAAAAAAAAAGGAGGTGAAAAATGCGATACTAAAAACCTACACTTTTAAAGTGCATATTCTGGACCAATTTCGTGTTTTTTTTAAATGAAAGTATGTCCCTTTACACACTCATCCAGAAGGGTAATTTTGCACAAGGCCATCTGTCTACAGCAGAAAAAAAACAAAAACAAAACGTGTCTGGAAAAATCCCAAGGGAGTCTGGAGCCAGATTTGTGATGTTACCTGCGGAAGCGCCAGCAGGCTGCGCGAGCTTTGCACGGTTTCAGTGCGCAGCCTGTGTAGACCAAGCGCTCCCATTTCTCTCTCATTGTCCGGTCTTTTGGGAAACAATCACTACGTTTACATGCACATAGAGAGAATCGAATTTCTGCCGTTGCTCGACTGAAATCGAAGTTCAAAATGCCATGTATACACCTTAATTCGGCTGAAATTGAACCGAACTTGATTTCTCGGAATCGAGCTACACGACCTAGTTTATGCGATTTCTGCCGAGCTACTTTGTGCATGTATACCCTATCGAGCTAGTTGTCGAGCTACTTCCGGAAGTGACGAGTGACGAGACCACAAGCGGGAAACACAACAGCCTCGGTCGGCATGACAACGAATCATGACAACGGCATGAATCTTTTCTTTTTGTGGCATTGTTTGCACTGTTAAAATTTAGCTCACTTACTGTATCACCAAATACATCTGTACAGCTGTTGCATAGCTGTGAATTGTGTACATAAACAAGTCACTGTATTTGTGTGTGTGTGTGTGTGTATATATATGTGTCCAACATTTGAAGAATGTCAATAAAAACAAAACAATTGAACTTTTTGTGTGTTTATTAAGACATAAGTTAAATTGTAAGCAAAAAAAAAAATTTTTTTGTAAGCAAAAAATGGACTTTAGAAAAATATTATTGTGCAAAATAAGTTGTCTTACAAAACAGTGGTCTGCGCCGGACAGTTTGTAGCCATAGTCTGTTAGAGCAAGCCTAACAGCTTGAACACGGAACTGCCAGTGTTGCCAGATTGGGGGTTTTAAGTACATTTTAGCGGAATTTGAACTTGTTTTGGGCTGGAAAACGTCAGCAGTATCTGGCAACACTATAGCTCTTCTTCATGACGACAACCGGAAGTGTACCAACACGATGGGGCGTGTAGCGCCACGTGTGGCTCGGGTGCACAATGCGCCTTGCACAATAGCCCGATTTCACTTGTGCATGTAGGATTGGATTTCTCTGGCACCCCTGCTGGGACCCTTTGCTCGATTACCAACAGCAGCTCGATTTGGACGTGCATGTAAACGTAGTCAATGAGTACTAATCCCACCAAGATTGGTGTTGCTACACCCTCCTACGATACATCTGTTAACCATTTTAATAATTACGTGATAACGTTGAAGAAATTTGCAGAAAACCACCAGGTCGTTTTCTCATAAACAAACCAGCGCTGACGTAGGATTCAGAGGGAGGCGTCTCGCACGCGATGCCACGAAAATCAATGTTTCCCGGGAAATCCAAATGCCGAGTTTTTTCAGAGGCGGACCAATTCGCCTCAAATGGCTTGATTTCAACTGAATTTTTCTGGTATTGTGCAAGGTAAAAAAAATTGCACAAAATGCAAAATGTTACAGATATTTGACCAAAGTTTAATATAAAATAGGAGAATTACATTGATCTTGCTCCTGAATTTACCCGTGATATGCACTTTAAGGGAAGTAAAGGGGCAGTTGTTGAGGCAGTAATGCAAAAAAAAAAAACAAATTGTGAAATCTACAGTTTTGTTTTTTTTTTAATTAAGCTCTTAGTTTGTGCAATTGGTCCTTTCAGAGATGTTTAGGTTAAGCATAACCTACACAGGCCACATTAAAACCGAAAGAGCCTCCATCTGATCGCAAATGAATAGAACAAAACCTCAGGAAAAGTGCAAGTTAATAGAATTACGGGTGCAGTGATGATTAAATTTTACAAACCTGCTTTTCACCCTTTTTTGTGTTAATCATTCTCATACATTCTAATATTATTTCTAGAATCACAGCTTATTCACAGGGACTTGGACGCTCCACATAATCGAAAACTAATAATAAAAAGGTTTAAAATGCTTTTAATTTAACAAAGAAAACATATAAATCAGCTATATGTAGGCTTGGAGTACTTGAGTCCAACTCATGCCCTAATTTTAAGGATTCGTGACTTGGACTCGGACTCGTGCATTAACTACGTTCACCTGTTCATGCGTCATGTTCAGGAACAAACTAATGTTAACGGCGCTAAAACACCTGGAGAGAAGCCCCTAGGATTACTTATCCAGACTTCTCGTGCAGTGCGAAAAAATGCACTGCTGCGTGTTCCATATGTAGAAGAACTATCGATGAGACAACAGGGACAACCTCGAACTTCAATCGTCATTTGGCAAGGCTCCACCCAGAGCAGTAAGTGACACGCTATGTTCATTGCCCTGTTGATAGCAGGGCTTGCTGACCGATGAACTAGCTAGTGTTAACCCTCTCTCATGTTATTTGCCCTGTTGATAGTGGGCGGGGCTTGCTGAGCGATGAACAAGCTTTTTATCCGTAGCCTATTAACTAAAATGGGGCAGTCGAGCAGTAACGTTAGTCCGACACAGCAGCAGAGATGCTTTCACATAAAGGCAGCAACAGCCACCGTCAAACGCTGCGTTTGGAGTCTTGTTCTCGGCCTCGACTTGAAATTTTCTTTAATGACTCGGACTTGAACACTGGGGACTCGAGACGACTCGGACTTGAGGTTTAGCGACTCGACTACAACACTGACTGTATGTCAATATTTTCTGGAAGGACATCTTTACTTAATTTTGGAAGGAGAATCCAGTGTCAGTTCTGTGTAACAGTTAGAGGTAAAGCTCGTCCTTTACGTTTCCTGCCATGGGGAAAGTCTTCAGGATGGAGGATATTGTGCCTTGCAGTTTCTTGGTAACAAGCTGCATTTTTTGTCATATTCATGTCAAGAATATGGGGGCAGCCGTGGCCTGAAGGTTAGAGAAGCAACCTTGGGCCCAAAGGGTTGCCGGTTTGATTACCAGGACTGGCAGGAAAAATGAGGGGAGTCGAGTGAATGAACACTTACCCCTCCCTCTGTATTATGGCTGAGGTGCCCTTACCCCCAACTGCTCCCTGGGTGCTGTAGCATAGCTGCCCACTGCTCTGGGTGTGTGCGTGCGCTCACTGCTCACTTGCGTGTGTGTTCACGGCTTCAGATGGGTTAAACGCAGAGAGGAATTTCACTGTGCTTGAGTGTACATGTGACAAATAAAGGCTTCTTCTTCTTAAGAAAAAGCAAGGCAAGGATTGCTATAGTGGCTATAACATGAGTGATAACTTGGTTTGTGACATGCTGCATCACACCACCCTGTCACTGATTATTTTCCTTGAACAGCACATCTACACAAATCTGTCTCATCCTAAAATCTTTATTATTATTATAGAGTAACAGTTCTAATTTAACATTTAGTTACACAATCACATTCATGTTCTTGCTGGCCAAATTCAACACCGGCCCTTGTCTGTGGTGATCACACATACCCCTTTTCCACCAAATCAGTTCCAGGGCTGGTTCGGGGCCAGTGCTGGTGCTGGTTCACAACTCGTTCAACTTGCGAGCCAGCTGAGAACCAGTTTGCTTTTCCATAGCTCGCGGTGCTAAGGGAAGCCACGTCATTACGTCGCTGTATACGTCAGTTACGTCGCTACGTTTGCATAAACCTTGGCGCGAATATCGAAGCAAAAACAACACGGAAGAAGCAGCAGCAACAACAACAATAATAATAACAGATGACTTCGCGTTTGTACAGCTGCTGCCTCTCGTCGCTTAAAAATGGCGATCTTTCGCGGTCTTGTTATTGTTGTTGGTCTTAACAACTCCGCCCCCCCGCTGACGTAAGCGGTTCTTTCCTCTGGCCCAGCAGAGAGTTGGTGCTAGCCTGGAACCGGTTTTTCTGGCCCCAGAGCCAGTTCTTTGTCAGTGGAAACAGAAAACCCGGTTCCAAACTAAGCACTGGCCCCGAACCAGCCCTGGAACTGCTTTGGTGGAAAAGGGGCATCATATCCTACAAGTAGAGTTGATAGATATTAGGTTTTAAATAACTGAGCATTCCTTTAAGATGAGGAGCCCTGGGTTTGCGTTCATACATAAAATTAATTAATTTGGCAGATGCTTTTATCCAAAGTCTCTTTCCGGTAAGGACGCGTTATAACAAGTATAAATGGCAGTAGGGAGGAACGGCTACAGCTACAACTGAACATGAGGGCTGGTCTAATTCTGAGTACATAGACTTGGCAATCACTAATCACAAAGGATTAAAACAATGAATAGCAATCCTACAAGTCGAAGAAATAGTTAACTAGACACCTGAATCTTTACTACCAGGTCATGTCATATAGAGCAAGTGTTCCATTCTCATATTACCTTTCTCACAGTACGGTTCTCCATCCTCCATATGAAAGAGGCTGTTTCCAAATGGTTTCCCACACGCAGCACACACAAAGCAGGTAGTGTGCCAGGTCTGCCGCAGAGCATGCATCACTTCCTGTTTAGGACACAGTGGGCATAGTGACTACCTACATACGTACCATGTTTAGAAGTATGTGGGTGATTAAGTGTGTCTCTTTTTTTTGTGTGTAGGTGCTAGAACTCACTCCCATGATCTTAGTGCTACAGCGAGCACAGGTAGGGGCGAAGAACTCTCTGTAACAGTTCTCACAGTAAACATTATTCTGCTCCTCCACAAAGCTGACATCAGCCAGAGATGTGTGGCAGTAATGGCAGTTAAACTCCTCCGGGTGCCACGAGCGGCCCAGTGCAACCAGGAAAGGCCCCCTACACCAGAGCGGTGATCAAATATTAAAAGATAACCCATCATTTTACTGAAATCACACAAAATTGACTGAGTCAGTGGTATGAATTTCTGTGCTTTATGTTTGTGTATGTTTATTATTTCACACCTGATGATGTTGTTGCAGAACCCACACATCGGTGTCCTATTGCTGGCAGCAAAGCGCTCTGCTCTCTGTGCCACCCCACGAGCCACCGGTGGGAAAGGGCCTGGGATAAAGGGGGCTGCGGCAGGGCTGGGGGCGGCAGGGGCAGAAGAAGGGTTGGGGATGTAGGCAGGAGGTGGTGGGGCCGCAGTGGGAAGAGGCTGCACTTTGGTGCTGGTGGTGGTGGTCTTGCCGGGGTCAAACTTCTGGGCAAAAGTGTCATCCATGACCCATGGGGGCCTGTTGGAGGATTGGGCAGGGCCAGGAGGGGTGGGAGCAGGAACATGAACTGGGGCAGGAGGAGGAATATGAACTGAGGCAGGAGGAGGAACATGAACTGGGGCAGGAGGAGGAACTTGAATAGGGACTGCAAGAGTAAAAAGGGAAAGGTTAAAACACTCAAAAATCATCCTAGACTTTATAAAACTTTTTTTTTTAAATGATGATACTGTTTATGTGCAGGCAGTAATGGCATGTGCTAATTTGGTTGTGCACCAGCTGATATTTTCCAATTCTTTCCCAGTTAATGCACCCACACTGGTATGGGCAGAGCAATGAAACAGAAGGTGTGATTCGACTTCGTTCCAAAATTATCTTACATTAAAGCCTTTTTGGGACTGTCTCCTAGTGCCCATTTGTGAGACACTTATTGAGACTATTGAAAGCGTCTCTTAGAGCCCTCTTTTGGGAGCCTCCTCTTAGAGCTCACTTTCAGGAGTGTCTCTTAGAGCCCGCTCTTGGGACTGCCTCTCTGCGAGCCTGCTTTTTTGGGACTGCCTCTAAAAGCCAACTTTTGGAACCTTCTCTTAAGGTGGTATTTGAGGGCAGTGGTTAAGTGGTTCTATGTTACTGATCAGAAGGTCAAGGTTTTAGGTCCCAGCACCACCAAGCAGCCACTGTTGGGACCTTGAGCAAGGCCCTTAAAGGGCATATCACAGGTAAATTCAGGAGCAAGATCAATGTAATTCTCCTGTTTTATATTAAACTTTGGTCAAATATCTGTAACATTCTGCATTCTTTGCAATTTTTTTACCTTGCGCAATATCAGAAAAATTCAATTTAAATCAAGCCATTTGAGGAGAATTGGTCCGCCTCTGAAAAAACTTTGCATTTGGATTTCTCGGGAAACACTGATTTTCGTGACGTCGCGTGCGGGACGCCTCCTTCTGAATCCTACGTCAGCGCTGGTTTGTTTATGAGAAAACGACCTGGTGGTTTTCTGCACATTTCTTCAACGTTATCACGTAATTATTAAAATGGTTAACAGATGTATCGTAGGAGGGTGTAGCAACACCAATCTTGATGGGATTAGTACTCATCGTTTTCCAAAAGACCGGACAATGAGAGAGAAATGGGAGCGCTTGGTGTACACAGGCTGTGCACTGAACCCGTGCAAGCTCTCGCAGCCTGCTGGCGCTTCCGCAGGTAACGTCACGAATCTGGCTCCAGACTCCCTTGGGATTTTTCCAGACGTGTTTTGTTATGATGGCCTTGTGCAAAATGACCCTTCTGGATGAATGTGTAAAGGGACATACTTTCATATAAAAAAAACACAAAATTGGTCCAGAATATGCCCTTTAACATTCACTGCTCTGAGGGCACCGTATCATGGCTCACTGCGCTCTGACCCCAGCTTCATAACAAACTGGGATATGCAAACGATATGGAAAGAAAAGAATTGCACCGTGCTATAATGTATATGTGACAAATAAAGGTTTCTTGTGGCAGTGGTAGCTCACCAGTTAAGGCCATAAGGTCAGAATGTACACTAGTTATGTCACTTCAGGAGTGACGCAATGGGGCAGGCTGCCCATTTGAAGGCCTGGCCCATCCAAAACCCACTGCTGTAGCTAGGAGTTACACTGCAGCCTTGTCAACATCATTCACAAGGTTGCATTAAGTGACAGCAACCAGTATAAATTTTTGGTAAACTTTTCAATAAAGAGTTTACCTTCTCTGAAATGGACGCCACGTTGTGGCTTTTCCCCCTGCCACTCGCATCCTGTAACCAGAGGATATAACAACAAGAAATGTATTTCCATTTCTGTTAACACTCAAAGAAGTTCATTGAGAAATGCAAGATCCAAGGCGAAAATAGTCGTTTTTAAACTATAATAAAATTTCTTAACAAAATTACTGTTGCATTTAGTTGATATGTAATATTAGGCAATACTCAGTACATTCTGTGATAACCCTTTTGTTGTGTTCATGTTAAGACTATACATGGGCAAAGTGTGTGTATGTGTGTGTGTTACAGTATACAACTGGCATTGTTGACAGTACTATGCCTTGTGAACTGCAGTGAGTTAGGCCACAAGCAGGCTTACTGAACTGTCAAATGAACGAACTCTTGAGTGATAGCCTTTCAACTCACTGGCCATTTTTTTGGTAACTGTTAAAAAAACATTACTTAATATCCATCCATTATCCGTAACCACTTATTCTGTGCAGGGTCGCAGGCAAGCTAGAGCCTATCCAGGCTGACTATGGGTGAGAGACGGGGTACACCCTGGACAAGTCGCCAGGTCATCGCAGGGCTGACGCAGAGACAAACAACCATTCACACTCTCATTCACACCTACGGTCAATTTAGAGCCACCAATTAGCCTAACCTGCGTGTCTTTGGACTGTGGGAGAAACCGGAGCACTCGGAGGAAACCCACGCAGACACGGGGAGAACATGCAAACTCCACACAGAAAGGCCCTCGCCGGCTGCTGGGCTCAAACCCGGACCTTCTTGCTATAAGGCAACATTGCTAACCACTACACCACCGTGCCGCCCGATTACTCAATATGACTTGAAAGATTTTATCTGTAACAAATAAAAACTAGATGGGCGCTCAGTAGAGTGCATACCTCCACCAAGACACATATATCAACATCAAAATCACTTGATCCTAGGATAATGCTAAAGCTGTAAACCAAATTTCATCAAAATCCGTTCATTACTTTTTGATTTGCATTGTGAACAGACAAAATAATCCTGGATCCACATACTATACACAACCAGATTTGCATCAAAACCTAATCAGTTGGTCCTTGTCCCATGGCCCACATTTCTGTTGGGAACAGACAGACAAATAAACAGAGGCGAAAATATAACCTCCTCCAACAAAGTTTTGTGGGTGGCTAATCTCAGTTGTGGATAATCAGTGTAAAAACAGAGCCCTGAATCTTTTCAGGACAATTACTTTTTGAGTTCACAAACTGGCCAGATTGTAAAAAGTGCCTCTAAAGTATTTAGACGCATTCTAAACATGAGGGAAAGGAAAACGTCACTGAAGAGTCTGAGGAGTTACAGGCAAATGCTACAACATCACAAAATATAAAAGCTTATCAGGTTTCAATATACGAGGCCTTGAAGCACCAATATGGATATAAAGAAAACCTGGATTTATTGATGAGAAAAAAATTTGTAAGCATGCTTTTGTGCCGAGTAATGTTGATGTCTAACAATATTTTTGTGGAACTACCAAGTCAAGCAATTTACTATTGATGACAGAAAAATCATGTGGTCTTTAAACACATTTTGAGTAACATGAATAGACCCAGGGGTGGCACGGTGGTGTAGTGGTTAGCGCTGTCGCCTCACAGCAAGAAGGTCCGGGTTCGAGCCCCGTGGCCGGCGAGGGCCTTTCTGTGTGGAGTTTGCATGTTCTCCCCGTGTCCACGTGGGTTTCCTCCGGGTGCTCCGGTTTCCCCCACAGTCCAAAGACATGCAGGTTAGGCTAATTGGTGACTCTAAATTGACCGTAGGTGTGAATGTGAATTAGGGTTGTGTACCGGTACTGTACCGTGAAAATCGATTCGGTATAGGTCCAAAATACCGGATCATGAAGTACCGGTACTGTACCGATATAAATTTACACCAAGTATCTGCTTATTTTGTGACTGAAGATGCGTAAATCCTACCACAAAGACGAAAATTTAGCACTGGAAAAGACGTAAAATGCAGCGCTGAAACTTGAAATCAGAGCCATCTTTGATTTGAGATCCTCTCGCCACAGTCTCACGAGACATTGCGAGAGCTTGGCTGATCCAGCGTTCTGATTGGTCAAAAAGACTCAAAAGCAGGTCAGCCATTTTTCCTTTGCTGGCATTGGCGATCTTTGCTGCTTTGTGTAATTTTGCCGTGTAAGTTAAAGGCCGCGGACTGCGCGTAGTCTGTAGTACTCAAGTGTAGTCACTTCTCGCTGTGAGACAACTTATGACTTTTTGTCCCAAGTTAACTAAGTGTGAGACTGAGAAGTGAGGTAGGAAACCTAGTTATGTTCGGTTTTCTTTGAATAAAGATACTGACAAGTTGTCAACAGTTTATTAATGTTTCTGTCATTATTGAAGAAGTTCAGAAGAATTTGTCAAATTGTTCAGGTACAGGTCCGGACCTGTACCTAAACCTCTGTACCGGTACCTGTGCCTGATGTTACGTTTAGGTACGCAGCCCTAATGTGAATGGTTGTCTGTGTCTATGTGTCAGCCCTGTGATGACCTGGTGACTTGTCCAGGGTGTACCCCGCCTCTCGCCCATAGTCAGCTGGGATAGGCTCCAGCTTGCCTGCGACCCTGTAGAACAGGATAAAGCGGCTAGAGATAATGAGATGAGATGAATAGACCCAGAGATGTGTTTTTATGTTTCTCAGAACTGGATGTGTTGTAGTTACCTGGAGCAGTGGGGTAAGCTGTAGGCACAATGGTGGCAGTACTGACCATTTTAGTTGGAGACGGACCTACAGGGATGTGGATGGAGCTCTGCTGTGTGGGCGGGGCCTGTTGAGTAGGTGGAGTTGTTTGAATGTGAACAGGCTGTTGAGCATGTGGAGCTTGCTGCATCGGCAGCTGCTGTGCATACTGGCTGCTGCTGGGGAAAAAGATAATACCCAGAGTGACCTCACTTCTATTTGGTGTACAGCT
Organism: Neoarius graeffei; assembly: GCF_027579695.1. Taxonomy (NCBI): domain Eukaryota; kingdom Metazoa; phylum Chordata; class Actinopteri; order Siluriformes; family Ariidae; genus Neoarius; species Neoarius graeffei. The sequence goes on along the minus strand of NC_083575.1, from coordinate 68,250,114 downwards.
GATTACCAACTAATACGACATTCATTGTATCGAAGACCCTTTCACGCTGTAGGTAAAACGCATGGATGCCTGATCATAACCAGTTCAGAGGGTCCAGATGTCACATGAACTTACCTGAGTTTCTCTGTTCATCTTTTTAGAGGTGAAAATTAGTATTTTTTTTAAACAACCAAAACCCACATATACAGAGAGAGACAGAACCTGGTGTCAAAGAGACAGCGTTTAAAAAGAGAGGGAGAAAGAGAGAGAGAGGAGACCCACCATCATCACAATGAAATACACAGGTATTTCACACTTAGATACTGGTCAGAAAGGGTTAAAACACAAATGGTTAAAGAAACATCATTAAAGCATAAGTATCATCCTTAGAGTCAGTAGGCTAGGAATCGAGAGGGAAAGAGAGAAGAGCAGGTTTGTTATTTACTCTGACACTGTTATGGAGGGAGAGAAAGAAAGTGGCGGGGTTGACGAAGAGGCAGTGCTGCACCAGTACCTGATGGCCGAGGTTTGGTACTGTGATCTGTAACTGGATGGGGACTGCATGGTGAAGCTACAATGCAAGACAGTGAAAGAAAGTGATAGTGCAAGTGTGTGAGAAAGAGGCAACATTCGAAATACTGAGATTTCCACAAAAGCCATGTACACCCATAGCTGTATACCATTAAAGCAGATCTGAGCTATTAGAGTTACTATTATATTAGATTTGGACTTGAACTTGCTCTTGTTTTCCAAGAAAAATGAGGACCATCGGCAAACAATTCAATAGTAATTCGCTTCCTGGTCGTTTTTTGTTTAAAAATGGTAGCAGTCCAACTTTATATCCAGCATTTTCTGTTTTCCATTAGTTGCACTGCGCTGTATAGCATAGCAGATCAGATCGGTTTGTTTCATAAACCATGCTTTGTTCCTTTACATGCATATACAGGCAGATGTTTCCTTACATCTGGCTCAGGCCTGAGGGTAGCAGAAACAGATGTCTGAAGGTCACTGCACTAAGTTACAGTATGCGTGAACATGGCAGCAAAACAGGATGGAACATTATCATTTTATCTATGAAAAACATGCACTCACTCACTCACTCAGCACAAACTAAACAAACATATACTGATGTGTCCATGTACACAAGGTTGTCAAGCCAAACAGGAAAAGCTATACTATGTCTGGCATAATTTGTAATATTAGTAATAAAACACTGAACAACAACACCACAGTAATAATCATGGTAACGTCATGGTCAAGAGTGTAACAATAACAGTTACCGTAAGACATCACAGTAAAGCTGTAGTTAAAGATGTAGTACACATGGTTTCCATAATAAAAACCATGACAGCATTATATTTTAACATACACTCACCAGTTACTTTAACAGGAACTTCTGTACACCTCATTCTCATTCATGAAATTATCCACAATCATGTGGCAGCAGCATAATACCATAAAATCATGCAGATACAGGTCAAGAGCTTCACTTAATATTCACATGGTCGTTGGGCTGATTTGAGTATTTCAGAAACTGTTGATCTCCTGGGATTTTCACACACAACAGTCTCTAGAGTTTACAACAGAATGGTGAAAAAAAAAACCCACCCAGATTGGTTTAGCCGACAGGAAAGCTATTGTAACATATACTAGATAGAGACTGACTAAAGGCACAGTAATTTGCGCTAGCTATTACAAACCGGGACGTCTGGTCACTGTACTGTATAGATCCGGAATGGTAAGAGATGGAGAATGACGCTTAGTGAGGAAAAGTAGCGCCCTGCTGCCCTGAACAAAATAAAAAAATAATAAAAAACCTGATGGAAAAAAATCATGAAAAAAATCACGTTTTTCATGAATCATTCTGGATCACCACCAAAAGTCATAGCAACGTAATTCAGCCCAGAGGTATTCTCTTCATGTGAAATTTGGTGATGATTGGTTGAAAACTGAGCTCCCTCAAAATAGTGTCCTAAAAATGTTAGAATAACAATAAGAAGATTAATAAAGTAGAAATATCCTGAGTGAGAGTAACAATTTGCGTTAGCGCTGTTGAAGCACAGCATACCGAACCTTAACGTAGAGAGCAGGCGATCGCATTGGGTTCTGTGCCTATCAACCAATCTTAAAGGAGAACTGAAGGCAAATTTTTTATTATCAAAATTCTATTTCTCATTTTATTAAATATAGAAATGCATTTCTGACAGCTATTTTGTCACTGCTATAGCAAGTTATGAGTGTTTGAAATACACTACTGTTCAAAAGTTTGGGGTCACCCAGACAATTTTGTGTTTTCCATGAAAAGTCACACTTTTATTTACCACCATAAGTTGTAAAATGAATAGAAAATCTAGTCAAGACATTTTTCTGGCCATTTTGAGCATTTAATCGACCCCACAAATGTGATGCTCCAGAAACTCAATCTGCTCAAAGGAAGGTCAGTTTTATAGCTTCTCTAAAGAGCTCAACTGTTTTCAGCTGTGCTAACATGATTGTACAAGGGTTTTCTAATCATCCATTAGCCTTCTGAGGCAATGAGCAAACACATTGTACCATTAGAACACTGGAGTGAGAGTTGCTGGAAATGGGCCTCTATACACCTATGGAGATATTGCACCAAAAACCAGACATTTGCAGCTAGAATAGTCATTTACCACATTAGCAATGTATAGAGTGGATTTCTGATTAGTTTAAAGTGATCTTCATTGAAAAGAACAGTGCTTTTCTTTCAAAAATAAGGACATTTCAAAGTGACCCCAAACTTTTGAACGGTAGTGTACGCTATGTAATATATCAGTCCATATGTCAAAACAATGTCGTCGAAACCTGTGTGAGACATCGTAGGACGGAAGTAAAACGCACAGAGGAAATCAAAGTGACCAACATCTGCCAACGTTGTCAAAAGAGACGTGCGTGCCCTCTTTCGAATGCTGATGTAATCAAGCCGGAAGTTTTGTTTGTTTTGACAGCGATCAGGAAAGTTTGAAAAAAGTAGGCAGTAATCGTCACTTAAAGTGCTGATGACACGTTTTTGACATCTTTGGCGATGTTTTATAAGATAAAAAGTAATTCCCGATGATCCATATATTAATTCACGAAGGCGCCTATTTTACAAGTTATGATAAAAAACGCGGCTATTTGGGCAAATTTGACGGGGCTGCAGCACCCAGGAGACGAAGGAGGAGGAGGAGCTATATGACGTCAGCGAAAGAACCTTCCTCCTCACTTACCAGTTTGTTATTGATGCGACAGGTGTTCAGTTTATCATTATTAGTATTATTATTATACATTTTATATATATATATATATATATATATATATATATATATATAGTTATTATGCCTTCGCGTTGTGTTGCCAGCTTTTGCTCCAAAACCCACAAGGATGGGGTAAGTTTATTCAAGTTTCCCCGAGATCCCGAGCTGCATGCGAAGTGGGTGAGGCAAGTCAGGCGCACTCGTGACAAGTGGGAGCCCTCACCAACATCCGTCCTGTGCTCTGAACACTTCGATTTGGATTGACACCCTTCCCAGCTTAAAGGAATCTCTTGGGTGTTCAGTTCAGCACAAACGTGCTGCTACCATCAGCAGTGCCTACAGTATTCCGGAGGGGGTCTACTAGTAGCTATGCCGGATCCAGCAGTCGCCTGGGACAAGGCGACTCCTCCAAAGACAGTCCTCCTGTCAGAGCATGTGTTGAGAAACGACATAAGATGAAGGTACGTAGAGCTATAGAGTGCTCCGACATGATGCTAAAAATAGTAACCATGCGGTCTGCGCGGCCATCTTGGAAGCGACTCGCTCCAGAGCGCTCAGAGTACACATCATAGAGTACACATTCATGATAATCATAAATGTAATCATAAAGTCGGCGTGATATCAGTCATGTATTTGCTTGTGAAAGCTTGTTTCTCAAAGCAAACACTGAGGGAAAGCTAACTTAGCCAGACAAGTAGGCTACAGATTGTCATTTGCTTACGCTGATGTAGGTTATCAAATATTTTGCTTCATTCAAGGATAAAACTAAGAAGCCATAAACTAGAAGACGTGCCTGCCAATATTATCCTAAATGTATCACGGATCAGGCATAGTCGTAAGCTTATTATGTTAGCCGTTTGCATGCTCCATTAGGAACTATGTATTCAGTGTAGCATACGGCTTACATGATATAAGCAGTGTTTACACATGCAAGACAACAATACACAATATTAAAATATTGATTCCGTAACATTTTGAACAAATACGGGTTGACCTACCAATCCTTGTTATCCAACCTTGTGGTGTTCAATGCTGGGCTGTCTGCCTGTCCGCTGTTCATCTCGGGGTCGGAGTCGCTCTCAGATTGCACAGTAACAGGTTCAGACCTGTACGGTTGGATGCATCCGTGTTCGTCATCACTTGATTCTTCCGATCTATCCCACTCACAACACAATTCTAGACTCCCAGAAGAGGAAGAGCTAGAGAGTTCACCGTCGTTTTCATGCACCATTTCCATTGAGTAGAACAGCCAGTGAACCGCAGCGTGTTCTTCCACTGACGTCACAACATGGCCGCGAGCCACGGACCCAGTTTTCTTGCGCTGTGCAATTAAAAGTTGGATATCCGCGTAACAACAGCTTCTTGTCACGTAATTATAACAGAAATCTAACATGTTTGCCATGTTGTATAGTTTATTTAAGAAATTGCATAGAGTCATGTTCGTGTCATCAGCCCTTTAAACTCGTTTTTGTGCAATATTGCGTTTGGAAAACAGTTTTCAAAATGGCGGCACTGACACCTGGCTGACACTTCACGTTTCGAAGTCTCGCACAAGTCTCGTGAAGATCGCGCGGATAAGCGACGCCTGCCGTGGACCAAACGAACTAAATTCAACATGGCTAAAAACCGAACAGGCCGATAAGTATAATATTTAATTGCAATTAGTTGCCAATACGAGTCACGATATAAGTTTACTAAAACCAAAAATGCAATTGAATAACACGTTAATTAAGAAATAAAGCAAGTTTTAAAATGACTTCAGTTCCCCTTTAAACTGTCCAGTTTCTGTGAGCCTGTAACTGTGATTGGCTGATTAGACAATTGCATGAATAAGCAGGTGGATACTGTAGGTGTTACTGTTAAAGTGGCCAGTGAGCGTATGCCAATCTTAGCTACCATGAAGTGCTACAATAAATTAATGGCGGTATCATAGTTCAGAGTTTGAGAACAATAGCTACCATGAAGTACAACGGTAAAATTATAATGTTTCATAGTAAATCTGTTGTAAACTATTTTAAAAAATTTGAAACAGAAGATGCAGTTTGGGAGTTTATAATACACTACAACAGTTTATGATTATCAGTACATTACTTGGAAAAGTACTCCAATTTAGAGAGATATAACAAGCTAATTAGTATTTCAAAATGTGATGGGGTTTGTTGCTAAATAAGTGTTATAATTGCAGAACAAACCTATAGTAAAATGGCTCATTAGAACATTTTCACTAAAATCAGATTTTTATAGTCATCTAATGATCTTCAGTAATGCCTTTCCCGGGACTTCTGATTGGTAATTCACCCTGGATGGCATGCCAGTGGCAATTTATAGTCTCCAATCCATTGATATCCTACTGATATGCTTTGGAGGAAACTGGAGAATCCGGAGGAAACTCACATGAATACGGGCAGAATATAGAAAACCAAGCAGACACAGTAACCTGAGCTCAGGATCAGACTGGGAACCCTGGAGCTGTGAGGTGGCAACACTACCCTCTGCACCACCAGGCCATTTTTAGCTGCCTTAACACATTCTAATTCTGGTTAGAACAAGTATCTCATTTTATGTTTCAGTAATATTAGCTAGGCATGTAACGATATATCATGTGACGATAAATCGTGATTCAAATTGATGATGATTCAAATCAGTGAAATAAAAAATAAATTGCAATTATCATCAGGCTGTGTAATCTTTGTTTTTCCTCACTGTAATTGTGTTGTTTAGACAGCAATTACAGCTATAATACCGCACAGTAGTGGGAATACACATGACTTCACTATAGACCCTTCCCACGTGACCTCACGACAAACGCAGCCGCCATTTTGGACATGAACTACCAGTAGTCTACCACAGCCAACAACGAGGAACGACGGCGAAGCATCGAAAGGAATATAGCCATCAAAGAAAGTTTTTACTTTCAGCAAGACTTCCATCATGCCATTATATTGTTGTGCACCTGGATGTAGTAACCATCAACACGCAAGGCAAGATTTATCATTTTATCGGATCCCAACAGATGCTGACCGACGGAGAAGATGGATGGTCTCTAAAATATTGGCAAAATGATGTTTATTGACATAGCAATCGTGTGTAACGGGAAGCATTTGCATATCCGAAGTGTTGTGTTTACATCAAAGATAAAATAAACCGATATGACGACGACTGCTGCTGCCAGGTTGGGGACACAAACTAGTAGAAAGGAAGTGTGCCAACAGACTTCCTTTGTAGACTGGTACCAAAATCCAGAATTGTGACACCCAAAGGCATTTTTGAGACAAAGTCGGCAAACAGTCTTATTTTGTCAATTTGGGTGTGCTGAATTCAAATCTGCAATATGCCGAGCTCTATCTGACTTCTGTTGACCTCTAGAGGTCACTGAACTTTGGGCCTGTAAACGTCTCAGCTGAACCCAGTTTCTCAGCTTTCTAAGGAATGAAATGTACTAAAATGATTAATGAAGTTAGCAAATGGCCTTGTTTGTTAAATGTTTGGGTGCTGAATTCATTTTTCATTTGTAAAACGACATATGACCTCTGATAACCTCAAGGTCATTAAACTTGGCCTATGGAGCACTTGCATGTGACGTCACATCCGCTCCAGATTGTAGACAAACGCCATCTTGTCGGTTAAACGCCATATTTCCGCTGTCTTTCCGACACTGACTTTCATTATTTTTCGCCGAAATATTCAAATATTACCGTGCCACAATGCCAGAGAGTTGTATGGCATATAAATGCCACAACAGGAGAGGTCAGAAAACGGGAAGTTAGTTTCATAGGCTGCCACGGGACCCTGACAGGCGCGCAAAATGGATTGCTGCTATCGGCCGGGCTGATCCAAACAACAAGAACAAGGCATGGGTACCGACTGGAAGGAACGATCACTGGCGCCTGTGCAGTGACCATTTCATCTCAGGTTCGTCATGTATTTATTTCAGTATATCCATGTGGTTATTTGCAGCATAAGTTTATGACTTGCTCTAATAAAAAATTCTGGGAAGTGGGAGCCTGAGAAAAGGGTTGGGGCGGGGTGGATTGGGTCTTTAGCGGTGTGGTATGAAAAAAAAAACAGTAAAGAACTTATAAGAATTTACCACTGTCTTAGTAGTAAATCCTTATAAATATAAGGATAAATCCTTATAAGGATTTATAAATAAATATATATGCCATGTATGATTCAACCATAATCGGCTGGTCAGTGCTATGCTAGATACTACTGATATATCTAGCATCAGTTCTAGTGCTCAATACTTAAGTGACTTACCCGTCCAATGAGGATTGTTATTTTCTTCTTTACAAGATGCCACATCTTAGGGGGGCTGACAAATCCTGAATTTCTGTAGAGATAACTGTCCAAAGATTTATAAGCACGCAGTGCTTCACCACTGAACAGCGAGGGAAAGTTGATGAGGTAATTATACACGTCCGGGTATTCCACCTCTGGCAGTTCAACATCCACTGACACGGTCGTGAAAACTACGTCCGGTAAGCCATAAGGGTCACTAATCTGTAGATCGTTTATTTTAGACATATATCTAGTTATCTGTTCATTAGAAAAATGAGCCGTGTAATCCATCAGTTGAAATTGATCCATTCTGTACACGAGTGCAGCAGTATTCAGCGGTGTTTTTTACCGACAAGATGGCGGCTGTTAACTTTCCGGTCACGTGACTGCAAGATCTCTATAGGCCTATGCATTTAACGGCATTTTTAAACTGACTTTACTCCCCCAGAAAGAATATGAACAGACAAAAAACAAATAGAAAGGAACAAATACAACATTAAATGCCAGTCCATGTACATGTGACTTACTTTTCACAATGAGAATGCCGAGGCGATCACCTTACATAACATTGCATTACATTTAGCGGTTATTGTTTATACAAAGCTACTGAAAAAAGGACAGATTCAGCAGCATACAAAATGTGGGGGCATACAGGGTATACAGGGTTAGTATATATGAGAGTTTTTTTCTTTGTTGTTTGTTTTAAACGGGGTAAAGCCTTTACAAAAAACAAACAACAAAGAAAAAAACTCTCATATATACTAACCCTGTATACCCTGTATGCCCCCACATTTTGTATGCTGCTGAATCTGTCCTTTTTTCAGTAGCTTTGTATAAACAATAACCGCTAAATGTAATGCAATGTTATGTAAGGTGATCGCCTCGGCATTCTCATTGTGAACAGTAAGTCACATGTACATGGACTGGCATTTAATGTTGTATTTGTTCCTTTCTATTTGTTTTTTGCCTGTTCATATTCTTTTTGGGGGAGTAAAGTCAGTTTAAAAATGCCGTTAAATGCATAGGCCTATAGGCCAAGTTTAATGACCTTGAGGTTATCAGAGGTCATATGTCGTTTTACAAATGAAAAATGAATTCAGCACCCAAACATTTAACAAACAAGGCCATTTGCTAACTTCATTAATCATTTTAGTGCATTTCATTCCTTAGAAAGCTGAGAAACTGGGTTCAGCTGAGACGTTTACAGGCCCAAAGTTCAATGACCTCTAGAGGTCAACAGAGGTCAGATAGAGCTCGGCATATTGCAGATTTGAATTCAGCACACCCAAATTGACAAAATAAGACTGTTTGCCGACTTTGTCTCAAAAATGCCTTTAACTCCTTAAATAAGCACTTTTTTGAATTTTGGTACCAGTCTACTGTGGTCGATTCTGCTTTAAGGTAAGATGCATTTAATTATTCGTCTGCTGTGGGTTTGGAATCGGTAGCCTGACCGATTCGTTCATGTTTGTGGTACCATTTGTTTGTTGACGCGTGTTGAAATGGAAGATTGGTTGTTGACATGATTTCCAGTGATGCTTTGGTGCTGCTGTGGATCAGATGTGTTGAGTAGCCAGACTGTTTTTTTTTTCTTGCGTGTGGTATCATTGTTGACACGAGGTTGTTTTTTGAACATGCCAATGCGGACACGATTTCCCCTGATGAGTTGTGACTTCAGACGCCATGCGTGTGTGGAGTCCGCGTGATATGTGCGTAAGATAGGCTTCTCATGTGTTTGGAGATCCGCGCTCTGAGACAAGCGCAAGCACCCCCCCCCCCCCCCCCCCCCCCCAAGGGAAAAAAAGGGACCCCCCGAAAATATCGGCATAGTTCGAACACTGGGTTGGAGAAAGTAATGGCAAATAGTGAGTGCACAAACCATAGAAGGTAAACTGTACACAGCGCCAGGGCAGTGTGATGGTATGTCTACTTTTAGATTGTGTTAGCTTATCAATGAACACACTCGTCACTCGACGAGTTTCACGTCTTTACGACGGATACTTAAATGTGTGTTAGGTATTATTGTTGCAGTCTAAGCAGTCATTGTAGCAGCTAGATGAGCGAGAACCGAAAGGGTCTGTGCCATAAACCGTTATTTCTTCATGTCCAAAATGGCGGTCGCGTTTACGAAGGTCACGTGAGTGAAAAGGGTCTATAGGCAGAAGTAACACAGCTCTAAATACACACACACACATACACAAAAAAAAGATCTAAAACGGGATAGAACTATTGCGTGCTTGACTGTACAAATAGATTTAACAAGACATCTGAGCTGTCTTTTTAGAAACTGTTGAAAGCTAATGAAAAGAGAAGAAAATGCAGGTAGTACAAATGTTTATGAAAGTTTATTAAAAACAGGCCTATTTGTTACCTTTTTCATTTTTAATGAAGGGAATAGCTTAGTTAATATATTTAACTTCAACCTTTACAAATGTGGGTTTATAACCTTTACAAATTGTTTGTTATTAAGAAAATGAAACAAACTTATTTTTAATTTAACAAAATGAATATTTAAGTTAATCAAGAATAGGAAAATAAATATTGTACTTTTTGGGGAATAAAATGTTTTTCAAAAAGATCATGGAAAAATCAAATTTTGGATCAAATGTCATGAACCAAATCGAATTGTAAACTGGGTGAATCGTTACATGCCTAATATTGTGTTTTCAGAGAAGCTCTGTATTGCATTAACATCATTGTTCAAACTTAACTAGTAAAAGCAGACATTTTCAGAAATCTATGTACGTGTTTAACAAAGTTTCATCACCCCACACCACTTTCAGTTTCACTCCAGTCCACACTGCATCAACCTCGAGGTTGATGGAGTCATAAACCAAAGACAAAGCAGAGTAGGAATGCTGAAGAAGCATGCATGAAGCCCTCCATCAGATTTCAACATTGTTAGCAAGCAATTTTTTTCCTTATCATGTAAATGAAAGAAAGCAAAAACCTAAAAACAGATAGATAGATAGATAGATAGATAGACAGATAGACAGATAGATAGATAGATAGATAGATAGATAGATAGATAGATAGATAGATAGATAGATAGATAGATAGATAGATAGATAGATATCTTATCGCCACTGTCTTGACTCATTTGAAATGTCATTATTAAGTTTAACCCCTTAAACTCACAGGATCGGTCATTACATCCAGACTTACATTCCTCACTACATAACATTCCTATTAGCCAGGCTTATAGTGCTCAAGTCGGACTCTACCCGGCTCATGTCCTAATTTTAAGGACTCGTGACTCGACTCGGACTTGAGCACTGATGACTCTGACTTGGACTCGCGCATTAACTGCATTCGGACTCGTAAATTGTAGACGAGGATTCGGATTTTTTCTTTATTTTTTGTAACATGCCATAATAATTTGGCATAAGATATTTATATCTACATTAATTTTTGTACTAATTTTGTGCAAGAGTGTCACACCTGCACGCCTTGGCACGTGCATCAGATAGACTCTCGGGCATGCTCTAGACAGTGCGCGCGCCAAGCGGACTCTCGCGCGCACGATTCGCACCTGTACAGGATTAAGGCGCAATCAGCGCGCCGATATAAAAACTGTGAAAACACACTTACTTTGCAAAGTATTGAATTGCGTTGCTGACACATTACCGAGCCTTATTTCTTTGTTTGATTTCCTGTTTCTCGTCTTTGATTCTGCCGAGTCTACGATAGCCTGTTTGTGTCTCGCTTGACCTATATTGCCTGTCTCACTGTTTTATGATTTTGCCTGCCGTTCTGCACTGTTTACCTGTCTTCACTTGTATTAATAAACACACCTTCTGAATTTCCATCCGTCTCCCAACCATCTCTGACAGAATACTTTGCACTCCCTGATAAAGAGAAGCACATTCATCTGTTCATACGTCATGTTCAGGAACAAACTAATGTTAATGGTGCTAAAACAGCCACCGTCAAATGGTGCGGTTGGAGTGTTGGACTCGACATTTTCTTTAATGACTTGGACTTGAACACTGGGGACTCGAGGTTTAGTGACTCAACTACAACACTGCTATTAGCTTCGGTGAAGTTATTGAACAGTTATTCCACACAATCTCATCGTACATGAGCTGATAGCCGAAGCGTTGGCTATAACTGAGTTGGCTATAAGCCATGTACGATGAGATTGAGTGGAATAACTGTTTTATTCTATTCACATTCACTGGATTTGGAGAAACAGAGCATTTTTATTTTTTGCAAATTCAATAAATAAAAATTTCTACAAAATGTCCAACGAAATCATTTCCATTTAGAATGTAAACAAACCGGCGAAATGACAGCAGCAATTTGTGAAAAATGCTATAATAATCTCATCTCATCAGGGATGTTCACACGGCAACTTTTACTCCGGTGTAGCACCGGGGCTGCCCCGGTAGAGCGTTCACACTGTACGAAGTTATAGCGGTGTAGCCCCTGAAAGCTGCTTAAACCGGTGCAAATCTAACCCTGCTTGGGAGGTGGTTTAAGAAATTTACTCCGGAGTAAATGCTAGTTTGCGGGGCAGCACCGATATAAAATGGGACGTCTGAACGCTACAGGGGTAGACTCGCTACGTGTGAGGAGAGTTGATTACATACGGGCATTGCATAATTTGCATCCTGGTATTTTGCGCTTCCAAAATGACGAATATCAACAACAACAGAACTGCGTGTCTTCCAGTGTTGCCAGATTGGGCTGTTTTAAGTGCATTTTGGCGGATTTGAACATATTTTGGGCTGGAAAATGTCAGCAGTATCTGGCAACACTGGTGTCTTCATCCACGTTGTTTTCCCGCCGCTTGGTGATGCCATGACAACCGGGAAAAGGAAGTACATTTTCACGCATGCGCATATTTCATTTCCGCATTATTACTATTGTATAGCACGGTCGCAAAAACTGCCATGTGAACACAAGTGGGGCTGCACCGGTGCTAACATGCTTTTCTCTAGTAAGCAGGTTTGTGACGTGTGAACGCTCCACAAAATTTACACTGGTGTAAGATATATCGCAACAAAATACATCAGTGTAGCATCGATACAAATATGTGCTGTGTGAACACCCCTATTATCTCTAGCCGCTTTATCCTGTTCTACAGGGTCGCAGGCAAGCTGGAGCCTATCCCAGCTGACTACGGGCGAAAGGCGGGGTACACCCTGGACAAGTCGCCAGGTCATCACAGGGCTATAATAATCTCATCTCATCTCATTATCTCTAGCCGCTTTATCCTTCTACAGGGTCGCAGGCAAGCTGGAGCCTATCCCAGCTGACTACGGGCGAAAGGCGGGGTACACCCTGGACAAGTCGCCAGGTCATCACAGGGCTATAATAATGATTCTTGAAAAATAAAAAAAGATATGTTCTTATCATCAAATACTTTTATTCCATATGCAATTGTTTTTGTTTTGTTTTTGGGGGGGGGGGTTGTTTTCGAGTAGAGTTTTTATTTCGTCCTCGGTTGGTTCAGCAACACACTCTGCCATTTTGTTTTTCTCTACTCACAGTATATGAGCTGATAGCCTAGTAGTAGAGTAGCCAATCAGAGCATGTGATTGCTCATATCCAGTGAATGTGGACAGAATAATTAATAGTAGATACTGACTGATGTGTTTAAAGATAAATATCTGGAACGTTAAGGGGTTAATTACTCGTCTGATATGTACAGCTAAACAAAATGTATACAGATGATTTAAGTTAAAACAAGTCAAATGAGACAAAGGCAAATATTTTCCATATGCCATTTGGATAAACTCAAACCAATGGGTTTTATAGTTCATGGAGAGCTGCTGGTTAGTATTTTTAATTTTTTTTTTTTGTGTGTGTATATATAGAGTGCAGGGACGTGCAGAGTGAACACTGGCGAGCATGGGATGGTGGAGCTGTGCATTACAATCACTCTCACTGTCACACCAGGATACTGTATCATGACATCACACCATTTGTGTCATCATGAGGATTAAAAATTGTGCAGCTGATAAAGTGCCATGTACGATTTAAGTAAAATTAAAGCCCTGAGCAAATGCATCCAGGCCTGCAGATGTATCTAGACCCACACAGAGGTTACTGACTTACTTTCAGTGACATCATACACTCACCGGAAACACCTATACTCCTGCACAGTCATGCAATTATCCAAACAGCCAATCACATGGCAGCAGCGCAGTACATAATATCACACTGATACAGGTCAAGAGCTTCAGTTCATGCACACATCAAGCATCAGAATGGGGAAAACGTGATCTCAGTGACTTTGACTGTGGCATGGATGCTGGTGTCAGATAGACCAGCTGGAATATTTCAGAAACTGCTGATCTCTTGGGGTTTTTTACATCACGTTACATGGCGTTTAGCAGACGCTCTTTTCCACAGCGACGTACAACAATTTTCACACACAACAAGCTCTAGAGTGCTTTTCCTATATCTGTATGAGTTTTATTCACTGCACTGCTGCCTCATGACTGGCTGATCAGACAATTTTTTTGTACAGGTGTTCTTATTAAAGTGGCCAATGAGTGTACAACACATCACACATTTTCGTTTCGTGTTGTTATGCTAACTGTAATAATCAGTCATTTGGAGATTAAGAAAATAAATAAATAAATCATTCCATAAATGTGTCAATCAGTGCTTCTTTCAAAGTCAAAAAGTTTGATTCACATGTAGTTTTAAGTTGCAGTTATTTTTAGTATTTTATCCCTTTGAAACCTTCTCAAAAAGCCAAACTATAATTTCACACAAAACCTCGGGGCATGGCAGGAGAGCACATGAAACTCAGGATGGCCAGACTGCAGGAAAATCACAAGCTAAAGTTAAACGTTTGCGATTCAACAGACTTAAAAGTCACATGTCCTTCTTAAAGCACTGTTTTTATAGCCCTGTATCCCAGCATCCTCAGCCACTCTGCACACCCCTCTACGATGTTAAACCAGGGAGATGTCTGTACCTCACTTTCTTTGCTTTTCCTGATTGCTTGCGTTTGGGCAAAGCTCTGCTTCGGAAGTATGGAGTGATTGACAGGGCCTCCAGCGCAGAGGTGGGCGGCGGCCCTTTCTTATACACATGGTTTCTTAATGGGAGCCAGTGAGAGAGGCATGAAAGATTGACTGAGGTTCAGTTCAGATTTACATCGTTCTCTAGCTGCTGAATGTCAATCTACTGAATGTGTGGAGGAAGATAAGCCACTAGTAAAGGGGGATACCTTTAAACCATATGCAGGGTGCGAATGACAGGAGTGTTTGATTAAGATTTTAACTTCCCAAAATAAAAGTAAGCTAGCTACATGTAGCAAGGCTGACACTGAACAAAAATATAAACGCAGCGGTCCATATTTTATGAAATACAAATGTTCAGATAGAAATTCATTTTCATTTTTATTTTCTATGTGCCCGAGCCCAGTCCAGACGAGAACGTCATCGCCCAGCAGTCAGGTCCAATCCTCGATGAGGTCTACGTGCATGGAGGCCAGCTTCTCTGAGTCGGTTTCTCACAGTTTGACTGCTGACCCTGCGATTGTGTCTCCCCATGGTCTCATCTGCGGTCCGTGTTGCAGTCCGGCACCGATCACGCAGGTGGGTCAGACGGATATGCCGGTCTTGTGCTGGAGTGGTGACACGTGGCCTGCGTGCATGTGGCATGTTGTCTGTGGTGCCATGCTGCTGAAATCGTCATCGGAGGCAGACTATCGTGGAATAGCACCCCCAATTGACGCCCTACAGCTCTGATGGACATTCCAGCCTGCAGCATGCCAATGGCTCGTTCCCGGTTGATTCTGGTCATCTGTGGCATCTTGACATTTGAACATTTTTGTCATTTTAGGGTGGCCTTTTATTGGCCCCACATAAAAGATGGTCATGACATGCATTACTCAGTGAAATTTTTGTCTGCAATGGTCACACCCGACTGGATCATGGATTATCTCAAGTCTGGGCACTGCTCAGAACTTGAATAGAGGGACATTTTTTTTTTCAAAAAATGTTTACTGGTATGCTATACTATCATTTGATGTAGGCAGAAAAAAAAATCAGTATCGGATGTACAAAATAAATAAAATCTTTACGTGCTGCGTTTATATTTTTGTTCAGTGTATATATACACACACACACACACACACACACACACACACACACACACACACACACACACATATAGCGGCAGCTACAATTATCGACACCTTAACAATCTTTTGTCCATTGCAAAAGTAGAAAAGACTTTCAATACATAAATTGCGCATGAATAATTACTCAAACTTCCACCAGAAGAAAATGTTGATTCACGATTACTTAGCGTATCAGATCATGTGACACCGTTCCACAATTATCGACACCTTTGTCCACAGTTATCGGCACCATTCCACAATTATCGACATCCAGATGATTACTTATAAAAACTTTTTTTTTTTTAAATCGGTATGTGGTATTAACAAAACATAGTTTTTATTTAAAATTTGTTTTACACAGACTTATATTTAGTACAATAGAGCTTTTATATAAATATATGGATGTCGGTGCGTACGTAAATGAGGAAGTAATTCTAATGTTTGTAAACAAATGAACTGATGATGTTTAACCCATGTCAGAAAATCTTTTTGTTCCACTTTCTAAGTGTTTATGTAGATTACATTTTGTCCACAATGGTGGACACTAGTGAAAGTGGTCATGATTATCGACACCTCACGTGATTTCTCGAACGCGCGTTTAGATACAAAATGGCGAGTATCAAATGAAAGAGAAAGAAACAAAGTAGGTTTCGACAAAGAGATCATGAAATATTGGTGATTCTATTTCCTTCACTTCAGACCGCCAGGGCGGTGCTGAAGGCACTAGTGGAAGGTTCTTTGCATCCGCGCGTTTCGAGAATCGCATACAAAAGTTGTCATCTCATGACGTACGACGTGCCTGCCTATATAAGGCAACATCCCACGTCATTTGGCCTCTTCTTTTTTCTCACGTTGGAATCGCATCTCTTCTATTGGAATTGTGTGTGTTATCAGTTAACTGTGGGAATACCTGCGACAATCTACAGTGCAGCTCGTGACTGAAGAGGACTTCAGTGGGACTCGACTCCACGCGAGCTCTTTGGTCGCTAAGGTAACTTGGTTAACATTATTTTGAGGTTGTTTTATGCATCGATAGTCACTGAATCTTGGATACCAAGTTTTCAGGGATGGCTATTATATCGGTCTTGTCACAAACTGTTCGGTTGCCGGCAGGTTTGTCAGTGTTGAGTGAGTTAGCGAATTGGTTGCCAATAACGTTAATGTGCACTTACAACTTTACGTGAGCATCGGTTTTCTGGTTGCTAGTAAATCGTTGTCTGTAGCGGTAAAGTTGCGCTTGCGAACTCGCTAGCCTTGGTTGCCAGGCTAGCAAGCAGTGCTACACCTTGCTTCTTTTCTTAAAAAAAAATCGTGGGTGAGTAGACACTGAAATGGATTCAGTGAGGTGTTCCACTTGCCCCAACCTAATGGAGGTGCTGGATGCACATGATCACTGCGCGGAGTGCCTTGGCATGCAACATCTAAGGGAGGCAATGTCTGATCCATGCCCTTCCTGCGCGTTAATGCCGCTTACTGTTAGACAGGCGCGGTTGGCTGGTATGGAACGTGCGTCTAGCAGTTTTCTGCTCTCGGATTCTCAGACACAGCGTAAGCGTAGGCTTTCACCACCAGTGCATGCAAAACAGCGCAAAAAATCTAGGTCTTCTGAGTTAGAGCGTAAAGTGGAACTGCTCTCATCTACAGTGGAGCGTCAGCTGCCTCTGCTTGCAAGGCCCCCCCTACAGCAGGGGCACAGGTAGGTACTGTAGAGGAACAGCCTGCACCGCCTGCCTCCTTGTCACCTGTTGGCTCATGTTCTCAGCCACCTGACCAAGAGGAAGTGATGTCTGTGGCTGCCTCAAACACCTTTATCAGTCAGCCTTCTTCCTCGATGCAGCCACCAAGCGAAGTCCTGCCAGGTGTTGAGCCCCGTGATTCGGGCAGTGATGTTACCTCTGGGCGATCTGGGGAGTCTGCCTCAGTGGTGGATTCGGTAGAGGCCACACTGAAGGCTTTGCTTGCATGTTTGCAGTTGGACACCCCGGCGCCTCCTACCGGATCTGAGAACATGTTCCTGCGCCGTGTTCAGTGTGCCTCTCTGGTAATTCCACAGTGTCGTGACTTTACTTCTGTGGTGGCCTCTGCCCTGGAGGCTGCTACGAAACCTGCCCGTCCAGACCAGATGTCTCACATGCTTGCGGCGATGCAGGACCCCGGTGCTGTTGGCTTGGGTAGCATGCCAGTAGTCGAATCAAGCGTTGCTTCACTCATTGTGTCTCCCGATGAAGCACTTCGGGAGCAGGTGCGTTGCCCCAACGCTGAGTGCCGCCACACAGACGAGCTACTTTCTCGTGCTTACAACTCTACTGCCTTTCTTGGCAGGGTGTCTAACTCACTGGCACACATGCTTGTTATGCTGCACTCGACACTCAACACATCATCGGCAGACCCACTGGCGGCTGAGGTACTGGAACTTGCACTGCAGGCTATGGGCGTCATTGCCAACCAGTGTGGCACTACCTTGGGCACCTTGATGCAAGCCCGTCGAAAAGTGTGGCTGGCTCAATCGCCTCTGCCAGAAGTATGCAGGAACAACCTGAGGCACCTCCCACTGGCACCTGGACAGGTCTTTGGGCCAGCAGCACAAGAGGCCCTTGACAGACGTGTGTCTGTTACAGAGTCTCGCTCCCGTCATGTGGGCGTAGCAGACAGTTATAACCAATCCAAGACAGGCAGAAGCCTTGTCGAGAGAAGTTCAGTTGTTACTACAAAAAGGAGCCATAGAGATGGTCGACCCCATTGTTCATCTAGGGGGTTTCTTTTCAGTTTATTTTCTCGTTCCAAAGAAAGACGGCGGGTTCAGGCCGATTTTAGATTTAAGAAGGTTAAACCGTTTCTTGAAGGTGCTTCCTTTTCGAATGCTACAAACAACAGATGTACTGCAAGCAGTCACAAACCAGGACTGGTTTGTGACCGTAGATCTCGAGGACGCCTATTTTCACATACCCATTGCCGCGGACCACAGGCGCTTCCTTCGTTTTTCGTTCATGGGAAAGATTTTTCAGTTCAGAGTTCTCCCCTTTGGACTTTCTCTGGCACCAAGGGTGTTCTCAAAATGTGTCCAAGTAGCACTAGAACCCCTTCAGAAAGAGGGCATAAGAGTGCTCCCTTACTTGGACAACTGGCTTCTTTGTGCGGCATTGCCCGAACAGGCCAGGGAACATACTCACCGGTTGCTACTACACATTACGGCTCTGGGGTTCAGGGTGAACCAGAGGAAGTGCAAACTGGTCCCAGTCCAGGCAACACATTTCATCGGCCTTGCCCTGGATTCGAACACTATGCTGGCCAGTCCCATGCCAGACAGAATAAGTTCAATTCTCACTGGAGTGAACCACCTTCGTGTCGGGGGAACTCAGTGTTATGTTTCTCTCCTTCAGCTGTTGGGGGAAACTCACAGCAGCCTCAGTAGTCATTCCTCTGGGTCTTCTGTGGCTAAGGGCTTTTCAGAGATGGCTTCTTCAGCTGCGTCTGTGTCCAGTGCGAGACAGACACATGAGGGTGAGAATAACACGCCGTTGCATGCTCACGCTAAGACCTTGGTCCCAGGCACACTTTCTCACTCGTGGAGTTCCACTTGGTCCCCCACCGGGACGGTGGGAGGTTATCCGGACAGATGCTTCCCTCATGGGTTGGGGTGGAGTCTGGCATCGGCAAGGTGTGAACGGCACCTGGCCTGCCCCGTGGCGCATGTCCCACATCAACACACTGGAGTTGATGGCGGTGTTTCTGACGTTGCGCCACTTTCAGGAAGTGGTACGGGGCAAACATGTAGTGGTACGTACAGACAATGTGGCAACTGTTTTCTATATCAATCATCAGGAGGGCACAAGGTCTGTAGCTGCACTTCAGGTGGCTCACAGTCTCCTTGTATGGGCTCAGGACAACCTCCTTTCCATAAGAGCATCTTATCTACCTAAACAGTATCGATGCCTAAACAGTGTGGCAGATGCTCTGTCACGCGGCAAGGTGTCTCAAGGGGATTGGAAACTGCATCCAGACACGGTGGAACAGATCTGGAAAACCTATGGGAGAGCAACTGTGGACCTGTTTGCGAGCAGTCAGACAACTCATTGTCTGACATGGTTTTCCCTGGGAGAAGAAACGGCAGTGTTGGGCCAGGATGCTCTGGCCCACAACTGGCCGAGGGCCATCCTTTATGTCTTTCCCCCTCTACCGCTGTTGTGGAGGACTCTCTGCCGTGTGCACGATCACAGTCACCATGTGCTATTGATAGCTCCTCATTGGCCATCCAGGCCATGGTTCCAGCTCCTGCTGTCACTACTAGTGGGACCCCCTTGTTAGCTGCCCAGCAGGCCTGACTTGCTGACGCAGATGGAGGGCAGGATTCAACACCCATGTCCCGAACGCCTGAAGCTCTGGGTGTGGCCCTTGGGGCCCTGGGGCTACTACTGGAGTGTTCAGAAGGGACCAGGAACACTGTGGTGAACGCACGTGCAGAATCTACCCGACGCTTGTATGCAGGCAAGTGGAAGGTGTTCTGTGATTGGGGTGCGGAACGCAACATCGACCCCCTAAGCTGCTCTGTTCCACAGACTTTAGATTTCCTGCAGCACTTTTTAGAGCTTGGCAGGGCTGCATCTACACTTAAGGTGTATGTTGCAGCACTAACAGCCCACCGTTCAGAGGTTAGAGGAGGTGTTTCACTTGGGTCCCACCGGCTGGTGGCAGCCTTTTTGAGAGGGGCATCCTCCTCATTTTATGCGGAGTCCGTCATGGGATCTGAACACTGTGCTCGAATCCCTTTGCTTGCCTCCTTATGAGCCCCTGTCAGCAGCTGACATTAAGTGGCTATCTATTAAAACGGCTTTTCTCCTTGCCATCACAACAGCCCGGCGTGTGAGTGAGCTACATGCCCTCTCAGTGAGTACTGTTTGTCTTCGTTGGGGCCCTATGTTTGACAGTGTTTCATTGTGGCCTAACCCAGCTTTCCTCCCGAAAGTCTTATCTCCCCAGTTTAGCAACCAGCCGATTTTGCTGACTGCTATACTGGCGGACAGGACGGACTTGCGTGCAGAGTTGTGCCCTGTCAGGGCTCTGAGGTTTTATTTTGATAGGATGGCAGCCTTTCGTACGACAGACCAATTGTTTGTTTGTTTTGGTGGTGCTCCGAGAGGAAGGCCTCTGTCCAAGCAGCAGCTCTCCCATTGGGTTGTGGAGGCAATCACCCATGCCTATGAATCTATGGGATGTACTGTGCCCTCTCCTGTCCGCTGCCATTCGACACATGCTCAGGCAACATCATGGGCAGCTCTCCGGGGCATACCACTCTCTGACATTTGTGCTGCTGCAACTTGGTCCAATACATATACAATTGCCCGGTACTACAGGCTAAATGTTGCGTCCATGCCATTGCTGTGTGCAGCTGTTCTTCCAGAAGGTGGTGATGCTCTTCTGAATTCCTCATGACTGGGTTGGTATTCGTCTTCCACTAGTGCTTTCAGCACCGCCCTGGCGGTCTGGAGTGAAGGAAATAGAACGCTGGTTACGAATGTAACTGTGGTTCTATGACTAAGTGGAAGACCGCCAGGGTCTTTGGTCACTTGGATTGCGCGAGAATGATCTTGAGGCCAAATGATGTAGGATGTTGCCTTATATAGGCAGGCACGTCATACGTCATGACAACTTTTGTATGCGATTCTCGAAACGCGCGGATGCAAAGATCCTTCCACTAGTGCTTTCAGCACCGCCCTGGCGGTCTTCCACTTAGTCATAGAACCACGGTTACATTCGTAACCAGCGATTTGATCAGTAAAAACTTTCAAAAGTAAAAACTTGTCTTCCGGTTGATTAATTAACCAATAATAACTGCTGGAACTGAAACTCGCCTCTGTTTTATTGGTAAATCTGAAAAGGTGTCGATAATTATGGACTGTCCATAATTGTAGCCGCCGCTCTATCCATCTATATTCATATATATATATATATATATATATATATATATATATATATATATATATACACACACGAGGGTAAGTTAAAAAGTTCTAAGACAGATGTTCAATTTGTCTTAAAACTTTTTGACTTCCCCTCATATATACAGTGTGTGTGTGTGTGTGTGTATATATATATATATATATATATATATATATATATATATATATACACACACACAGTGGCATGCAAAAGTTTGGGCACCCTTACTGAAAATGTCTGTTACTGTGAATAGTTAAGTGAGCAGAAGATGAACTGATCACCAAAAGGCATAAAGGTAAAGATGACACATTTCTTTTCAGCGCTTTCTGCAAGATGTGTATTATTTTTGTTTTGTACAATTGGAGAGTGAAAAAAGAAAAGGAACACCATGCGGAAGTTTGGGCACCCCAATACATTTGAGTTCTCAGGTAACTTTTACCAAGGTTCCAGACCTTAATTAGCTTATTGAGCTGTGGCTTGTTCAAATTCTTCATTAGGAAAGGTCAGATGATGCAGATTTCAAAGCTGTATAAATTCTCTGACTCCTCAAACTTGTCCCTAAAATCAACAGCTATGGGCTCCTCTAAGCAACGCCCTCGCATTCTGAATAATAAAATAATTGATGCTCACAAAACAGGAGAAGGCTACAAGAACGTAGCAAAGTGTTTTCAGGTAGCCGCTTCCTCAGATTGTAATGTTATTAAGAAATGGCAGTTAACAGAAACAGTGGAGATCAAGGTGATGTCTGGAAGATGGAGAAAACTTTCTGAAAGAACTGCTCGTTGGATTACTAGAAAGGCAAATAAAAACCTGTTTGACTGCAAAAGAGCTTCAGAAAGACTTAGCAGACCCTGAAGTGGTGGTGCGCTGTTCTACTATGCAGTGACACCTGAACAAATATGACCTTCATGGAAGAGTCATCAGAAGAAAACCTTTCTTGCATCCTAGACACAAAATTCAGCGTCTGAAATTTGCAAATGAACATCTAAATAAGCCTGATGCATTTTGGAAACAAGTCCTGTGGACTGATGAAATCAAAATAGAACTTTTTGGCCACAATGTGCAAAGGTATGTTTGGAGAAAAAAAAAAAAGGTGCCAAATTCCAGGAAAAGAACACCTCTCCAACTCTGAAGCATGGGTGTGGATCGATCATGCTTTGGGGTTGCGTTGCAGCCAGTGGCACAGGGCACATTTCAGTGGTCGAGGGAAGCATGGATTCGAATAAATACCAGCAAATTCTGGAAGCAAACATCACACCATCTGTAAAAAACTTGAAGTTAAAAAGAGGACGGGTCCTACAATAAGACAATGATCCAAAACACACCTCAAAATCTACAATGGAATACCTCAAGAGGCACAAGCTGAAGGTTTTGCCATGGCCCGCACAGTTCCCTGACCTAAACATCATTGAAAATCTGTGGATAAATCTCAAAAGAGCAGTGCATGCAAGACAGCCCAAGAAACTTGTAGAACTGGAAGGCTTTTGCAAGGACGAATGTGTGAAATCCCCCAGGTAAGAACTGAAAGATTATTAGCTGGCTACAAAAAGTGTTTACAAGCTGTGATACTTGCCAAAGGGGGTGTTACTAGGTACTAACCATGCAGGGTGCCCAAACTTTTGCTTCGGGCCCTTTTGCTTTTTTGTAATTTTGAAAATGTAAAAGATGAAAATAAGAAAATTGTTTTTGCTTAAAATATAAAGGGAATGGGTCATCTTTAACTTTATGCCTTTTGGAGATCATTTCATCTTCAACTTAACTGCTTACAGTAACAGGAATTTTGACCAGGGGTGCCAAAACTTTTGCATACCACTGTGTGTATATATATATACACACACACACACATTCTATCCACATTCACTGGATATGAGCAATCACATGCTTTGCTTGGCTACTCTACTACTAGGCTATCAGCTCATATACCGTGAGTAGAGAAAAACAAAATGACCGAACATGTTGCTGAAACAACTGAGAATGAAATAAAAACTCTACTCGAAAACAAAACCCCCCAAAAATACAAAAAAGCAACAAAATATGGAACAAAAGTATTTGATGGTAAGAACTTATCTTTTTTTATTTTTCAAGAATTATTATTAGAGTATTTATACAAAAGTTTTTATTTATCGAATTTGCAAAAAAATAAAAATGCTCTTTCTCAAAATCCAGTGAATGTGGACAGAATAAAACTGTTATTCCACTCAATCTCGTCATACATGGCTTACAGCCAACTTGGCGTGACACGCCTTGTCAGCTATCAGCTCAAGTACGACTCGATTTCATGGAGTAACTGTTAAACTATATATATACACACGTGTGTGTGTGTGTGTGTGTGTGTGTGTGCGCGCGCATCTAAGCTGCTTGTCAGGCTTAGATTTACTAACAGCTTGGTGGCTAGGGCAGCTAGCTACAGAAAACAAAAACCTGTATTAAAAACCTCCCCCACCTGTATAATCTACACTCCTTTTACTGGAAAGGTCTACTGATCACATACGAATTGGTGAGAACTGCTATGTCATTTTGACTTCTATTATACAGACAGACCAATAACTGAACTCAACTGGGTCGAAGTAGGAATGGAAAGGGGGGGGGCCGGGTGTACCTAGATTGAGCAGTCAAAGCAGTAGAAATGGTTGAAGCAGCAAGCGACAGGTGGCGTGGCCCCTCATTGGGGAGAATGGGGGCCTCATGGGCCTTGTGAGCCACAGGGTCAGCTTGAGATACAGCCTGTGGCTCAGGGGGTGACACAAAGCTGCAGGAGACAGAGTTATAAAAGAGTTATGAAAGCCAGTGGATCAGTGACTGATAAGGAAAGCACCTGTGCGTCTGTAAATGTAATTTTATGACCTGCTTTTAGCTGACACACACAAAACCAAATATACCCCAGCCTGACTAATACAACAGGGGCAGCTAAGGCATGAAATACTATGCAACACTTTAAATCATTTTTCCTTCAGCTTCAATCACATATGATTGATTATTTAACCAGGGTATGAGCTCCAAGCTGGCTGAAAAGGAACCATTATTGATCAAGCACCTCAAAAAACAACAACAACAACAACAACAATAAAACATCATTTATGCACCAATAATGATACAGTGATGTTGCATGGAAGCATCGGTGGTCAAGGTCACTGCTGTTAAAATCAGGCTGAACATGTTAAGAGTTATAAATCAAATTACAGCATTATTTCGACTGGAGGACTGACTTTCAATTGCAATTCCATTGCAATTGAAAAGCTTTGCATAGAATCTGCAAGACGATTAAAACTCTGTTTACTGAGGATATTTTTCCAATTAAAAGATTTGTAAGTGAAATTATTATAAGAATCGCTTCAATTTAGGACGTTCTAGGAAATTCAGGAGACCGAAATAAAATGAGCAAAATCCATGGGTCTTGACCTACTGTACATGAACACATGTACAAATATGGAAATTTAGCTTTAATTTAAACATCAAACGTTGCACAAAGATTTGTTGCAAAGATCACACACGCATACCTGAGATCGAAATGACAAACCATGGAAAAGTAGGCAAAAGAGACACAATATCAATATGACAAGCAAAATCCAAGCATGCAGTATTACCTGACATGGCTAGAGCCTACAGAGGCTGGTTCAGCAGTCTGCTCAGGCATTTGATTGGCTATCTGCAGCTCAGTGGTGAACTGACTGGGCAAAGCTGCAGAAGCGGACAGAGCGACAGGAGCCGTGCTGGTGGAGACCGCAGCATGCTGGACAGGCGTACTGCACAGGAAGTTAGGGTGCATTGAAATCACACAAAAAGCCAAAGTCTTATTTATGTAGACAAACAGCAGCCCTGTGTCACGTGGCTGTCTGAAAAGAAACGCACATCTGCCGTGCATTTACATGCTTTAACCAGCGAGCTAATTTCTGCAAGACAACTTCATGAATATCATGCAAAACTAGAAATCGCAGTATTCCTCAGCCCAATGCAACAAAGTCCATCAAGGAAAGGGAGGAAAGGGAGGGTAGGGAAAAGGACAGGGTGAGAGAAATTAAAAGAAACTAGGAGCACTGACTAAATCATGGATCGCTAAACAACTAGTGAAGAAATCAGTAGCCTATTCGGTAAATGGAATGCACAGGGCAGAAGCCATGGTTTAACCAGATTTTGAGGACCTACTATCAATTATGTATAGACCAGGTGGCGTTCTATGGGTTTACAATGCTTTGCTGTGAATTATTGGCACTCTCTGTAAATAAAGCCAGTGTGCTGGGGGAAAAAAAAGTACTTTATAGCTTATTTGGTGGCTCCAACAGGCCTGGATAAATTGACAGTCGTACTGGGCCGTATTCAAAGCGACTTAAGTCAAACAAAATCATGTGAGTAGATCACTGGGGGACGTTATGCAGAGTATTCAGATTTAAATAGATGTTTAACTCATTTTTAGCTCATCTGGCCGCACGCCAGGCCGGATGAGCTTATGTGATCACGCGTCGTCCATCCACAATTTACTAAAATCGCTACTCCTCCTACAGGATTGATTGGATTTCGATCAAACTCGCATACAATATTCCCCAGGTGGGTGTGCATAAAAGTTGTCGAGACGGTGACGCCACCTGTCATATTTACGATTTTATGGGTGTCTGAAATTTTTGGGTGACTCGTCACATTAAACGCTACTCTTTGTAAACTGCTGCGACGTTTTCACTGAAACTCACCCAGAAGATTCTAAAGACATATACCACAGATTTTGATCAAACTCATGGAATGTTCCCCAGGTTGGTACGTATAAAAGTTGTCAAGATGATGTTGCCACCTGTCATATTTACGATTTTATGGGTGTTTGAAAAATTTTGGGTGACTTGTCACACCAAACACTACTGTTCAGAAACTGCTAGGATGTTTTCACTGAAACTCACCCAGAAGACTCTAAAGACATAGTCCAACAAGAATTGTTCACCAGGTGGCGCCACCTGCCATGGCTACGGCTACACAGGGGTCACATTTGTACGTTTGTAGACCGAAAAGATCTTAAAACCAGCTGTTAATTATCCATGATACACAAACTATAGACATGACAGTGGTTATAATGTTTGAAATGGTATGATCTGTATTGATTTTATTAGCATTACCTGTTTTTTAATCCTACCTCTGCCAAGACAAGCGCATCATCTATTATAAAATGTTACATGAACCATGGTCTTCTTTGTTCGTATTTGCAAAAGGTGCCAATAATTCAGCAGCCCTGTAGCAATATTTCCCTCTGAACAGAGACGTTATGGCTCAGAGACATTTCAAAACTGTTCATCACAGCTGGGCAAGCGTGCACTAAAATGAAAACGCAGCACAGACCTTTTTACATCACCTCAACACAGCAGTACCTCTTAATAGTTCATGTCGAACTATGGATCTGTATCTGTTGTTTTAAAAGTCCAGCTTTTTAAAAAATGGTGCGGTTACTGTTACAGAGTCATTTAGTTTGGATGTGTGGGTAACATGCAGCACAGACAATGGATGTGGGAGGAAACCAAAAGAAAGTGAATGGACGTGTGGGAAAAATGACAGTGGATATAAGTGCAACGAAGAAAGAAAATCATCTCTGTGATTAAAAGTGGATTGAGAAAATCTTTAATATTCCAAACTGCACACTTCAAATGAACTACAAACCAAATTTTAGTGACTAAAACAATTTACTTTAAGGAATGAATCCGTTGCTTGATTAATACACAGTATACTGATAAAGGATGGTGCTGAGGGAGAGTTGTAAGATTTACTGTATACATGAGATAATAAGATAAACAGCAGGCATTTAGCAGCAGCAACCTGGTGGTGGACTGATGGCTGACCCCTCATACACACAACCACCTCTCCCCACATTCTCTCCTTCTTCCCTCGGTTATAAACAGGGCCCCGTGATCACGAAAGTTGTACGATTCCTACCATGAGAAGGGCGAAAACAGACTGAGAGCAGATTGGAGGTGATGGTTTCTGGTCTTCACAAATCTCACAATTCTGTGGTGAACTTGTCAGATTATTCAATGCTTTTAGTGTTAGATGACTAGATGTGGAGGATGAGTGTGTAAACTGTGAGTGTACTAGCTGTATTCAGTAGGTGTGTATGTAGGCCATGTGTCATCATTAGTCGAGTGGAGGCAGAACGACAGGAGGGAAGAAGCATGAAAAAGGACACACAACAGAAGAAACAAGAGCGAGAACTATTTCAACTTCAGCACAAACTCAAGGTGTTGACTGATACTACTACTACTGCACCAGCATACACACACATGTAGACACACAGTGAGCAAAAATATTGTAAAGGGTGCATGAGAGAGAGCAAGCCATATATATATATATATATATATATATATATATATATATATATAAAACGTACATTATACAGTATGTGCAAGATGATTTACATTACGGTATCAACCTGTTCGCCATTGTGTTCAACGCACAAAAACCAGCAAGCAAGAGTACCATTTAAAGAATAATAAAAATAAGGATAATAAAAATAATCCATTAGTGTTAACATAATTTTGACTTTGACTAACCCATATATATATATATATATATATATATATATCTCATCTCATCTCATTATCTCTAGCCGCTTTATCCTTCTACAGGGTCGCAGGCAAGCTGGAGCCTATCCCAGCTGACTACGGGCGAAAGGCGGGGTACACCCTGGACAAGTCGCCAGGTCATCACAGGGCCGACACATAGACACAGACAACCATTCACACTCACATTCACACCTACGGTCAATTTAGAGTCACCAGTTAACCTAACCTGCATGTCTTTGGACTGTGGGGGAAACCGGAGCACCCGGAGGAAACCCACGCGGACACGGGGAGAACATGCAAACTCCGCACAGAAAGGCCCTCGCCGGCCACGGGGCTCGAACCCGGACCTTCTTGCTGTGAGGCAACAGCGCTAACCACTACACCACCGTGCCGCCATGAAAGAAAATACTGTTCCTAAAATAAAAATAATATTAATAATCTTGATTTAAAGATGGAGCCAATTTAGCACCGCTAATCTTACATTGGGCCATCTGAGGCAAAACAATACACAATAACTAAAACAGTTATTATTCACTGATATTCATCTCGCCTTCAACAAATAATTGTCAAATATCTCATCTCATTATCTCTAGCCACTTTATCCTTCTACAGGGTCGCAGGCAAGCCGGAGCCTATCCCAGCTGACTACGGGCGAAAGGCGGGGTACACCCTGGACAAGTCGCCAGGTCATCACAGGGCTGACACATAGACACAGACAACCATTCACACTCACATTCACACCTACGGTCAATTTAGAGTCACCAGTTAACCTAACCTGCATGTCTTTGGACTGTGGGGGAAACCGGAGCACCCGGAGGAAACCCACACGGACACGGGGAGAACATGAAAACTCCACACAGAAAGACCCCTGTCGGTCACGGGGCTCGAACCCAGAACCTTCTTGCTGTGAGGCGACAGTGCTAACCACTTCACCACCGTGCCACCTTCAGTTGACAATCAATTGTGTGTCAGTATTTTAGTGATCCATTCAGAGTCTTCACAGCGTTTAACGAAAATAAAGCTGTGCATTAGCATGTAAAAGACACATGGCTTATTAACATTAACTCTCGCCAACATGTGGGGTGATATGCAGGGTTGCCAGGTCTCATCAAAATTTCAACACCATCGACATCTCAAAAAGCCCAAAAAATTCCAGCGCTGGAAAAGGGAGTCACGTTTTTCTGTTCCTTGGAAACAAGTTGGCCGTGGTGTATGTGGGGGAAACTGGAGCACCCGGAGGAAACCCATATTTCTGATTTTATTTGTCAGAACAAGCTCGATTTGGCATAAAAACCCAACCCTGGCAACCCAGCTGGCATGACTCAAGGGGGTGTGTCTTTTTCTGTTAGCTTGCTATGCTGTGCAAGTCACGTAGTTCCCTGTTTTTTTTAAACCCCTATAGTCTTTTCTGATTCAAGATAAAGACAAAGTTACATTTTAGAGG
This sequence comes from Neoarius graeffei, assembly GCF_027579695.1. Classification (NCBI taxonomy): domain Eukaryota; kingdom Metazoa; phylum Chordata; class Actinopteri; order Siluriformes; family Ariidae; genus Neoarius; species Neoarius graeffei. Next base: position 68,220,600 of record NC_083575.1, on the reverse strand, counting down.
AAGGCATGTGGGCGTGATTAAGTTTAAATGTTTATTACACCTCGTGTACTGGAAGTAGTGCTTTATGAATAGAAGCCTACATTATTATGAAGTCTGTTGAATGTATTGTTTAATATGACGATGCATTGAATTGAGAGCCTTGTATCAAATGATATTCCATACCGTACTGTTATAGCCCTGAGAGAAAAAGAGAGAGATATGCATATGCTGCCTATGAGAATAATTATAGTTGTAATAAAATCAAGACTTCTCCGTCCGTCAAATCAAGCCCCAGTTCAAACCTTGTATGAAACATTCCTTTGTTGACACAATAAATATGGGCTGTTAAAATCTGACTGGCTGTGGAGCTCATTTCTGGGCCAGAAAAATGTAAATAAATGCCTGAACTCAACAAGCTAGCCACAACCATGACATGGCATGACAAGAACTGCAAATCACATCTTTAAAATTCTTTAAATATTACATCTTTAGGGACACTTTACACATCACAAACAGCAATTTAAAAAAAAAAGTCTACAATTTGCAAATAGATTCTACGATTATAACGTACCATTTTTCTACTCAAGGTACATTTCAGTCTTTGAGAAGATGGCAATAGATTCATTTTAAGCATTACACCACCACCTGCTGACGAATTTTCCAAAGCACATGTGCAGACTGCTATTCTTGAGATCTATATTGTTTTTGTTCCAAACCCAGGAGCTTAAAGGAACAGTCCACCGTATTTCCATAATGAAATATGCTCTTATCTGAATTGAGACGAGCTGCTCCGTACCTCTCCGAGCTTTGCGCGACCTCCCAGTCAGTCAGACGCAGTCAGACGCGCTGTCACTCCTGTTAGCAATGTAGCTAGGCTCAGTATGGCCAATGGTATTTTTTGGGGCTGTAGTTAGATGCGACCAAACTCTTCTGCGTTTTTCCTGTTTACAAAGGTTTATATGACCAGTGATATGAAACAAGTTCAGTTACACAAATTGAAACGTAGCGATTTTCTATGCTATGGAAAGTCTGCACTATAATGACAGGCGTACTAACACCTTCTGCGCGCTTCGACAGCGCATTGATACGGAGCTCAGAAGGGTAATTTTGCACAAGGCCATCTGTCTACAGCAGAAAAAAAAAAAAAAAACACGTCTGGAAAAATCCCAAGGGAGTCTGGAGCCAGATTGATCCAGATTTGTGATGTCACGTGCGGATCCGCCAGCAGGCTGAGACACAAATACAGGAACACCTAATTTAGAGTATAGTCTCTCTTATTTCTTACCCTGGCAACAGTCGACTTGTGAATTGCTGATTTTCTTGGTCTTTTTCTCGGCTCTGCTTGGTCCTCGGCTTCGAGGGCCTCAGTGGATGCGGCACTTCGCCTTCTGTCAGGGGAGACGAACACAGCTGGCTCCTTTGGTGACGCTGACACAGATGGAGACGGTGTTGCTTTGGGCATTCTAACAGATGGAACCGTGTCTTTTTTCAGATCAAGTTGCTTCTTGAAGCCCATTTCCCACTGCAAATAGTTCTCAAAGTCGTTGGGCTTTATGAAGTGAGCCCCGCATATGATGCTGTGGTCTGTTGCCAGTTTTTCCAGGTGCCTTGCACGAAGCGCTCCCATTTGTCTCTCATTGTCCGGTCTTTTGGGAAACGATGAGTACTAATCCCATCAAGATTGGTGTTGCTACATCCTCCTACGATACATCTGTTAACCATTTTAATAATTACGCGATAACGTTGAAGAAATTTGCAGAAAACCACCAGGTCGTTTTCTCATAAACAAACCAATGCTGACATGGGATTCAGAGGGAGGCATCCCGCACGTGATGTCACGAAAATCAATGTTTGCCGGGAAATCCAAATGCAAAGTTTTTTCAGAGGCGGACCAATTCGCCTCAAATGGCTTGATTTCAATTGAACTTTTCTGGTATTGCGCAAGGTAAAAAAATTGCACAAAATGCAAAATGTGACAGATATTTGAGCAAAGTTTAATATAAAATAGAAGAATTACATTGATCTTGCTCCTAAATATACCCAAGATGTGCCCTTTAACAACAGTCATTGGTCTTTTCAGTGCTGGCTGGAACCTACAGGTAACTGAACGCTCCACAGAGTCTGGCCCATTTCCACAATGTCCTTAGTTAATTTCAGTCCTGGAGTACCATGCTGATTATTATTTTTCTTCTTGTGGAACCCACACAACTCCACTTGAATCAAATGATGAGACATCAGTTACTGTGATATTACTGTTAGTAAAGCATTTAACAGTCCTGGGTAGTGGTACTCCAGAAGAATTTAATTCACACAAACAAACCTTGAACTAGATCTGTCTGGAAAGCTGTTAAAGCCTTTCTAATCACTGCCTAACTACTGTGCGCTAATATACCAATATATGAGGCCAAGCACAAAACCATAAAATCGCATAAATTTAACTTCTGCATTAGGAACCAAATACACAAGTGTCCAAAACCTTTGATATTTACAACAACTTCAGAATGAATAATGAACTTATAATGAGTGGGGCTATATAGGGGTTATAAAGGTGGATAGTATTGAATGAAGCAGAGACAGGAAGACATTTTACAGACAGATGAAACTATAACAATTGGAATGAAATGACCAAGTGTGAGTTGAGAAAGATATTTGATGGGATGTTAGTCAATGAATGATAAATGACAAACAAAATATTAAATAATAATACAAAAATGCATGAGAAATTAAAACAAATACTGTACTAGTTATATATTTAATTAATTTTTTTCTTTATTTTTATTAATTAAAAGTCACTTCATGTCTTAAAGTAATGATGGATGTCGTTTCTCTTTACTTACTTGAGCGGTTCTTGACAATATAGATTACTACAGTTGTGGAATAGGGCTATTTACTGCATGTTTATTATTTACTATTTACTGTTTGATCTTAAACGCATTAAGAAGGCAAGAAATTGCACTAATTAACTTTTGAGGAGACACACCTATTAACTGAAAAGCATTCCAGGTGACCACCTCATGAAGCTGGTTAAGATAATGCCAATCATGTGCGTCATCAAGGTAAACGATGCCTACTTTGAAGAATCTAAAATAAGAAATATTTAGGGGGTTTAACATGTTTTTGTTTACCACATAATTCCATATGTTATTTCATAGTTTAGATGTCTTCAGTATTGTTCTAAAATGTAGAAAATAGTCAAAATACAGAAAAAAAAAACCTATGAATGAGTAGGGGTGTCAAACTTTTGACTGGTACTGTACACACACACACACACACACACACACACACACACACACACGCATCTCAAACAATTAGAATATCATGAAATAGTTCATTTTTTTCATAATTTAATTCACAAAGGTAAACTTTCATATATTCTATATTCATTACAAATAAAGTGAAATATTCCAAGCCTTTTTTTTCCCAGTTTTGATGATTATGGCTTATAGCTCATGAAAATCAGAAATCCAGTATCTTAAATTATTAGAATATTTTCTAATAACAATCTAAAAAGGATTTACAATACAGAAATGTCCAACTTCTGAAAAATATGTTCATTTATACACTCAATACTTGGTTGGGGTGCCTTTACCACAAATTACTGAATCAATGTGGCATGACATAGAGGCGATGAGCCTGTGGCACAGCTGAGGTGTTATTGAAGCCCAGGTTGCTTTGATGGCGGCCTTCAGGTCGTCTGCATTTTTGGGTCGTGTGTTTCTCATCTTCCTCTTGACAATAAACCATAGACTCTCTCTGGGGTTCAGGTCAGGCGAGTTGGCTGGCCAGTCAAGCACAGTAATATCATGGTCAGCAAACAATTTGGTAGTAGTTTAGGCATTGTGGGCAGGTGCCAAGTCCTGCTGGAAAAGGAAATCAGCATCTCCATAAAGCTTGTCAAAAGATGGAAGCAGCAGATGAAGTGCTCTAAAATCTCCTGGTAGATGGCTGCATTGATTTTGGACTTGATAAACCACAGTGGACCAACACCACCGATGATATGGCACCCCAAATCATCACGGACTGTGAAAACTTCACATCGGACTTCAAACACCTTGGATTCTGTGCCTCTCCACTCTTCCTCCAGACTCTAGGACCTTGATTTCCAAATGAAATGCAAAATTTACTTTCATCTGAAAAAAGGACTTTGCTCCACTGAGCAACAGTCCAGTTCTTTCTCTCCTTAGCCCAGGTAAGATGCTTCCGGCATTGTCTCTGATTCATGAGTGGCTTGATATTAGGAATGCAACAGTTGTAGCCCTTGAAGGCACCTGTGCATGGTGGCTTTTGATACACTGACACCAGCCTCAGTCCACTCCTTGTGAAGCTCTCCCAAGTCCTTGAATTGACTTTTCTTGACAATCCTCTCAAGGCTGCGGTCATCCCTGTTGCTTGTGCACCTTTTCCAGCCACCCTTTTCAGCAATGACCTTCTGTGGCTTACCTTCCTTGTAGAGGGTGTTGATGATCATCTTCTGGACAACTGTCAAGTCAACAGTCTTCCCCATGATTGTGGTTACGTGTACTGAACTAGACTGAGAGATGCACAGTATTTATACTGTTTTACTCACACTCAAAATGAAATATTATAATATTTTGAGATGTTTTTTTTAATATTTTGTGCTGTAGGCCATAATTATGAAAATTAAAATAGAGAAAAGTTTGAAAAATTTTAGTTTACATGTAATGAGTCTAGAATATATAAAATCTTCATTTTCTTAAATAACTAATGGAAAATATTGAACTTTTTCATGATATTCTAATTGTTTGAGATGCACTAACACACACACACACACACACACACACACACACACACACACACCGTATACTGTATATGCGCAAGTTAATTAAAAAAAATTTAATTTTGAACCAGTTCGCCATTTGACAACGTGCATCTATTCAGTGGGAAAACACTGGGAGTGACATCATCTTGAGTGAAGATATTGAGAAGTATGTCACTCAGATCTGTGATGTATTTCGTATGAAAAATACGAGTTTTTCAACATGAGCAGATAAACTTCATATCTTCAAGCCAACCTGTGATTTTCCTTTTATTACCGTATGTAGACACGTTCACACAATTCATCGATATCCTCATTAGTGATGTGATATATATGTAAATATATTTTTGATATTTGAGATTAAAACAAAAATGTTTAATTTTGTAATACTGCGTCAGTAACCTATTTTTACTTTTCGAGTATTTTATAGTAACAACTTTGATGCAATTCACCATGATTAAGCTAGTATTAAACTGTAAGACTGAATAGTGGGCATACAGATTGGCTTTAGTAGGTTAATAACAGTACAAATTACTGAAGGGGGGAAATCCTAGTTGGCATGGACTAACGTACATCTGAATTACAAGAGAACAGATTTTGTGGATGACTATGAGGCATGTTGTGTATGTACATATGACTGGATGAAGAAGAGAAAGAGAAATGAAGGCCAGGAGAAAGGTCAGCCATCAAGAGACACAATTGCAGATGAAGTTCCATGCAGTGCATGCAAGTGCGGGCGGAGGGAGGCTCAGCGGAAACAGAAAAAGCCCAGATGTGGATGGCCAAGCATTTAGCAGTGGCATCGATTTGAACCAAGACCAAACAGCAGCCAGCAACAACAGTCCATGGCACAGCCATCAGTATTTCCCTACATCACAACCAGACAAGCAGAATTACCTTCAGAAACAAGTTCTTGAAAGGCTTATCAAGACTTTACTCGCAAATACAGATTTCCTTCTTGACTCTATTATCTCTTTTGCTGGAAGGAAGCACAGATGGCCAACGGTGCAGAGATTGTTTGGTTTCCATCTCCCTGACAGGTCCTCTCAGCCACAAAGCAGCTCGACAGGGAAACTGCTATTCCTAGGATTTAAAACTAGCTCAGCTCCTATAATAGCTTGATAGATTTTGGCTTTTTTCCCCTTACGACTGTATCTATACCTATGACTAAAGTACTATGTCTCAGTATGTCTGGCTATACAGTGGTAAGTATTAGAAATGCTACTCCTGAAATACTAAACTCTACAAGCGACAGATGAGTGCAAAGGTTTACATCTCCTACAGTTTCTGTAGAAAATAAATGAAAACATATATATTCTAAAATTTATCTCCAGATAAAAAAAAAATTACAAAAAAGGTAGGGTAAGATCTAATTACAGCTGACCATAAACGCTGCACAGAGAACATGAAAGAAGATGGAGGCAGTTCATCTCATCTCATCTCATTATCTCTAGCCGCTTTATCCTGTTCTACAGGGTCGCAGGCAAGCTGGAGCCTATCCCAGCTGACTACGGGCGAAAGGCGGGGTACACCCTGGACAAGTCACCAGGTCATCACAGGGCTGACACATAGACACAGACAACCATTCACACTCACATTCACACCTACGGTCAATTTAGAGTCACCAGTTAACCTAACCTGCATGTCTTTGGACTGTGGGGGAAACCGGAGCACCTGGAGGAAACCCACGCGGACACGGGGAGAACATGCAAACTCCGCACAGAAAGGCCCTCGCCGGCCACGGGGCTCGAACCCGGACCTTCTTGCTGTGAGGCGACAGCACTGATGGAGGCAGTTGTTAAAGAAAAAAATGACTCCTGAACGACTTGCACATTCATCTTTATAATTAACACTGAAATTTTTAATGGCGTCAAAAACTTATTTTTAAATTAATTTCTGATGTGTTGGTTTTCTACAAGGGTGACATGGTGGCGTAGTGATTAGCATTGTCACCTCATAGCAAGAAGGTTCTGGGTTCGAGCCCAGCCGCCGACAGGGGCCTTTCTGTGTGGAGTTTGCATGTTCTCCCTGTGTCTGTATGGGTTTCCTCTGGGTGCTCTGGTTTCCCCCACAGTCCAAAAGAGCTAATTAGGCTAATTGGTATCTCTAAATTGACCGTAGGTGTGAACGTGAGAGCGTGAATGGTTGTGTGTCTCTATGTGTCAGCCCTGCGATGATCTGGCGACTTGTCCAGAGTGTACCCCACCTCTCGCCCACAGTCAGCTGGGATAGGCTCCAGCTTACCCGCGACCCTGCACAGGATAAGCGGTTATGGATGATTTTCTACATTTTCCACAATGCTGTGATAGTGGTGGCAGTGGAAATCAAAACAGATGTTTCCTCTCTACCTAAAGAGAATGATGCAGCAGAGCTTTAGTCCTTTAGTCTGTCCAGTTCTCTCACATCATCTATAGGGGCCTTTCACATGACCTTATCGTAACCTCGGATTTGTTTATGCAGCCATATTGCTGGGCAAGCTTTGTGTTTGACAATGACCGGTACAAGCGTATGCAGGTGATTGTAAGCCCAATTCAGAAATTATCTACAGATAAACTTGTAGAAGTTACACCTAAAAGAACAATGCCGGAGACCTGTAGTGCTTTTGGATGTAATAACAGACGTGGAGATAAGCGTGGTTTAACTTTTCACCGCTTCCCGAAGAACTCAGAAAAACGAGAAGAATGGCGAGCTGCAGTTAAACAGGAAGACTGGATGCCAACAAAGCATTTCTGTGTGTGTGGAGACCATTTTACATCAGGTTAGTATGAAAGCTCTGTGCACCTGTTATTTCTCCCAACACTTTTTTTTTTTTTAGCTCAAGGCCATTCAGTTAAAAAAAAAAAAATCCCATCAATCTAGATCTAGCCTCGGCTACTCAAGTTAACAGTCAACAAGTCCGTAAGTTGGCGTAACATGGACAGAACTTTGGTCTCGATAGTAAAGCTTTTGACAGGTTGTATGGTCACGACATATTTTATTAGATGCGATATATTTTATTTCTGTCAGAACCACTTTCGTCAAGGAACATTATTTACATTGTAATATTTGCAAAAAGTTGTATTTGGTGGATGGCTCTGTTCTGGGACTTCCCCACCCTTCCACATGCATACATGGAAAGCCTTGGAGCAAGGAGGGCAGCAGCAAACCCCCCCATAGGGTACAGAACAAAGCAGACATCAATGACAACAGAGATGGCATCGATTAAGGTCAGAATATGGGACCTCCCTGCCCTTCCATGTGCCTACATGGAAAGCCTTGAGGCAGGGAGAGCACCTCCCTGCCCTTCCATGTGCCTGCATGGAACGGCTAAAGCAGGGAGGGCGGCAGCAACAAAAATGCATGGATTAGGGATCTTAGCCTCTTTGACAAGGGCCAAATGCAATGGTTAGATGACTGGGTCAATACATCTCCAAAATTATAGGTCATGAAGGTGTTCCCGGTATGCAGTGATTATCATCTACCAGAAAGTGGTCCAAGGAAGGACAATCAGTGAACCACAACTGCTAAAAAAGTTAATGCTGGCTATGATAGGTGTTAGAATGCACAACACGTCACAGCTTGCTTTGTATGGGCTGAGTAGCTGCAGACTGGTCAGGACGCTCATGCTGATTCCTGTCCAACAAGGAAAGTGCCTGCAATAGGTATGTGAGTATCAGAACTGGACCATGGAGCAATGGAAGAAGGTGGCTTGGACTGGGTTGTGAGCCAGCATCAATGAAACGGAAATGACATTGATTAAAGTCACACACCATGAAATGGGAGTAGTTCAGTGGCGACTGGTAGTCTTTCAAACAGGGGAGGCTGGTCGGTTACGATATTTCCAGATTTTAAAAGAAAAAACACATCAATTTTGCCTCTGATCTGGCTGATTGTTGGCAGGGTCACAAACTGTGAAATAACAGGTTCTTTTGGCCCATTAGCCTACTGTCCAATATACATGATGTTGGGGGGGGGTATATTTTAACATTTTATATTTTAAAATTGTGGCATGCGGCATGTTGTTTAAAAATTGATCATTATTGAAAGCAGCTCTTTGTCAGGAACCTCAGCAGTAACAGCAGAGTGTTCTGGAATAGGCACAAGCACTGACCTTGGGGAGCCAAACATTGAGCTGGGTGCCACACATTTCATTCAATGACACTTTCCCTATATTTTACTTATTTTGACTGAGAAATGTTTTATTGACAATTTTGATAACCCTTCACTTTTAATCCAGGTCTGTAGTGTGAAATGTTCTCGGCTGTGTTTTTGTTTAAAAATGTTTTCCAAATTGTAGCTGTGTTTAATTCATATCCAGAGAAATATATATTCCAATATAATATACTCAGCATAAACATTTTAAATAGATTCTATATTTTTGGTCCATCCATGACATATTACTAAAGTAACCTATTTACTGTTGTTGATGTGGGTCACTTGCTGTTAGCCAATTCACTTTCTCGTACCAGGAGAGCTGAAAGGAACAAGTATTATTCCCGACCTTTTTCACCAAGTCAATTTGAGGCGTTGGTCTACCCTGCTCTTTAATTTTAATTTTTTCCTCGAAAGGAAGACTGGCAAATGGCTTCGCCAAAATTAAATCAGCAATGCTTGGCATCCGTGCGCAGCTTTCTTGCTAGCTGACTAGCCCCCTCAAGTTCAAGTTCAGTCACTCAAATAAACGAAATTTCTGGAACTAAGATAGCAAACTTGACAACACTATATTTACACTTTATTTACAATGAAAATATATACAAACTAAAAAAGCTGGTAGAAACCGTATGTAATGAATGAAATAAAAATGTAAGCTGAGCTCTTACAATACACCACAACACTTGCGAATCCACATGGGACTGAACTGAGATTCACCGCTGCCTGTCTATATTTGAAACGAGCTGTCAATCACGGAAACTGCCATGTCCCTCCCACTGTGAGGCTGGGAGTCCGTAGGCGGGCATTTTCGCAGTATTTGTCCAATAACCGTCTTGCATTTTGAGATTGAAAAGCGCATAGCTCCCAAATGCCACTGAAGTCCACTGAGGCTGGGAGTCCGTGAGACTCCGTGGGCGGGCGTTTTCGCAGTATTTGTCCAATAATCGTCTTGCATTTTGATATTGAAAAGCGCATAGCTCCCAAATGCCATTGAAGTCCACTGAGGCTGGGCTGCATCGTGCTGTCACGAGGGGGAAAAACTCACGCACACATTAGGCGAACTGGGGAAAGTTATAACGGAATGATTTCGCACTGTAGTTGGGTTGAGCACATATTTCTATGATTCTGGATCTGAAATAGCAATGTTATAAGGTCGGCTATAACATAAGCCTAGCACAATTCATCCTACACAATGTTCGTCATTTTTAGAGGAGGCTGATCCTCCCTCGTTGTCTTAGAGCAATCGCCCGTGGAGTAGTTGGGGTGGGTGTGGGTTGCAAAATGGCTTGCAAAGGAAGCAGCAAAGGTACCATAGGCAGGTTAAAGCAGCTTAAATAAGGTACTCTATGAGAGATTTGCCAGTAGAATGCATAGAAGGAAATCAGCTGGGCTGACAGCTGATGTGGGCTGGCTTGAGATCAGCTGCAGTCAGCTGATGTAGCTGGGATTGAGGGCTGAGCTCAACTTTGTGGCTTGCCAGAACTACGCTACACTCGATTTTGAACATTTATTAGACCTAATGCTTGGCGAGACTAGCAGCATGTTTATGTACTGATGATGTAGACAAGGCTAAACACCATAAACTATGCTAGATTTAAGCCCTGGCTTGTTTATTACTATTAGAAGTCCAAGTTTGAGCTTACTTTTGTCATAATAAGGTATTTTTCTTTATCGGGAATTTCCCATAACATTCCAGCATGCACAAAACCTGCCTCAAAATATTGGTCGGCTTACTTTTGTAAGCCTTTAGCATCTCCGGTATATTTAGAAGTCCCAAATACTAAAAAGTTCAGGATGTCGTAGTATCCCAACTCCGGTAGTGTTTTTGCTGTACACTTTTCAAGTGGAATAAATACATTTGTGGGTAAATTAAGAAGAAGCCTTTCTTTTTGTCACATGTACACTCAAGCACAGCAAAATTCCTCCTCTGCATTTAACCCATCTGAAGCAGTGAACACACAGACACACGTGAGCAATGAGCGCACACACACCCAGAGCAATGGGAAGAATAAATAAATACGCTTATGGGTAAATTACATGGATCTGTGATGCCTGCGTGTTTCAGCTTTTCAATGTAATGCAATCTGCTGGTATAATCTAAATTTTTAATCATTTCAAAGAGATTGTACTGACTGCAGTCATCTTGATTTTCGTTACTAACTATCGCAGGTATGTTTCCTTGTCTGCCCAGCAATACGGCAGACGCCGCACGATAAACAAAAATCTGTGACGTCAGTGAAAGGCCTCTATACACTCCGCTCAAAACAGATCACCTTTCAAAGCTGAAACTTTCATGCTAATTCCGCAATCAACACCACTCAATGCTCATCATCTTGTAGACTGCTAGCTAGTCGAGCCGAGCCAAGCCTCTGCCATAACTCAGCACAACTGCTTCATGTAGCTGCAGCATCACATTCTGGAGCTTTCAGTCCAATGTTTGCTGTGTCCACTACTTCCATGTTGGATTTCTCATTAATGAGACGTTGAACATTGCTGGAAAATGGTGCGTAAGAAAAAAAAGCTCGTCGTTTTGTTTTTTGGCATAACATTGAAACAAGACCATAATCCACTACACCACCGGGCGGCACGGTGGTGTAGTGGTTAGCACGGTCGCCTCACAGCAAGAAGGTTCTGGGTTCGAACCCAGTGGCCGGCGAGGGCCTTTCTGTGTGGAGTTTGCATGTTCTCCCCATGTCTGCGTGGGTTTCCTCCGGGTGCTCCGGATTCCCTCACAGTCCAAAGACATGCGGTTAGGTTAATATGGGACGGCCTTGGGCTGAGGTGCCCTTGAGCGAGGCACCTAACTCCCAACTGTTAGCATGGCTGCCCACTGCTCTGGGTATGTGTGTGTACACTCATTGCTCACGTGTGTGTGTGCGTTCACTGCTTCAGATGGGTTAAATGCAGAGAGGAAATTTCACAATTTGCGCTTTCTTTTTCTTCTTTCTTTAATCCTTTATGTTTGAGACTGAGGACTTCCCCATCAGCTCAGCACACAACTGCCCACTGCTAATATTTTAATACACCATTTGATCACGTTTATTATGTGTGATACCGAGGGAACATCTGTGAGTCATCGTCATTTTGCTCTGAGGGGATGCAAACCTTTGCACTCAACTGTAAACTCTCAGAACAGCAAATGTAGAACGGTTCAGTGGCTCCGTTTATATTCCTAAGTAAAGGAAGAAACAGATATGTCTAAGGCTTTTAATAGCTCTGCCTAGCATCATGTATTTTTATGAACTTCTATTTAAGATCTGCAAGAAAGAACTGGAAGCTGAAGATCACGTGATCACTGCATGCTCTGAGCACTAGATATCTGCTCTCACCATAAACTCTCTGAATGATAAATTATTCAGTAAACAAAGAGCGAAACCTTGCAGAAAATTTTTCTCAAACCCAATTACAACATACTAGACTAACACACGACTACCAATCTACTATTTAAGTGAAAATTACATTCACATATGAAAAAAAAAAAACACACAGACACAGACCCTAATAATCTCTATGGACCCTTTTCACGTGACGTCACGACAAACGCGGCCGCCATTTTGGACATGAACTACCAGTAGTCTACCACAGCCAACAACGAGGAACGACGGCGAAGCATCGAAAGGAATATAGCCATCAAAGAAAGTTTTTACTTTCAGCAAGACTTCCATCATGCCATTATATTGTTGTGCACCTGGATGTAGTAACCATCAACACGCAAGGCAAGATTTATCATTTTATCGGATCCCGACAGATGCTGACCGACGGAGAAGATGGATGGTCTCTAAAATATTGGCAAAATGATGTTTATTGACATAGCAATCGTGTGTAACGGGAAGCGTTTGCATATCCAAAGTGTTGTGTTATATCAAAGATAAAATAAACCGATATGACAACGACTGCTGCTGCCAGGTTGGGGACACAAACTAGTAGAAAGGAAGTGTGCCAACAGACTTCCTGTGTGGTCGATTCTGCTTTAAGGTAAGATGCATTTAATTATTCGTCTGCTGTGGGTTTGGAATCGGTAGCCTGACCGATTCATTCATGTTTGGGGTGCCATTTGTTTGTTGACGCGTGTTGAAATGGAAGATTGGTTGTTGACATGATTTCCAGTGATGCTTTGGTGCTGCTGTGGATCAGATGTGTTGAGTAGCCTGACTGTTTTTTTTTTTTTCTTGCGTGTGGTATCATTGTTGACGCGAGGTTGTTTTTTGAACATGCCAATGCGGACACGATTTCCCCTGATGAGTTATGACTTCAGACGCGATGCGTGTGTGGAGGTGTGGAGTCCGCGTGATATGTGCGTAAGATAGGCTTCTCATGTGTTTGGAGATCCGCGCTCTGAGGCAAGCGCAAGTGCAAGCACTCCCCCAAGGGAAAAAAAGGGACCCCCCGAAAATATCTGCATAGTTCGAACACTGGGTTGGAGAAAGTAATGGCAAATAGTGAGTGCACAAACCATAGAAGGTAAACTGTACACAGCGCCAGGGCAGTGTGATGGTATGTCTACTTTTAGATTGTTAGCTTATCAATGAACACACTCGTCCCTCGACGAGTTTCACGTCTTTACGACGGATACTTAAATGTGTGTTAGGTATTATTGTTGCAGTCTAAGCAGTCATTGTAGCAGCTAGATGAGCGAGAACCGAAAGGGTCTGTGCCATAAACCGTTATTTCTTCATGTCCAAAATGGCGGTCGCGTTTACGAAGGTCACGTGAGTGAAAAGGGTCTATAAATAGCTATGTGGTTCATATCCATCTTTTGAGAAATGGATGTTTTGTTGGTGCGACCCCTCATCAATAATCAACTCGTATTGCAGAAATCACCGAATCATATGTTCCTTTTTATTTATAATCCAGATCTTTTTTGCAGATTTTAACAGTTCCTATTTCAACAATCTAACAAGCAAATTCAAAACAAACAAAAAAATGCCAAGAAACTTGCCCAAAACTATTCAGTTAACAGTCCAACAGCGTTTATTTTCTGATAATCATAGACTCAGATACACAGACAGCATGAGGCAACATTAGACAATGGCCAAGACATTCCATAAAACCTTCTACAATCCAGCCACAGCATAGTGAGAGAATACAGCGTGAATATTAAATCTGTCCTGTGCTGAATGAACCAACTTTGTCTTCTCTCTCAGACCTTCTCTCTAACATGCTTTGCCTGTCTACTTTCCATGACATTATCTGACTACTGCTGTCTGTCCTGAGCTCTTTAGTGAGCTAAGTTAAGGATTTGGGCAGACAGGCCATTGTGCCAGTTTTTCAGTTTCGCAAAACGAGGGCCTTTAGCTCCTGACTCAAATATTTCCCTGTGACATGAACAGAGGTATAGAGGAAAAGACAGAAAGAGAGAGACAAGAGAAGGGAGAAAGAAGTGAGTTAGAGATGATGACCTCCACTCCAAGATCACTGTCAAGGACCAGTGAGTGTTTAAATACACTGTACTTCCTGTAACATTTGTCCTTAAATAGGAACACTGCTATCCAAGGCCATATTTACACGTGAGATTGTATGACTTTAAATTATGCAGAATGACACAAACACTACAAAAAGGGTTCTTCAAATGCTTCTTTGTACAGATAAAGGTTCTTAGCTTACTAAAATGATTCTGGTTTGGACCCCTTTCTCATACTATGCTGTATATTTCTACGCTTCTTTAAGAGTTCCTTAAGAGGAACTCACAAAGAACCCTTAAGTCATACAGTGCAAACCTGTGAGAATCATAAAACAGGTGTGGGTGGAATATGAGATGATGTTTGTTTAAATAACGTTAAAGTTCAGCACAGAGAGGGGTCAGGCTACGTTGGTGCAGGTCAGTCCGTTATGTTTCGAATCGAGTTTTATCTCAACATGTTAATAATAATAATAATAATAATAATAATAATACAATGTCTTTGGCCACCAGGTGCTGCTGCTAGCTGCCTACCTCGCTCTTGCAAGAGCTTCCTCGTCTGGGTCTTGCACTGCAGAAGAAAAAAAGAGCAAGAAGAAAAGATAGAAGAATATTAGAGACCAGTAATCCTTCACCATGATAAGCTTTGTAATAATGTCCAGCATTTCAGTGAAGCATTTCATAAGTTACAACCCCAATTCCAAAAAAGTTGGGACACTGTGTAAAAAATTTAAAAAAAAAACAACAGAATGCGAAGATTTGCAAATAATGGAAACCCTGTATTTCATTGAAAATAGTACAAAGACAACATAAACGTTGAAACTGAGAAATTTTATTGTTTTTTTGAAAAATATATACTCATTTTGAATTTGATGTCAGCAACACATTTCAAAAAAAAAGCTGGGACGGGGCAATAAAAGACTGAAAAAGTTGTGTAATGCTAAAAAAAAAAATAATAATAATTTGGTTAATTGGCAACAGGGCGGCACGGTGGTGTAGTGGTTAGCGCTGTCGCCTCACAGCAAGAAGGTCCTGGGTTCGAGCCCCGGGGCCGGCGAGGGCCTTTCTGTGCGGAGTTTGCATGTTCTCCCCGTGTCCGCGTGGGTTTCCTCCGGGTGCTCCGGTTTCCTCCACAGTCCAAAGACATGCAGGTTAGGTTAACTGGTGACTCTAAATTGACCGTAGGTGTGAATGTGAGTGTGAATGGTTGTCTGTGTCTATGTGTCAGCCCTGTGATGACCTGACGACTTGTCCAGGGTGTACCCCGCCTTTCGCCCGTAGTCAGCTGGGATAGGCTCCAGCTTGCCTGCGACCCTGTAGAAGGATAAAGCGGCTAGAGATAATGAGATGAGATGAGAATTGGCAACAGGTCAATAACATGACTGGGTATAAAAAGAGCATCCCAGAGAGGCGGAGTCTCTCAGAAGTAAAGATGGGGAGGGGTTCAACGCTCTGTGAAAGACTGTGTGGGCAAACAGTGCAACAATTTAAGAATAACATTCCTCAATGTAAAATTGCAAAGAATTTGGGATCACATCATCTTTGGTACATAACATCATTAAAAGACTCAGAGAATCTGGAGGAATCTCTGTATGCAAGAGACTGACATTGGATGCCTGTGATCTTCAGGCCCTCAGGAGACACTGCATTAAAAGCAGACACGTGTCTGTGGTGGAAATCACCGTATGGGCTCAGGAACACTTCAGAAAACCATCGTCTGTGAAAAAACAGTTCATTACTGCATCCACAAATGCAAGTTAAAACCATATATGCAGAAACACCGCCACCTTCTCTGGGCCCGAACTCTCTTATGATGGACTGAGGCAAAGTGGAAAATTGTCCTGAGGTCTGACGAATCAAAAGTAGAAATTCTTTTTAGAAATCATGGACAACGCGTCCTCCAGGCTAAAGAGGAGAGGGACCATCCAGCTTATCATCAGTGCACAGTTCAAAAGCCAGCATCTGTGATGGTATGAGATTGCATTAGTGCACATGACATGGGTAGTTTGTCCATCTGGGAAGGCATCATTAATGCTGAATGATATATACACGTTTCAGAGCAATATGCTGTCCTCCAGACAAAATCTTTTTCAGGAAAGGCCTTCCTTCTTTCAGCAAGACAATGCCAAACCACTTTCTGCACATATTAACTGCATGGCTCTGTAGTAAAAGAGTCCGGGTGCTAAACTGGCCTGCCTGCAATCCAGACCTGTCTCCCGTTTAAAACATTCGGTGCATTATGAAGCGCGAAATACGACAAAGGAGACCCTAAACTGTTGAACAACTGAAATTGTATATCAGGCAAGAATGGGACAACATTTCTTTTTCAAAATTACAGCGATTGGTCTCCTCAGTTCCCAAACATTTACAGAGCGTTATTAAAAGTAGAGGTGATACAACACAGTGGTAACAGTCTCCTCCCCCCAATCTGTCCCTCTGAGTTACATGTTGATCCTGGGATTGAGATGCTGGCCTCTTCTGCCCCTCGGACCTGCTTGATCCATCCTGGTGCCCTGTGTCTAGTCGGAGTTTTATCGCACCTCTCCTGTGAAGGACGGCCCCATGAGGACAGTTGAGGGTTATACCTGTTAAAACTGTTAATATTATAGTCAGGCTGTCTGTTGTTGCCCAAATGAGGATGGGTTCCCTTTTGAGTCTGGTTCCTCTCGAGGTTTCTTCCTCATGTCGTCTGAGGGAGTTTTTCCTTGCCACCGTCGCCACAGGCGTACTCATTGGGGATAGATTAGGGATAAAATTAGCTCATGTTTTAAGTCGTTCAAATTCTGTAAAGCTGCTTTGCGACAATGTTTATTGTTAAAAGCGCTATACAAATAAACTTGATTTGATTAATAAACATGCTCCTGTCCCAACTTTTTTGAAACCTGCTGATGACATCAAATTCAAAATTAGCACATATTTTTCAAAAAATAATAAAATTTCTCAGTTTCAACATTTGATATGTTGTCTTTGTACTATTTTCCATGAACTATAGGGTTTCCATGATTTGCAATTTATTGCATTCAGTTTGTATTTATGGTTTACACAGCGTCCCAACTTTGTTGGAATTGGGCTTGTACTTAGAGAAACTGTTTGTTGTTGTTATTTACTTAAAAGACTTAACCTTCATGCTCGGTTACATAATTTGATATAATATTGGCCAAACCCTTTCTATTGAATTTTATCCCAAAACTCATTCTGGCACTTTCAAGGCAGTTAATGAGACTTTTTCCAATATAAAACAAAGCAGCAGTAAATTCAATGTGTTGTATTTTAAGCGTGGATAGTGAAGAGTTGATACCAAAATTGTGCTTATTAGCATTCAAATCTTAAATGTAACTACTCTACTGAGACAGTCGCCCACATACCGCGGAGTTTACCAAAAAAAGTCATGTGTCTCTCTTATGAATAATTCTGGCTTTCTATTTGTATTGTGTGATATCAATACAAGTGAGGAGCAGTATCACATCTAGCACTTCGACAAAATCATATTCAAGGAGAATATTAAAGTGACACAGGTCGATGTACTGGTTCAGGAATCATTTAATCCACTCCCCTTTCTGAATTGTTTGAGCTGATACCCATCCCCATAGCTGGGATGTATCATCTTGTTTCAATACACGTTATTTCCAAATGCGGGGCGTCCTAACCACGTCAGTCTGTTTACAAACCGCTCGGCAGTCAGTTCAGAAAAGTCACGTGAGGTCATGCGCGGGTTAGAGGTCACGACCGTGGAGCCACAGCAAACATGGCGGATTGCCCAGATCGAACGCAGACCCCTAAATCGAGACAAAAAAAAAAACCCAATGATTTTAAGGAAGTATCTGACACTGTCAGAGGCAAAACACACCAGAAAAGAGAGAGGAAAAACCACGGCAGACAAGCAGAGTAAATATTGCGGGCCGGTTTTCCTGATGGAGGGCCAAAAAAGCAAAAACAAATGCGGTATCTGATGCCAACTTTGCCAAGATGCTGCTGGACAAGTGAGTGACAAAAGAGTTTGTACTTTGAGGAACATCAACTTTTATACAGGTTAGAATTGAAATACTCCAAATCTAAATGCACCTGTGAGCTTGAAGGCTCTCGAGCACTCGCTTCTGTGTTGGAGGCTGCCAGTTCCGCCATGTTTGTTGCGACCTCGCTCATTATAATATTATAATGAGCACAAACTTCAGCCGTTTCCGTACCCAAGGCAGCAGGCAATACAGCGTGCGATTCGAGTACCTAGGGGTTATTCTAGCTCCACAGGGTACTATTCAACTTTTTAATACATCGACCTGTGTCACTTTAAGTACATGAATATAAAATTATGAATTACTTGATTGTATCATCACTTTTTTGCATGAAAGAGATCAAATGAAATTGCAATGTAATCAGAGACACTGCTTATCCCAGAGACCAAATTAAATATGCATAAAATTATGTCATTTAAACTGTTGACACATCTTTACACACTGGACTCACATTGGACAATATTTGGCATTGCAGAAAATACACAGCTTTTTTTTTTTTACTCCCACATACTCAATGTAACACTAATGAATCACTGAAACCCTCCATTATTTATGTATACTGTTCCACCTTTAATCATGATAGTTCATAGTTTATTGATGTAAACAGAACGTGAAGGTTAAATGGCGTGTGTGGAGGGTACACTCACTGTATTCAGTGCCGGTGACGTGGGCGAGGTGGCGGAAGGACTTGGACTGCATGTGGGCAGCTCTCCGTGCCCACTCAGCAGGCTCCAGCACTTCTCCGCTGGAATTCACAGCCTGATACACTGGGGAAGCACTGTCTATAACACGCTCTTTAACAGGCAGACTACTGCAACCACAGAGAGAGCCGTAACCGTAAAGCACACACTCCTCGGCCGCCACGGCCCGAGGTTTATGTGAGTGTACTGCGTGACTGGGTTAACTGCAAAAAGGTCCTTTTGTGATATTCATTAAAAAAAATTTCCCAATTGAAACGTATACAAATGAGTATTAGTAGTTGTCATAGTGCTAACAAAGGTAAAGCTACTTGGTTTTTCTGCTGTGCTTTCATAATTTGTGAATTTTTTTTTTTTATTTACTAAGGTACACAGGGAAAAAGGCAGCACTCTCTAGCATAAGCTGACAAAGTTAAGTGGAAAGGCATGAGACAAGATTGCTTTCTAAACAGCAGAAGCTTGTCTAGTGCATCACTACTAGTGCAAACATTCAGCTCATATCAATCTCTTGCCCAGAAGGATGACAATATAGCAGTGATATTGTGGTTCCCGCATTTAGTGTTTGACAAATAAGTGAATAAAATCATTAAAAATCATCGAACCAAATTACCAAGTGACCAAAGCCCATTTCAACAGACCCTCCTTTAATATTCTAACGGGATTGCAACAGAAAAGTGTTCACCTTATCATCGAATCCTGAACGCAACATCCACAGCCAGGAGTCAAAAACTGGCAAAGTTGGCTATGCACGATGGTGGGGTCTTTGCGTGAGCAGCAGTGTAACATGGAGGAAACATGTGCAAGCCTTCAACCTCCCTGGTTGGTCGAGGAGAGCTAACTAGTGGGTGGTAATTTGCAAAATGAGCAAATTGAGCATGAGCTCATGAACATCAAGTGCATAATTCAAACTCGTACCTCTTAAGGGTATAAGAGAAGGAAAGAAGTGAAAAGATTGGCCGGGTGTAGAGAGGAGTTGCATGATGAAAAGATAGAGAGAGAGAGAGAGAGAGAGAGAGAGAGAGAGAGAATGCGCTGTGGGAGAATGAATGAGTGAAGTGAAAAACGAATAGAGGAATTGAGCTACTTACGAAAGGGGAGAGCCAGAGAAAGCCTCACTGCTGGGAAATGTCACCCAGCCAAGGCAGCAGAGGGGCACAGAGGGGCAGCAGAGGGGCACAGAGAGAGGGTGGAGCCATGGATGGACATGAGTGAGGAGGGGCAGAGTATGCAATGAGATGGACATATAACTGACCTATCAGACAGAGCTTTATGAATATGTTCTGTGAGCCTTGCAACAGAAACACCTTCAGTATTCTCTCAGCAAGTACCTAACATACCACATGCATACAATCTTAGGCCCCGGTCACACCGCCCGAACTTTGCTGGAGCGTTCCTGGAGTGGTGAAAAAAATTCATCACCGTTCGTAACCGTTCACCACCGTTTAACAAAAGTTGGCCCCCATTAAAGCAACGCCGTATATGCTCGGCCACCGCTGATGTTTCTCGAGGGGCCCTCCTACCGCTCCGAAAGTTTTGAGCTGCACAAAATATTGCAAGCGGTGAGGAGGGGGCAATTTTCCGCCCCGGCAAAGTTCACCCCCGCTCCACCAACGCCCAGTCAAAGTTTGGCACCGCTAGACGCAAGTTCGTGGACGCTTGGGTCCGCTAGGTCAACGCAGAAATCTTGAATGCTGGACCACCGCTGCTTCGCCAGCGTTGCCCGGGCGGCGATTAAACGTTGCACAAACTTCGGTGGAGCGGTTGTAAGCGTTTTACGAGCGGACACGGGGTTGCTGGAACGGTGTCGGGCGTTGAAGCAGCTATCCATGGCGGCGATGAACTTTGGTTTGGCGTTGGTATAGAGGTGTCGGAGCAGGACCAGAATTTGGCTATAAATACGGGGAGAAATGGACCAGGAGCTCATTTGGAATCGAGCTGCCGTTGAGTTCAGACCTCATCTATATCGAATTTGCTCAAAGTTACAGTAAAACTGTGTCACCATGGATGCTGAGAGACTTGCTATGATTGGTGCTAAATCAACTTTATACCCCCGCCGAGCCAAAGCCCGCATGCGCAGAACGCCGCTATACCAACGCTCGCGTCACCGCTAAACCAACGCTCGCTACCACTAAACCAACGCTAAAGCAACGCCGGCTTCAGCGGTGCACCGCTAAGCCAACGCCCGTGTTTTCGATTTTTTTCCCATTTTGTGTGCGGTGACGAGCGTTGTCGAAATTCGGCCCCCCCTCCCTACCGTTCAAGGAACGCTCCAGCAAAGTTCGGGCGGTGTGACCGGGGCCTTAGAAAGAAAAAGTGTTCCTTGTGGGTTCTTTGAACAGGTAAGGGTTCTTAACTTTGTACTTGGAACCCCATTTGATTGTGAAACCCTTAAAGGTTCAAGGTAGGTCTCCACAACAGAGGAGTTTCAACATTAATAATTAAAAGGTTCTGTTCTAGGGTTTTACATAATATGTACTTACTGACTAAGTGGGAGGAAAATACGTGGCTCAAAGTCGCTGCACTTGGTCCGTATAAATGACCAAGAGCCAAATATTTTCCCATCTGGCCCAACCTAACTCAGTCAATAAGCATTCTGATGTCAATATCAGGGACTTGTATATATATATATCATAATAATCTTTACGATTAGTGTGTATTAGTCCTATATTTTAAACTTAGTGTTTATTTAATGTTTAATGCTGCATCATGGGTTTGAGAGTAACGCAATTTCAATCTTCTGTATGTCCTGTACATATTGACAATAAAGTAGACTTTGATTTTATCATATGACCTTTTTTGACTTCAGGACTTCCCTGGACTTTTTAAAGTCTTCTTCTTTCAGGACATTTATCTTACTGTTGTTGTCAAGATAGCGTTGAATACTTTGCGAAAAGGAAGACAAAGTGTCAGGTTCGTCGTCTAAAGTTCCTTTTCTCTTCGCTTGTATATAGAAACTACGCAGGAAGCTGTCGAGCTCCTTAGAGGGGATGACTTATGTCTCTTTCCTCCTTAACTTCAGCAAGAAATCTTTTGAAAATGTTCATGTCGTGCTTAAGCCTAGGTCACAACCGGACGTACGATTTTTTGGCCGTGCGATTTTTGGCGTTTCCCAAATCGCTGCGTTTTTTTTTGTTCGTGGAGAAAGACGCACGTTGGCCATAAGTTTGTCTTGCAACCTGAAAAAAAACGTAAGCGCCCGTAGAGTTTGTTTGACATGACAAAGAACCTCTGCGGCCGGTCTGCAGCCAGTCTACGGCTCGAAAATCAGCACGTCACACGCGCACCCTCCGTGCATTTCACGCGCGCCCTCCGTGCGTTTCTTGCGTTTTTTGCATGTAGACCGGCCGTAGGAGCACGTACGGCCGGTTGTGACCGAGGCTTTAGTTTTTTATACAGCGTTTTCTTGTTGTTGTCCTTGTATAAACAAGTGAATTTCTTCGCTTGAAAGTACCTTTTTTCATTTTCTTTGACAATTTCAGTTTGTTCAATTAGGTTGGTGTCTGATAAGTCATCTGGTAATGAAATTCACTTTCACTGTGCTCAGCTGTGTCGCTCATTTTTCAAAGTAACAATTCAGAGCAAAATGAAAACGGCGGAAGCGAGGGAAACGGGTCCGGGGCCGCATACGGCTTTTTCCGGACTGGATTCAAAAATCCGTATCTGCCCAGTCGCTTGACTTTTCCCAATGGTTTTATTATAGGCCGCACGTGGGTCCGTATGGGCCATATGATAAAGGGCCATATGTTTTTATTAAGAGTGTAACAATGGAGCTGCAATATGTATAACATACAGTATTACAGAATTCATACACCCAACAAGACCAGAACTCTGGTGTAAAGCTGATTATGCCCATCCAAGTGAAAGTCATTAATGAATAAATTGTCATGATAATCAATGAGACATGTTAAGCTCATTCTCATTTTAATCCTGCTTACTAGATTCTATGTGATTTTGTGTGATCTCACTTCCACTAACTGCACAGCTCATCAAGTCCATGCTATCTATAGGATTTAAAATGAAACCAATGACTCTATACTATCAGTAAAAAAAAAATTTGGACACATTTGCTTATGAAAGGGTTTTCTTCATATTTGGTATTTTCTACTACATATTTCAGAATAACAATAATTAACACTATGAAACAGCACGTATGGAATTACACTGACCAAGAAAAAAAAAAACTACTGTATACTTTTGGCATCTTCTATACTAGCTTCATGAAGGAGTTTCAGAAAAGTTCCCAAATAAGCAGTTCCTCAGTGCTTCTCTAAATAAAAACTACTTCTGGGGGAAACATTTACATTTTAAGAAGAAATTACTATTAAAAATACACGATGATTCACAAATAAGTTTACATATGGGCACTAAACATGGACGAAACTGTATGCATTTGTCTTAGAAATAAATTTCAACCATTAAATATCTGTTGTGTCCCAAATTTTGACTGGAAGTGTACATACAATCATACAGCTAGCTAAATAATAAAAGCCAATATCCGCAAAAACACTTCGAGTATATGTAACAACACACAATGAATGCATGTGACTGGAGACGTCACATATGGCTGGTGTATCCCACTAACACACTCAAAGCAACATGAAGTCTTACGAAAACTATTCAGCATTCCTCTGCATGTACCAGAAATACATCATCAAGTGAAAAGAATGGGTGTAAGAGAAAGATAATTGGCCATCTTGATGGAAATCTAGAGCGCAAAGCAGTAGCTGAAGCAAGCACAGCTATGTGACCAGCACAAAGGGGAGGATGGCTCATGCAAGCAGGAGAGGAAAGACAAGAGAAAGGCAAGGCGGTGCGTTTGGTCTTACCCGGCCAGTTCTGCCCCTCTGGCCTGAGACTGGCCAGCGATTGCGTCCATGATGGCGTCTTGAGAGTACATGCTAATCGGAGTGTTGTACTGGGCGTGGATGATGGTGGCCTTGCCTCCCGGCCCCTTCACCTCAATTGGCTTGTTGGTGGAAAGAGCCGTGTCCTTCAGGGCAGTGGGGTTGAAATTGGGCACGTACTCGTTGCTGTGGTGGTGGAGTTAGTTGGATGTGATGAAATGGTGAAAAAGAGAGAGGAAAAGGGAATGAAGTGGGAGCAAGGGAGGAGAGACATGTTGTAGTGATGGCTAGAAGGTAAGACATGCAGGAAAGAGAGCATAAAAAGTTCCTTTGCAGAAAAGGAGGCTTTAAAGGAGCTACAGAGCAAATTTGTGAATGAGCAATCTGATTACTCGTTATTTTTTGTTTTAGTTGTTCTTAATACAAAATCAATCGTGTCTTTTAGATATGTCAATGTTTTAGATACACTACCGTTCAAAAGTTTGGGGTCACTTTGAAATGTCCTTATTTTTGAAAGAAAAGCACTATTCTTTTCAATGAAGATCACTTTAAACTAATCAGAAATCCACTCTATACATTGCTAATGTGGTAAATGACTATTCTAGCTGCAAATGTCTGGTTTTTGGTGCAATATCTCCATAGGTGTATAGAGGCCCATTTCCAGCAACTCTCACTCCAGTGTTCTAATGGTACAATGTGTTTGCTCATTGCCTCAGAAGGCTAATGGATGATTAGAAAACCCTTGTACAATCATGTTAGCACAGCTGAAAACAGTTGAGCTCTTTAGAGAAGCTATAAAACTGATCTTCCTTTGAGCAGATTGAGTTTCTGGAGCATCACATTTGTGGGGTCGATTAAATGCTCAAAATGGCCAGAAAAATGTCTCGACTATATTTTCTATTCATTTTACAACTTATGGTGGTAAATAAAAGTGTGACTTTTCATGGAAAACACAAAATTGTCTGGGTGACCCCAAACTTTTGAATGGTAGTGTATGTCTCCCCAAACTTTAGAATTGACGCAATGAGGTAAGATGATTAATGCATCTCGGTTAACGCAACCTACAACAATGCAAACCATGTCAAAATAAGCATTCCAATGCATAGAATTTAGCTCCTTTAAATACCAGAATAAAAATGTCATTCACACATCAGCTACCAACCATCAATTCTAGTCTTACAATTCTACTCGTCACAACACTATCAGTTCTATGCTGTCATCATGCTACCTACAACCAATAATCCAAATGTAAGCTCTGAATATGAAAAACATGCAGCTACAGAGATCAGTAGTCTATCCATTCTGCAGTCCTGCCATTCCTGAGCACAACACAGCACAGCACAGCGCCATACACTGATGTATACATGAAGCATATGTGCCAGACAAATTCGGCTTTCTTAACTCTGCAAAGCAAGATTAATCACAGATTCACAGACTCAGGTAGGCATATTTCAACTGACAATATACAGAATGCTGGACTGCAAAAAATAAAACAAAAAAACAAGGACCTAAACACACCACAGACATGCACATAAACAACACAGCACTACAGCACTCAGTGGCATGGTACTAACTTGACAGGCATGTTGGAAATAACCTGTGGTTGCAAGAATAAAGAGAACAAGGAAAGAAAAAAAAACATCTGTTAAGTGAGTCACAGTCTGAGGCTGTCTGAATTTGTTCCTTCTTCACAATATAGTACACTTTATTCTATCCACATTCACTGGATATGAGCAATCATGCGCTCTGATTGGCTACTCTACTACTAGGCTATCAGCTCGTGAGTAGAGAAAAACAAAATGGCAGAGCATGTTGCTGAACCAACCGAGGACGAAATAAAAACCTCTACTTGAAAACAAAACCCCCAAAAAATACAAAAACAAGAGTGCTCTGACAGCACAGTATCCCCTGCTAGCAACTATGCCATAACTCTGGCAAAATGCGACTGAATTGAACGAAATTGCAATACAGGCTTTCGTCTAAACGGGGGAACAGGGGCGCTGCGCCCTCTTAGGCTACGTTCACACTGCAGGCTGAAGTGACTCAAATCCGATCTTTTCGCCCATATGTGACCTGTATCCGAGCTTTTATTGACAATATGAACGACACAGATCCGATTTTTTCAAATCCGACCCAGGTCGTTTGGATATGTAGTCCTAATTCCGATTCCTATCCGCTCTTTTCATATGCGACTTCAGTCTGAACCGCCAGGTCGCATTCATCCGACTTACACGTCATCAACAAGCCACAAACGTCACTATTCTGTGCTGAAGTAGGCGGCGGGTCTCTCAAAAAAAGTTACAACAACATGGCGCATGACATCAATGCGAGGGACGCTTCGGGCTGTGAAGGTTCTGAATCTTCTCAATGGAAGGACGCAGAGGTTAGGGAGCTGATTTCCATTTGGGGGGGATACAGCTATTCAAGCTAGATTGGATGGGTCATACCGCAACCGGGCGGTTTTACTTCCGTAAACACTGGCCATGCTCACTGCGTGTGACGTCGTCGTATCCTGCAATGCGCATGCGGAACACTTTTAGGTCGCTTTTCGTTCATACTGAGGATCACATACAAGTCGCATATATTTGTTAATGTGAACGACCTCACAAAAAAATCGGATTTCACAAAAAAATCGGAATTGAGCATTAAGCCTTGCAGTGTGAACGTAGCGTTACTCTCGGCGCGTGCCCCCTTACCGACTCCGTGAAAACATCCCAGCAACACTACGTGACAATGTGTCTGATCATCAAATACGTTAAAATTACTCCAAAAATATTCCAATCATAGTAGATACACCGCCAGACGGTGCAAAAACAATCCGAATTGGCGTTTTCCAGACTGAGGCGCCATGTTTAGTTGTTTACTTGTCACGGCTGCTCTCGCGAGATTTGACATGGGTTCCATACAAGGTCAGCTGACTTGTAGAGCGAGATTTCTCGAGACTGAATGACCTTTCACCCACCGGCGCGGGAGCTTTTGACAGAAGTAGTTCGCGAGTCGTTTTTGTTGGCACTTGGGCATTTAAAGATGTCATCCCACGGCACGAAACGGAAGAAAGCCAAAGACTGTCCGGGGCAGAAGAAGATTACTTCTTTCTTTTTCAATGTTGACAGACAATTTGTTACAATTTCCCTCTCAGATACTCAGAATGTCCCATTGGAGCATTTTTCAAAGGCTTTGCACGGCGGGGGGGAACAACCGGCACCATCCCCCCCCCTTCGCGCCCTCGCCATGGTGAGCGCCCTCATACTAAATTTTTCTAGAAAAAACCCTGCAATATGCGTATTAATGACATATAACAAAGAATCCTGTCAAGTTTCATGAAATTTCTCCAAAAGCTGTGAGAGGAGTTGATTTCAGAAGGTGAACACCCTTCCCGGGATGGATGGACATCGCCACGACATAATCCCCCTTCAGGCCTTTCGGCCAGCGGGGGATAAAAATTGTGAGGGAAGTTGATTTCAGAAAGCAAGCACACCTTGATGAAATTGCCAAAGTACAAGTTTGTTAATAATCAAGGGCATAACTCTGGTAAAATTCGCCCAAATTAAACAAAATTTCAATATGCGTATGACTGTCATATAACAAAGCCTTTTGCCAAGTTTGGTGAAATTCCTCCATAAATTGTGAGAGGAGTTGATTTCAGAAGAACGTACACTCTCATGAAATTGTCAAAAGTACAAGTTATTTAATCAAGGGTCAAAACTCTGGGAAAATTTTCACAAACAAAATTAAATTGCAATATGCGTATTACTGTCATATAACAAGGCCTTTTGCGAAGTGTCGAGAAATTTGTCCAAAAATTGTGAGAGGAGTTGATGTCAGAAGGCAAACACACCTTCATGAAATTGTGAATGTACAAGGTTGGTAATCAAAGGCCACAACTCTGGTAAAATACGACCGAATTGAACAAAAAAACAAACAAACAAACAATATGCGTATTACCGACATATAACAATGCCTTTTGTCACGTATCATGAAATTCCTCCAAAAATTGTGAGAGAAGTTGATGTCAGAAGGAAAATACACTCTCATGAAATTGTCAAAGTATAATTTTGTTAATCAAGGGCTGTAACTCTAGTAAAATGTGACTGAATTTAACAAAATTACAATACGCGTATTACCGATATATAACAAAGGATTTTGTCAAGTTTCGTGAAATTCCTCCAAAAACTGTGAGAGGAGTTGATTTCAGAGGTGAGTACCCTTCCTGGGACGGAAATCGCCACAACATAATCCCCCTTCGGGCCTTTCGGCCAGAGGGGGATTAAAAAACCCCAATAGAATATGGAATAAAAGTATTTGATGGTAAGAACGCATCTTTTTTTATTTTTCAAGAATCAGTATTATCGCATTTTTCACAAATTGCTACTGTCATTTCGCCGGTTTGTTTACATTCTGAGCAGAAATGATTTTGTTGGACGTTTTGTATAAAGTTTTTATTTACTGAATTTGTAAAAAAATAAAAATAAAAATGTTCTGTTTCTCAAAATCATGATGTTGATGATGAATGAACAGAATTTGTTCAAGGAATCAGTCAAGGAAATCATGAGAAAATGTGGAATAAAATTGTAGACAATCATAGGGTGAGATATGTTCATACACTTAGGGTCAAATGGGGAAAATTAATCAACCAAAGCTGCCAACATGCTACAAAGGTAAAAAGAAGCGTTGTGCAATTCACACAATTAGCAACACTATTTTGTTATGAAGTAAAACCCGGTAATGGTCTCCTTGAGTTATAATGAGCTGCAAACACATTTTTTCATCCTAAAAAACCCCTCTTAACACCAAAAGAATAACTCGCACAGCGAACTCTTCTGATTACACATTATTCATTGCTTACAGGGTGAACTCTAGAGGAGTTGAGTTTTGAGAGGGAAGGAAGATATATTGGTGTGACAGACACCTGAACCTTGACAATCCATGGCCTTTTATAGATAGAGATGTAACAGGTGCTCTCTCACTCGCTCTCTCACTCTCTGCACTGATCTCTTTAAACTGACTGAAACATAAATGGCAGATCTCAGAGCTTTTATAGAACAGAATCCTCATTACCACACAGAAACACTGACATTTATATGGTACTTGAAAGTAAAATGATATTTGTGCTACATTTAGTGTCTGTTTATGCTACACTATACAGTGGGGCAAAAAAGTATTTAGTCAGCCACCAATTGTGCAAGTTCTCCCACTTAAAAAGATGAGAGAGGCCTGTAATTTTCATCATAGGTACACTTCAACTATGAGAGACAGAATGGGGGGAAAGAATCCAGGAAATCACATTGTAGATTTTCAATGAATTAATTGGTAAATTCCTCGGTAAAATAAGTATTTGGTCACCTACAAACAAGCAAGATTTCTGGCTCTCACAGACCTGTAACTTCTTCTTTAAGAGGCTCCTCTGTCCTCCACTCGTTACCTATATTAATGGCACCTGTTTGAACTCGTTATCAGTATAAAAGACACCTGTCCACAACCTCAAACAGTCACACTCCAAACTCCACTATGGCCAAGACCAAAGAGCTGTCAAAGGACACCAGAAACAAAATTGTAGACCTGCACCAGGCTGGGAAGACTGAATCTGCAATAGGTAAGCAGCTTGGTGTGAAGAAATCAACTGTGGGAGCAATTATTAGAAAATGGAAGACATACAAGACCACTGATAATCTCCCTCGATCTGGGGCTCCATGCAAGATCTCACCCCGTGGGGTCAAAATGATCACAAGAACGGTGAGCAAAAATCCCAGAACCACACGGGGGACCTAGTGAATGACCTGCAGAGAGCTGGGAACAAAGTAACAAAGGCTACCATCAGTAACACACTACGCCGCCAGGGACTCAAATCCTGCAGTGCCAGACGTGTCCCCCTGCTTAAGCCAGTACATGTCCAGGCCCGTCTGAAGTTTGCTAGAGAGCATTTGGATGATCCAGAAGAGGATTGGGAGAATGTCATATGGTCAGATGAAACCAAAATAGAACTTTCTGGTAAAAACTCAACTTGTCATGTTTGGAGGAGAAAGAATGCTGAGTTGCATCCAAAGAACACCGTACCTACTGTGAAGCATGGGGGTGGAAACATCATGCTTTGGGGCTGTTTTTCTGCAAAGGGACCAGGACGACTGATCCGTGTAAAGGAAAGAATGAATGGGGCCATGTATTGTGAGATTTTGAGTGAAAACCTCCTTCCATCAGCAAGGGCATTGAAGATGAAACGTGGCTGGGTCTTTCAGCATGACAATGATCCCAAACACACCGCCCGGGCAATGAAGGAGTGGCTTCGTAAGAAGCATTTCAAGGTCCTGGAGTGGCCTAGCCAGTCTCCAGATCTCAACCCCATAGAAAATCTTTGGAGGGAGTTGAAAGTCCGTGTTGCCCAGCGACAGCCCCAAAACATCACTGCTCTAGAGGAGATCTGCATGGAGGAATGGGCCAAAATACCAGCAACAGTGTGTGAAAACCTTGTGAAGACTTACAGAAAACGTTTGACCTCTGTCATTGCCAACAAAGGGTATATAACAAAGTATTGAGATTAACTTTTGTTATTGACCAAATACTTATTTTCTACCACAATTTGCAAATAAACTCTTTAAAAATCAGACAATGTGATTTTCTGGATTTTTTTTCTCATTCTGTCTCTCATGGTTGAGGTATACCTATGATGAAAATTACAGGCCTCTCTCATCTTTTTAAGTGGGAGAACTTGCACAATTGGTGACTGACTAAATACTTTTTTGCCCCACTGTATAGCCAAAAGTTTGTGGACACCTGACCATCACAACCATATGTGCTCTTTGAACATCGCATTCTAAACTTAATCGCCCCTTTGCTGTTATAATACGTAACTTCCACTCCTCTGGAAAGGCTTTCCACTGGATTTTGGAGTGTGGGTATGGGAATTTGTGCTCATTCAGCAACAAAGGCATTCGTGAGTTCAGGCACTGATGTTGGGTGAGGAGGCCTGGAGCACAGCTGGCATTCCAGTTCATCCCTAAAGAGTTCAGTGGGGTTGAGATCAGGGCTCTGTGCAGACCACTCAGGCTCCTCCACACAAACCTCAGCAATTCATGTGTTCATGGAGCTCACTTTGTGGACAGAGGCACTGTCATTCTGGAACATGTTTGGGCCTCTTATTTCCAGTGAAGGGAAGCCTTAATGCTACAGCATACAAAGACAATACAATACAACTGTGTGCTTCCAACTTTGGAACAACAATATGGAGAAGGTTCATACATGGATGTGATGATCAGGTGTCCACAAACTTTTGATCATATAAAGCAGTGTTTCCCAACCTTTCTTGAGCCACAGCACATATTTTACATTCGAAAAATCCCACAGCACACCACCAAACAAAAATGTCACAAAAAGTATATATATAATGAAATCTAATGATCATCTAGTCTCAATTTACTCACAATTTACTTAGTGTGAAACCTGGGCCTGTTTAGTTGAACACAAAACTGATATACTCGCAGGAATTGAAGAAAGACACACACGAAGATCTTCCTCAACAGCTCTGAGTCACTCTCCTTTTTTAGTTTTTATAGCAGTCACGCTTGAAAAGCCCAGCTTGCATAGATAGGTTGTGGAAAATCACCTTTTTTGCTTTCTTCTGACCTCTACTCATACTAGGGCCTTCATCTGGGTCAGAATTTTCTCCAGGACCCAGTTTGGATTGTGTACTTTTTCTTTTCAAATATTTATCCATCGCTATCACCGCTGTCACACCCGAAGCATTACTAATTCTATTGTTTGAATGGCAACAGGTAGATACACAGGTTAATTAGCTACTTGCTGCCATCTAGTGGAAGAGTATTTAATTGTTCTGCCTGTCACTATACATCGCTGGCATAGACGAACGAAGACAAATTATTTGCAGTAAATAAATAATTATTTTTGGAACAATTAAGTGAAATTGGATAATTTCCCATGGTACACCTGATGATCTCTCACGGCACACTAATGTGCCACGGCACAGTGGTTGGGAATCACTGATATAGAGTATAGTATGTACAGTCAAAGTCCAAAAGTTTGCATCCCAAATGTTTTTCATGGATAAAATGATCAATAAATACAACTGAACCATAATAATAGAATTCCAAGATAGTTAAAAAAATGAGATGTATCTACAGTACCAGTCAAAAGATTGGACACACCTGGGGGCGTCGTGGCTCAGGTGGATAAGGCGCCTTACCATAAATCCGGGGACCCAGGTTCAATTCCGGCCCGAGGTCATTTCCCGATCCCTCCCCGTCTCTCTCTCCCGCTCATTTCCTGTCTCTACACTGTCCTATCCAGTAATAAAGGTGAAAAAAGCCCAAAAAAAATCTTAAAAAAAAAGATTAGACACACCTACTCATTCATAGGTTATGTATTTTGACTATTTTGTACATTATAGAACAATACTGAAGACATCTCATTTCATCTCATTATCTCTAGCCGTTTTATCCTGTTCTACAGGGTCGCAGGCAAGCTGGAGCCTATCCCAGCTGACTACGGGCAAAAGGCAGGGTACACCTTGGACAAGTCGCCAGGTCATCACAAGGCTGACACACAGACACAGACAACCATTCACACTCACACCTACGGTCAATTTAGAGTCACCAGTTAACCTAACCTGCATGTCTTTGGACTGTGGGGAAAACCGGAGCACCCGGAGGAAACCCACGCGGACAACATGCAAACTCCACACAGAAAGGCCCTCGCCGGCCACGGGGATCGAACCCGGACCTTCTTGCTGTGAGGCGACAGCGGTAACCACTACACCACTGTGCTGCCCTACTGAAGACATCAAAACTATAAAATAACATATGGAACTATGTGGTTTAAAAAAAAAGTGTTAAAAAATTTCATATTTTAGATTCTTCAAAGTACCCAGCGTTTACCTTGACACTTTGCACACTACTGGCATTATCTTAACCAGCTTCATGAGGTGGTCACCTGGAATGCTTTTCAATTAACAGCTGTGCCTCGTCAAAAGTTAATTAGTGCAATTTCTTGCCTTCTTAATGTGTTTGAGATCAAACAGTAAATAGTAAACAATAAAAATGCAGTAAATAGCCCTATTCCACAACTGTAGCGATCCATGTCGAGAACTGCTCAACAAAGGCTACATCCACACGACAACGGCAACGAGATGTTATTTAAAAAAATATCGCGTCCACATGGGCAACGATCAGTAAAATATCAGGTCCATATGGCAACGCAACGCTTGCTGAAAACGATGCAATACACATGCCACACCTCTAGGGGCGCTGTAAGACGGTCCCTTCGGAGACACGAGAACAATAGAAGAAGTAAGGACGCATGCGCATAAACTATTATGCGCGAGACTTCATATTAGCCACAAAGTCAGAAAAATCTGTTCGTAAAATTACATTATAATGACCAAATACAATGAAAAGTATTTTTCCAGTCTCACCTGTGAAAGGTAATCCCATGTGATCTTGTTTGGACGGTAAACCTGTTGGTACAGTTAAACGCAGCACATGAATGAGGCATCTTTATTCTCCGCTTTGACCCATCCAATATGGCGGCGAGGATGACGTATGATTCTAAGCGGAAGGCGGCGTCTTTAATTGTCCGGAATAAATTGAATGCTACACGTTGATGGATTAATTTGTTCTTCTACGCCCTTTTTGAGGAATGTATTGTAGGACTTAAACCAACATCTGAAGAGGTGAGATCGCTCCTTTTTTCCCTATTTTTGCTGGCGCGATTGACTCTGCCCTAAGGGCTATTCTCTCTCTCTCTCTCTCACTTTGCACCATTACACAATAAATATTCACAGTGAAAATATTTTGTAAGCGCGTTTCATGAACCAAGTTATAGGATTTGTTGACAACTCGCATCGAGTTCGTTACACTTCTACCCGGCGTGAAGCACTGACAGTCATGTGGTTGTGACGTCATCGTAAACAAATCCGTTCTACTCATCCAGACGACTTCGCAACGGCAACGTTGCCAGATCTTTCCACTCTGGGACCCGTTCTCAAAAGATTTCGTTTTGGGGCACCCAAAACGCCGGTGCCGTGTGGACACCAGGCCGAAACGATAAACAATTGTATCGGATTCACCTGAATCCGTTGCCGTGTGGACAGGGCCTAAGTAAAGAGAAACGACATCCATCAAGTCATGAAGTGTCTTTTAATTAATAAAAATAAAGAAAAAACATTTAATTAGAAGGTGTGTCGAAACATTTGATTGGTGCTGTATATAGTTCAAAACATCAAAAAAAAAAAGGCCAAAAGAATACAAAAGCTGTTCAGGATATATGCTGGAAAGAAGACTAAAAACATTTGAACTATTATTATTTTCTTTTATTATCAAGGTAATAAAATATACTGGGCATTTTTGTTACTTGCCATGTTTCACAGATCTGAAAACAAAAGAAGACTCTCCGAAGTGAAAATGAATGAACATTTCTGAACCCAAACTGGTCACGAGTCACTTAATTTGTCTCTTATGGGCATGTAGTGACCACTACCATTGTCACTTGTTGGAATGCACTTTCCAGAGTTTTTTTTTTTTTTAAGTTCCAAACACGTGTGAATGTGAGTGTGAATGGTTGTCTGTGTCTATGTGTCAGCCCTGTGATGACCTGGCGACTTGTCCAGGGTGTACCCCGCCTTTCGCCCGTAGTCAGCTGGGATAGGCTCCAGCTTGCCTGCGACCCTGCAGAACAGGATAAAGCGGCTAGAGATAATGAGATGAGATGAGTTCCAAACACATGAAATGTTTTGGCTGGTTAACATATGTTTCTATCTTTATTGCGCTTTAAGGGTGTGTAAAATTTTGCACTCTACTGTAGACGCTTAACAACTGGAATTTGCAGAATATAAGGAATAAATAGAATATAGAATAGAATTAGACCTTGAGATCAGGGTCAACGTCTCCTGAAGGTGGACCATTAACTGGGCTTTGGTAACCTTGGTGTATATCTCCCCACCCCACCCCCAGCATATTTTAAGTCTGACGCAGATTTTGACTCTAAAACGTTGGCCTGTTGAGGTCATGTAGAAGAATATATTTATTATTTGTGGTTAATATAGCCTCCAAAATCTGCGATATTCAAAACCTTTCACAAGAGTTGGAAATGTTTAAAAAAAGATTGCAAGATGTTATGTCTAGAGGAAATTGAATTTTACAAAACAGGCACCGAGTGTCTGTTGGAAGGCACTCAATCTGCCTGCAAGTGTTTGTGGTGTGTATAGTGCATCATACACGACCCTGGTGTATGTGAATCTAGGCCTGTAGACAGTTCATGGCTGAGACGGTACGGGAACCACTGCTGTATCGAATTACAAGCTGCTTTTTACACTGCTGTCATCCTTCTGTCATACAACACATGCCAGTTTGCAGCCAGGTGGGCCTGACCCCTTGCTTTAAATTCACTAGAGACATTTGTGAAATAATTAAGGAATATGTACATACACAAGTGTATAAATATTGTATTTCTTTAACTTGTGCGGCTTGTCCAGCGTCATAACCAAGCACGCTGACTTTTTTGGGAGGTTAATTCCACCTTGATTTTGCCCATTAATGCCTCAAGCATTCTGTAGGACTTGCTACGCATTACCACAACCGCACCTGGCTACTAGCACGTCATGTGTATTTAATATACCTGCTTACATACCATAGTGGCTCGCCTGAGCCCAGGCTTTTAGCTCTCTCCTGAAGCATGGCCATTTCTCTCAGCGTTTCTGCTGAGTACAGTCCGATTGGGGAGTTATACTGCTGCCTCTTTTGTGTGTTAGAGGACTGGCTGAGCTCCTGTGTGTTGCAGTGATAGGAATTTGTTTCAGCACAGGTAGCAAGACCACCATTTATTTGATAAGGATGACCCTTAAAGGAGGAGACACATGGATAAAAAGAACAGGGGGTGAGGAGGAGACCTAGATGTGTCATTCGCAAAAGTGGGGTTCCAAGGGGTCTACTTTTTTATTATTATTTAATTATTATAACAGAGCTACTATAATTACTACAGTTACTGCTGTTATCGTTATTATTTAATTATTGTAGTTATAATGCTATATTAACTGGTCGCATGAACTGAATGGGTTTAATCATAAACATTAAACTCAAAAAACACACACAAATGTCAACATGAATCCGACTGCTGCTGATATGAAGCAAATTTCAATCCATCTAATATTTAACATGGTGTAACTGATTTCCGTTCTGCACACTTCTATGATTGTGATGCCATTTGTGTCCAACTGATATTACATTTATGTATGTAAATATGTATGCAAAGTAAAGGTAAAATCCATTTTAAATATCGCTAAAGTGGCTTTCGTAACAACCAATATGCAGATAAATGTTTCAGATAAATAAATTAACCATTAATAAAAACATTAACAGCATTTGGCCTGACGCAGGTCACTATAAGTACGCTTTAGCTTGAAATATAATCATTAAAATATTTCAAAAATCAAATTATTTTTGCAGCAATGTGTGAATCCGTTGAATATCTCATGCTTGAAATATTATTTTACATGAGCCAGCTGTTATACGTTATGACAAATGCACATTTTAATGTTCCAAAACATTCACTCAGCCCTGCTACCTGAACACATTCACCCCTATGAAATATTTGGACGATTCCATAAGCCACACACTTTATTTTCAGTGATACTGTGATACTGACTGACAAGGTCATTTTTAATGTACAACTCTTACAAAAATTATAGATTGAAAGATAATTAGAAATTGAAATAAACAAGAGTGCTCGGAGAGCACAATATCCCCCGCTGGCAACTATATCTATGCTATAAGTGCTTAATACACCCTCATGAAATTGCTGAACTACAAGTTTGGTAATCAAGGGCCATAACTCTGGTGAAATATGACCGAATTGAACGAAATTGTAATATGCGCATTTCTGACATATAGCAAAGCTTTTTGCAAAGTTTCGGAAAATTCCTGCAAAAATTGTGAAAGGAGTTGATTTCAGAAGACGAGCACACTTTCATGAAATTGTTGAAGTACAAGTTTGGTAATAAAGGGCCCTAACTCTGAAAAAATTTGACTGAATTGAACTAAATTGAAATATGCGTATTACCAACATATAACAAAGCCTTTTGCTAAGTTTCATTAAATTCCTCCAAGAATTGTGAGTTCATTTCAGAAGACAAGCACACTATCATGAAATTGTCAAAGTACACGTTTGGTAATCAAGGGCCATAACTGTGGTAAAATGTGACTGAAGTGAACGAAATTGCAAGATGTGCATTATCGACATGTAACAAAGAATCCTGTCAAGTTTTGTGAAATTCCTCCAAAAATTGTGAGAGGAGTTGATTTCAGAAGGTGAGTACCCTTCCCGGGACGGACGGACGGACAGACAGACACACTGACATCGCCACGACACAATCCCCCTTTGGCAGTGTTTTCCCCAGAAAAAAATGAAAGCCCTAAATTCTAGCATGATAATACACAAACAATTGAGTGCCAACAGCGCAAAAGTGGGCGCTGAAGGCGCGAAGCGAAACTAGGGGGGTGCGGGGGCATGCCCCCGCGGAAAATTTTTTGAAAATAGATGCTCTCGGGTGCATTTTCAGGGTCTCTGAGAGGTTTTAGATACATGATTATAGGGTAGATTTTACCAGTGTTTCAATGATTTCTGACCTAAATAGTATTAATGTATACACATTTGAAATTTCACCTTAAAGTGCCATTCCACCATTGGATGTATTCTTTGGCATAAAATACAATATATTTTGACAACATATATAAATGGTATCACTAGACAGAGAAATCTTTTAGCTTCAAAATGATACATCAAACATAATTTTTTGACAACGACAAGTATATTAATTTTGCGACCAAAGTCACCTACCCTTTTAATTTCCGCGCGTGATGTCATCGGCAGGTTCCACTTCTTGTGTACTACGTGACGTGTGACGTGGCACATATTATCAGCAATGGCGGACAGAACGCGATAAAAATAATAACAATAAATCTAGCTAATACCAATAAATCTAGCTAACTGAAAGATTAACTCAAAATTTTTCGCAATTTTTTTGGCCCCCATATACGAGGAGAAATGACTCTCTCACTTTGGGGGTTTCCTGGTCTAAAAATAGACCGACACGTAGTACACAAGAGGGGGAACCTGCCGATGACATCACGTTTCACTACCGCGCGGAAATTAAAAGGGTAGGTGACTTTGGTCGCAAAATTAATATACTTGTCGTTGTCAAAAAATTATGTTTGATATATCATTTTGAAGCTAAAAGATTTCTCTGTCTAGTCATGTTGTCATAAAATATATTGTATTTTATGTCAAAGAATACATCCAATGGTGGAATGGCACTTTAAAGTTCAACATGCAAGTTAAACTGTTTTGTTATAGATTACTTAGGTATATGATATATTAAAAATCTACGGGGATCCCTTAATTATCTATGATCAAGTAGCGTTGTAACAAAGATGTGCGTGAAAATATGAACAGTGGTTTGCTCCGTCTTATGCAATCCAGTGAAGAGAATCGATCATGTTGATCACAAAGGGATCTGAACCTAAGAACTGCCACCTTAAAATAAGTTGCTGTATTACTATAACTGTAATGATTTAGAATGTTTCTGATGCAATTACCATAATATATGTATAACTAAGATGCACTGAAAAGAAAAGTAAGGCAACTGCATATTATAAAGTTTAAATTTTGGCACTTTATTAAATGGACTAGATTAAGATTAAAACATATTTAAAGGAAAAGAAAACTTAATTCATACATTTAAGTTTGCAGAAAGATTATGTACTTATAAACACGTTCATGAAGAGATTGTGTTAAGTGTCAAATGTAGCATAATTGCGAATAATAATGATAAGCATATTTGGCAGTGTGATGTCACTGTAAGCCTTTAACAAAAGAATAATCCGGAGCCGCCTTTTGTTAAATGGATCCCAGTGACATCACACTGCCAAAAATGCTTATGATTATTATTTGAAATTATGCTATATTTGACACATTTGGGCAACTTCACTTCGTGAGAGTGTTTATAAGTACATAATCGTTCTGCAAACCCAAACTAATGAATTAAGTTTTCTCCTCCTTTAAAGCAGATTAATTCTCCTCGGCTTTTGCTTGGCCCAATGTTGGCCAACCCTCTCATAGTCCATCTCGCTGTCACCCATGCTGCTGTGGATCGAAGTGTCCAGCGAGTGCTTTTTGAGCCAGTCGCTGTGATCAAAATTGACGACGTTGTCATGACAGTTGTCTGGTTTTGTGCGCCATCACTCAGGTGGGTTTGTTGACATTTAGTCAACCAATCTTTGATCGAAGCCATAATGATAACAGACTAGGTCAAACTTTTGTGATTAAAATCAGTCGGCTTTGTCCGTCCGGTGGGGGACAACATCGGCAGCCAATGAGATCGCTTATAATGAATCGGAAACTTCTGGGATGTCTGACGTTTTATTTCGATATTTTTATTGGACGGTTTGAACATGTGATCTTGACGTAGCCAACAGATTCCAGTTTGTTTACATCATACCACGTGGACATATTACTTTGACAGAATCAACACATACATTGGAAAACAAAAGGCTGCTTATTTAACACAAATATCGATCAATATGTAAATGGATCTGTTATTTGCTCTCCTATGTATCTAGTTACTTGTGGGTAGGAAATTTAATGTATTGGTATAAATCTAAGCGTATCGGATTTTAACTAAAGAGCAATTCCAGCGTTATGGACGTGACACTTGAACTCAAAATGGCAACAAATGACCCAGTGCATGTTTTATTGTCCCCCAGTATTTAAACAGGTGTTGGATATTTTAAGGCTGTACCATACCGGAGAAGTGACAGAACAAGAACAATTCCCATAGTACATCTAGGGCATGCCAGGAAATGCCAATAAAAGATGCGTTATGGATGTGACAGAAAAAGTATCACTTTTCTTGGGTGACTGTACATTTTTATCAAACTCTGTGAAATCGTAAACCTAATGTCGAAATGGAGATATCCATTTGATAGAGGGGTCCAAGGTGAATATTAAAAAATCTTTGTTTAAAATATTTTGTATTTCATGCAGAGTTTTGGAAGGAAAAGTCAGCGTTATGGATGTGACGCGTCTGAAATAGACATGGCATATGTTTAGAAAATCAGCAATTTAACCACCAAAACCCTTTGAAAAACTCTCTAAATATCAGCTAAAACTATCAAAGTTCTTAAATAATATTTAGGATGGCTATTGTTTTGCTGTTTTGTGGATTTTAGCATACATTTCTGTGGCTTGTGACAATAATATAGAATTGTACATGATCAAAGTTATTAGTGTCATTAGCTAAAGTAGTGAAGGCGAAGGGAACAATTCTTGTGACAAATTGGTTCAACTTATTCACATCTGTAAAATACAGGCCTAGGTGATATCTCTGGGAGTGGTTTTGATGTATTACATGTTGCTTTATTTTTGCATGGTGAGGTTGACATTTACATGGAATTGCCCTAAAGCGACTAAGCGTATCGGCAGGCAGAGCAAGCATATCGGGCCCGATACGCTAAAACACTTTGGGGAAAACCATGCCCTTCAGGCCTTTCGGCCAGCAGGGGATAAAAAAACTTTAAGAAAATTATTATTAACCTCCTAGGGCTTAGCGGTCACATGCGTGGACAGCACTTTATGGAAATTCGGAACAAGAATCCACATATGTGGACATACTTTTTCTCTAAAAGTACATCTTATCAAAAGATGATGCTTAGTTTTTATTCTAAACAGGTTCTAATAAGCCCAAATAGCAAAGAGAAATAAAAAATGCATGTAAAAAAACAGCTTGGGCCTTAGGAGGTTAAATATAATGTACTCAGGCCATGATCATGGATGCTAGCATTCTGTGCATTTGCTAATTCCTTGCTCATAAAAACTCAACCTTGTTACTCATTTAAGAGCAAAATGCAGTAATTGGCAGCAGGATTTTGTCTGAACCGGGTTAGCACATTTTTAGTGGTTAAAAAATGAATGATATTGTAGATTCGCTGTTTAAAAAAATAAAAAAGTTAATTGAATTACAAAGGCAAAGTGGCACTGTAATCATGGAATCTCAGGCCTAATGTTTTGATAGTTACATTATGCTCATAGCTAAACAATTTTTAAATAATTTGTTTACATTCACCAGGATCTCAGGCTGTAAAAAGAGGAAGACCTCGGACCTAGATGCTGTTGAAGTTTTTTCCCAAATGAAAATTCTAGTGTAAAGTTGAATGAACTTGGTTTTCCAGTAGACTACAGCTTGACCTTGTTTTTCAGCCATTGGAGGACATTATCACCATTCTCAGGATTTTCACAGATTTTGACCCAAGAAAAT
Organism: Neoarius graeffei; assembly: GCF_027579695.1. NCBI lineage: Eukaryota > Metazoa > Chordata > Actinopteri > Siluriformes > Ariidae > Neoarius > Neoarius graeffei. The sequence continues at coordinate 68,179,449 of NC_083575.1, read as the reverse complement.
GAGAATTTCATTGGGATAGAAATGTATTCTAAGAAAACTCTTATACCCAGAAGGCACATGCTTGGCTTGTAGCATCCTAAAGAGACACTTCTACGTATGTCTGTGTAATAATCTAAGCACAAGGTCTATCTAATCTGACCCTTAGACAGCTGACAATCTCCACAGAACATCATATCAATAGCTAGCGGTCCAGGGACCTCTGCGCATAGAAATTTCTTTCAATGCATAGAACTTCTTTAAGCACATACCTTTGTCTAGCACATACCTTCTGGTGAGGGATGATCGGAATTGAAGCTTCGATTCTTGGTGCAGTCATGGACAGAGGGACTGGGCGCTTTGACCTACAGCAAAACAGATGTTTTTCAGAGTTCTTTCATGAGAGAACCAGTATACACAACACAAAGCCGATTAAAAAAAAGATCTCCATGACAGGACTCAACAACAGCAGTAACGGAAGAGGGTAGGGCAGAATTGAGGAACACCTGAATAATTGCACCCGTCTTCTACATGGTGCAATATCCAGGAGCATGTTCAGCTACGAACTCATTCCAACATGGTGAGTTAAAAAGGACTGTAGGAGATCTTTCCTGTTAGCTGCTCTCAGACTCTGCGATTTCTCCTCCCAGTATAGTACCTTGACCCTTGCCTCTTAGTATGGACAACAGCATAAAATATCAAAAACCGTAGTCCATCTAAAACAAAAATCCAAAGAAACTCTATCTGAATGTATATATGTACTGAATGTACGAGACCTTGAAATAATGGGGTTCAATTTTTATTTTGAGCAAAAATGAGCCATATGTGATATACGACCCCAATTCATAAAAAGGTGGGACGCTGTGTAAAAAATAAATAAAAACAGAATGTGATGATTTACAAATCCTTTCTGACCTATATTCAGTTGAATACAATACAAAGACAAGCTATTTAAAATGTTCAAACTGATAAACTATTGTTGAAAGGGAAAGTTGTCGAATGCTCACAAAACACCCGTTTGGAACATTCTACAGGTAAACAGGGATGGTGTGGTGGTTCGCACTGTCACCTCACAGCAAGAAGCTTCTGGGTTTGAGCCGAGTGGCCAACAGGAACCTTTCTGTGCGGAGTTTGCATGTTCTCCCCGTGTCCGCGTGGGTTTCCTCCGGGTGCTCCGGTTTCCCCCACAGTCCAAAGACATGCAGTTAGGTTAACTGGTGACTCTAAATTGACCGTAGGTGTGAATGTGTGCGAGTGCGCAGAAAGGAACTGGCCACCCTACTGCTGCAATTCTGGCCAAATTAGCCAACCATGGTTTGGATCGGGTTCGGCAGTCAGTGCGTTTACATGCACATAGAGAAAATCGAATTTCTGCCGTTGCTTGACTGAAATCGAAGTTCTAAATGGCATGGAAACACCTTAGCTAGGCTGAAATTGAACCGAACTTGATTCCTCGCAATCGAGCTACACGACCTAGATTATGCGATTTTTGCCGAGCTACTTAGTGCATGTAAACCCTATCGAGATACGTAATCGAGCTACTTACTTCAGCACTGCCCCTTCCGGAAGTGACGAGACCACAAGCGGGAAACACAACAGCCTCGGTCGGCATGACGCTTCACCTTAGCCGCCACTTTATTAGGAACACTTGTGTCTGGGCATGTACGCACCCATTTCCAATTTGTTGGTAAGTTATTAGCATGTTAGCAGGCTAACAGTTAATATGTTCACCATTACAGATCAACTTCAACTTAGTGGCCATTTTATTAGGAACACTTCTGTTTGTACATACAAACACTCTTCTTGTGAACATGGAACTGACAACTTTGTTTATACTCACAGTGTTGCCAGATTGGGCGGTTTTAAGTGCATTTTGGTGGGTTTTGAACATATTTTGGGCTGGAAAACGTCAGCAGTATCTGGCAACACTGCGCTTGAATAGCTCTTCTTCATGACGACAACCGGAAGTGTACCAACACGATGGGGCGTGTAGCGCCACCTGTGGCTCGGGTGCACAATGTACCTCACACAATAGCTCGATTTCCTTGTGTGCATGTAGGATTGGATTTCTCTGGCACCCCTGCTGGGACCCTCAGCTCGATTACTGACAGCAGCTCGATTTGGATGTGCATGTAAACGCACTGATTGACGACAACAGTTTAATTGGTAATCATTCACAAGCAAGGATGAGGCAAGGTTCACTACTTTGTGAAAAACTGTGTGCGCAAATATTCCAACGGTTTAAGATGAACGTTTCTCAACGTACAAATTGCAAGGAATTTTAACATCAACAATCCATCTGTGTGTGGGCAAAATAGGCTTGAGTCCTCTTCCAAGCAAGTTTGTAACAGTTCCAGTTGGTGTCCACTTTTTTTTTTTTTTTATTATTGCCCTAACAGTAGAAATGGGCATTTTCAGGTGAGTAGCTATTTTTTATAACCATTCCCTGACTTATGAAGGTCAACACACTTCTCTCTCATTTGGTTTGTGTGTTCGCTTATCTTTCCCATGTTGATGGATGACTAAGCCCATGTTTACATTAGACCGTATCAGCGGATCATCAGATTAACGTTTTTAAAACGATTAGCGTGCACACAGCAACACCAATACACGATTTGCGTGCACACAGCAACACCAATACACAGATACGCTCGGCTCCGCAGGCATCCTGCGCTCCAAATCACTCCGCCCTGAACAGCGAGTGCCCTCTGGAGGGTGCGCACTCCGGCCCTGCGCAGCTCACAGAGCGCGCGAGTGAAGTGCACAAGCTGTGATTCGGGACTGAGCCGCTGTGTGTGTGATCCCAGCGCATATCACTTACCACTTGCAAGTGGAAGGATGGCAAGCCTAAAGACAATCATAACTACACAATGGGCAGTATTTGCATCAGTATTTGCAGTATTTTCATACTTTTATACTCTTTAATGAAAGGTGATACAAGGCGGAAGTCCGCGCCGTTTTTCAGCAGTCGCGTCACATGACCAACGCCAGCGAATCAGGAAGGTGGATGTCACAGTGACGTTGTCCAATGAGACGCCAGCTAGAGCTCAGCACAGCGTATCCGCGTATCTCAATGTTTACACAGCACCGGACCAGACACGATCTGGATTGAATACGTGGACCCTGGCGGATTCCCGTTTCCCGGCGTTTCCAGGCGGTTTAATGTAAACGGACAGTGCATCCGCGAAGAAAACGAGACAGATACGGTCTAATGTAAACTTGGCCTAAGGGAGTTTAGCCTCTGTGTCACCTCATATTTGTTCCCCAGTTAACCAGGAAGTCATGGATTACAGCTGGAAAGTTCCTACACACTCCAATCAACTCAATGTACAATTTAAATGGGAAACGTGCTTCAGTTACATTGTGTTCACTCTAATTTCCAGTGGTGGCACGTGTGTTTTTGTTGAAAATAATTATTTCTTCATGAAGGATTTGTTTTTCTCTGAATAAATTTATTTCAATTTAAGGTTGCATTTTCCTCACTGTGAGATGAAGCTACTTCACCAAAATGTGGATTTTTTTTTTAACCCTTTTACTAATCTTTACAAGGAGTCCCAATAATTACGGAAGACATTAATAACTATACTAGCATCTGAATAGTATTATAGTATAAATAGTTAGAATACTATATTATATATACACTAAGTAGACTATTATAAAATGTGCACACATGCATACGCAGGTCACTGTACCTTTGCATGGTAAGTGCCAGGTTGAAGTTGGCACTCTTGATCTTGTTCTGAGCCTCCAGGTGAGTCATGCCATCGGTACGGACACCGTCGATGGCTACGATGATGTCACCCTGGGTCAGGTTACCTGAAGCTGCTTTGCTCCCAGGAGTAATCTGATAAAAGACGACGCAAATCAATTATCAACATATTTGCATATCACCACCTAAAAACAGCTTTAAAAGTTATCCTTGATCTACTGATGGATCTATATCGGCCAGAAAGAAGAGCGGCTAATTAGAGAATGATGTGGTGATTTTAAAAATAAATAATAATAATAATAATAATAATAATAATCTCATCTCATCTCATTATCTCTAGCCGCTTTATCCTGTTCTACAGGGTCGCAGGCAAGCTGGAGCCTATCCCAGCTGACTACGGGCGAAAGGCGGGGTACACCCTGGACAAGCCGCCAGGTCATCACAGGGCTGACACTTAGACACAGACAACCATTCACACTCACATTCACACCTACGGTCAATTTAGAGTCACCAGTTAACCTAACCTGCATGTCTTTGGACTGTGGGGGAAACCGGAGCACCCGGAGGAAACCCACGCGGACACGGGGAGAACATGCAAACTCCACACAGAAAGGCCCTCGCCGGCCACGGGGCTCGAACCTTCTTGCTGTGAGGCGACAGCGCTAACCACTACACCACCGTGCCGCCCCATAATAATAATAATAATAATAATAATAATAATTTAAAAAAGGCTTTATGGTCAATGAACTCACCATTGTTCCCTTTATATGAAAGGCTACACATTATATCAGCTACTATATACCTGCAGTGAAGATAGATACCGTATGCTGTAAAGCTGCCCTGATTGAGGCTGGATATTATTTTGCTATGGTATAGATCGTTATAGGGGCGGCACGGTGGTGTAGTGGTTAGCGCTGTCGCCTCACAGCAAGAAGGTCCGGGTTCAAGCCCCGTGGCCGGCGAGGGCCTTTCTGTGTGGAGTTTGCATGTTCTCTCCGTGTCCGCGTGGGTTTCCTCTGGGTGCTCCGGTTTCCCCCACAGTCCAAAGACATGCAGGTTAGGTTAACTGGTGACTCAGTCAGCTGGGATAGGCTCCAGCTTGCCTGCGACCCTGTAGAACAGGATAAAGCGGCTAGAGATAATGAGATGAGATGAGATAGATCGTTATAGCAATTATAATAATCTTTCCATTTCCCGTGTATTTCCTTGTTGACAATTTGTGCATCACAGTGATGCACACAGAAGCTGGCAGTGAATCAGTAAAAGGGATTACACAGGACAAAACACATTGTGGTGAGTAATCCATGGCAGCTGTTTTGCAGACTAACACAATGTACAGGCTCTACGCACATAATGTGTTGCCAATGATAATGGTTCCCCCCCCCCCCAAACAAGGGTTTCTTCAAAATTGGATCGATTGTATTTGCAGTACTTCAGTACATCAAATAAATTGTTCCATCTTGTATCATCACCAACACTATGATCCGAACAAACAACAGGTCACATGCGTATCTACGATCCTCAATGTTTTCCCTTTTTATTGACATCTCTACAGGGCAAAAGAGCAAATGTACAGATGAAATAATGCCACAATAGTTCCACCATTAATTAAGCAATGTATCTCGTAATGTCCGAAATAAAAAAAAAAAGGATATGGTGCGAGTCAGTTATGGTATATCCTGGATACGCCATAAACTGACGCCACAATTTCAAGCTATACGGCCGACTCGAGTCACAGCTGTGGCTCCGCGAACATTTGTATGTGTAAATGTAGGTATCATGACCAAAGGTCGCTCCGATGTAAATAACAAACGCGGCTGCCTCCAGCAAGTTTATGCCAAGATTCAATTTCAAAGACAAGGACAATTTTTGCAATTTTTTTTGAGGAGGGATATAAATCAAGTATACCATGCACTGAGAGGTACCGATAATTATGGATTCGCTTCAGTGACTGACCTCAGAGAATCCATAATTTCAACTGGAGCCTCTCAGTGCATGGTATATTAAATTAATAACCTCTTTTTTCCAGCATTAACCCCTGTGTATGGTTTTGTATTAGGCAGTCATTAAAAAAAATAGCATATGAAACACCACCATGCAGTCCTGCTTAAGTCATATTATTATAAATAAACTGGACACTCAGATCCAGGTGTCTGTGCTGACATTTCTCTTTAAATCTGTTCTATCCATTAAGCTTTTCGGATGGTTATTTCTGTCACTACAACGCTGCCTCGGCCAAACCGATTAAACTCACTCTCCAGCGGAGCTAAAGCCAGTTGTGTATTAAGAGCAGACGTTAGAAAATCTACAGAATCAAGAGTATAAATTGCTATGAAGTGTTACGACCAGACTCTAATTGATTATATTTTCTGTGGAGGGTTTTTGGTTCTTCTTCTTGTTTTTTTGCATTTGTTTAGATTGACATCTACTAATTTTGCAGAACATTTTGTCCAAAGTGACTTACAATCGGAGGTGGACAAAGTCTCATCTCATCTCATTATCTCTAGCCGCTTTATCCTGTTCTACAGGGTCGCAGGCAAGCTGGAGCCTATCCCAGCTGACTACGGGCGAAAGGCGGGGTACACCCTGGACAAGTCGCCAGGTCATCACAGGGCTGACACATAGACACAGACAACCATTCACACTCACATTCACACCTACGGTCAATTTAGAGTCACCAGTTAACCTAACCTGCATGTCTTTGGACTGTGGGGGAAACCGGAGCACCCAGAGGAAACCCACGCGGACATGGGGAGAACATGCAAACTCCGCACAAAAAGGCCCTCGCCGGCCCTGGGGCTCGAACCCAGGACCTTCTTGCTGTGAGGCGACAGCGCTAACCACTACACCACCGTGCCGCCCCGAGGTGGACAAAGTACCCGAGTTTATTACTTAAGTCAAAGTACAGATCCCACTGGTTAAATGTTACTCCGATACAAGTGAAAGTTCATCTCATCTCATCTCATTATCTCTAGCCGCTTTATCCTTCTACAGGGTCGCAGGCAAGCTGGAGCCTATCCCAGCTGACTACGGGCGAAAGGCGGGGTACACCCTGGACAAGTCGCCAGGTCATCACAGGGCACAAGTGAAAGTTGTCCAGTCAAATTTTTACTTAAGTTAAATTACTGAAGTACTTGCTTTTAAAAATACTTAAGTACTAAAAGTACATTTTCTGTCAATGCATTGTCATTATTGCCACAATGCTTACAATACCAAATGCCTCTGAAGCAACCGACTGGATTTACTGGCGAGCTTGTAGAACCTGCATGCACCTGACATGCTAGCAAACTCTTTTTAAACTCGAAATCATATTGGGTAGCTAACGCTACTAGAAAAGAAAGATTTCTACATTCTGTTAATTTGGCAAGATTATGCTAAAACATATTTCTGAAAGGACTTCAGATAAGTTAGCGTTATTCATGTTAGCGTAACTCCGTTTTTACATGCTAACTAACAGTGTCCAAGTTAACTAGCTATGTGTTCTCGTTAGCCGTGGACAAGGGTACGACAACTTGGCAGCCAGATCCATAGAAAGTCATTTGACTAACCAGACTGCATCGCTATTGCAACGTTACCGCTAACTCTAAAAGCACAGACAACTTCATTGCACGCTTTCTCTTGGAATAAAACATTTACATACCTCAATATGCTTCCGCAGGTCGGACAGTGAGTTTTTGTAGGCCGTGATGTGGTTTGTTTTCGGCAAACAAAGCAAACATTTAAAACGAAATGAATCTTTAACCCTTTCAGAAAACTGAAACATGAGTTCTAGGTATGGCCATGAGGGCGTGCATTCTCCAGAAAAACCACCTCCTTCTGTTCTGCCATCAACTGATCATGTTCAAATAATGCTGCTGAGAAATTGAACTTGATTTTATACAGTCTATGGACGTGACGTGACCCTAGTGATTACTGATCGGCTGTCTCAGTGTCACCTGCGAAAAAACCAATCACGTTTTAGAAAAGAAAAGAAAAAACATTCACTTTCAAAGCTGCTTCATAGTAACGAGTAACGAGGACCTTGATAGAAATGTAGTGGAGTGAAAAGTACCATATTTGTCTTTCAAATGTAGTGAAGTTCGAGTCATAAGTTTCCAAAAAAATAATACTCAAGTAAAGTACAGATACTCAAAACGTGTACTTAAATACAGTACTCAAGTAAATGTACTTCATTACTGTCCACCTCTGCTTACAATTAAGCTGGACAGACGAAGATTAGGAGCTTCAGTGGCAGCTCAGAGGTGCCAGGATTTTTAACTTTGTGTTCAGAAGCCCAGAGCATTAAAGTGCATATCACGGGTAAATTCAGGAGCAAGATCAATGTAATTCTCCTATTTTATATTAAACTTTGGTCAAATATCTGTAACATTCTGCATTCTCTGCAATTTTTTTACCTTGCGCAATACCAGAAAAATTCAGTTGAAATCAAGCCATTTGAGGCGAATTGGTCTGCCTCTGAAAAAACTTGGCATTTGGATTTCCCGGGAAACACTGATTTTCGTGACGTCGCGTGCGGGACGCCTCCCTCTGAATCCTACGCCAGCGCTGGTTTGTTTATGAGAAAACGACCTGGTGGTTTTCTGCAAATTTCTTCAACGTTATCGCATAATTATTAAAATGGTTAACAGATGTATCGTAGGAGGGTGTAGCAACACCAATCTTGATGGGATTAGTACTCATCGTTTTCCAAAAGACCGGACAATGAGAGAGAAATGGGAGCGCTTGGTCTACACAGGCTGTGCACTGAAACCGTGCAAAGCTCGCGCAGCCTGCTGGCGCTTCCGCAGGTAACATCACAAATCTGGCTCCAGACTCCCTTGGGATTTTTCCAGACGCGTTTTGTTATTTTATTTTTTTCTGCTGTAGACAGATGGCCTTGTGCAAAATTACCCTTCTGGATGAGTGTGTAAAGGGACATACTTTCATTAAAAAAAAAAAAAAACACGAAATTGGTCCAGAATATGCACTTGAACCACAGACCCATTGCCTTAATGAAGTACTATGACTCTACTTTGTATGCAGACGAAGGATATATGTGTAACTTGTTAGCCATCTTGCAACTGCCCATGAATTGAAATTGTAAGACAATACTGAAGAGTGTCAACATTGCCAACAAGAAAATTCTAGCAAACAGAGAGTGAGTGGAACAAGAAACAGAATTTTACGACAAAAACCATAAGCGTATTTTGGTGGATGAGACAGCAGTCAAAATACAGCAAAAATATTCAAATAATCTTACAATAATAATGAGCAGTTCCTCCATTTATTTTTTTTAACCACACAAAGACCCCACAATCCCACCCACTTGATTTGTACTGGCTCACAAGACCAAGAGTCCTTAATCCTGAATTCGCAGGTTTAAGACCAGAAGCACACGCATGCAGATGCTGGCACCTGAGGATATTTAGTAGTGTGTTCATCTCACAGCCTTAAAGACGTCTCAGTTTTCGCCTGGTATACCTTGCCACAGCTTTGTCCATACAATCCTGGTAATAACACTACTTCTGCTTACCTTGTACCTTGATCAGGTCTTCATCCGTCTTTCAACGGGTCTGCCTGCTCACAATTACTCAGATGAGATTTGGCGGACTTTAGGAGACGCCGCCAATTTGCGCGATCTGAGGCGATGCGCTTCCCCAACTCAATATCGCAATCTTCTCCTATCTTTAATCACTGCTTATGACTTTTATTAGATGATGTCTTGGGCGTCCAGCAGTGCGAGAACCATGGGAGGGGATCCAGTCTAGTAAAAACTTAGGAAGCCTGCCATCAGGCATACGGGCAACATGACCGAAGTATAGGAGGCGGGCGTAGCTAATGGTGATATCCAGATTACAGCATCCAGTGCGATTCCTGATTTCCACATTAGAAATGTGGTCATAAAATCGTACTTTAAGGATACGACGCAGACAGTTATGATGGAAGGCATCCAGCGGATGCAACTGCTGCAGTTTAAGAGCCCAGGTAGCACAGCCATATAAGAGAGGTGTTATGACCCCACACTCGTAGATTTTAATCTTGGTGGAGAGAGAAATTCCTCTGTTCCTCCAGATGTTATTGAGGGCATTAAAGGCATTAGATGCTACGCCGATCCTCATGTTAATTTCTTTGTCAATAGATCCATCACTGGAGATCGTAGAGCCAAGGTAGCGAAAGTGGTTCACTTGTTCCAGGTGTGCAGCATCAACCTCTAGATCTAGCATCTCAGACCAGTGGTAGGGGCGCTGGTTGTGAAACTTACTGATGAGCATGATCTTGGTCTTGTTGACCCCGATCTGTAGGCCGGCTACCTTGCCGAAATTCGCGATGTTAGTGGTGGTTTCTTGTAAACGAGCAACGGAACTATCCAGGGCAGCTATGTCGTCGGCGTAGTCCATGTCAGTAACGAAGATAGCAGGGTATCGTGAGCTCCTGCGGCGTTGGAGTAAGAAGCCACTCGATATGGACTCCTCATTGATGGCTTGTTCCATTACCCAGTTCAGGACAATGTTGAAGATTGGAGGGGCTTGGATATCGCCTTGCCCTATCCCGGATTTCACCTCGAACCAATCTGTTAGATTGTCTTCGACACGCACTGCACTTACGATGTTAGAGTAAAAGGCTTTGAAGATGTTGATATACTTGTTTGGGAACCCGTAGTGCTCCAGGGCAGACCAGATGTATTCACGATTTACCGAGTCAAAGGCAGCTTTGAAGTCGATGAAGTTAATGTAGAGTGGTAGATTATACTCAAGAGCACGCTCTATTATGACTCTTAAGGAGAAGAGTTGGTCTGTACAGGAACGGTTTTTTACTTCTGCTTGTGAAGGATGTTTCCACTTGAAACCACTGAATGCACCTTACAACACATTGTCTGATCCACTTTCACTATAATACTTACATACGCCCATGAAGGTTGTCACACACACACACACACAAAAAAAGAAATCCACAAAAAATACGGGAAACACTTCTTTGCCCGTATGATATCATGGAATCTTGAACTACACGTCAATTCAGACGGGATTTATATATCATTTTCCAGATGTGTGTGTGTGCAGTCTGTGAAAAATAACTGACTGAAATCTCAGAGATACCGTCGGAAAAAATTACATTACCCCACGTAAAAATAATCCAATTCAAATAGGACAGGTTGAGTGGTTCTAACATATGCATATAACTGCCCTGTTCATTTTCTCTAGAATATTATTTAGAACATACACTCACCGGCCACTTTATTAAGAACAACCATCCACCTGTTGTTTGATGCAGTTATGTAAATCAGCCGATCCCTTGACAGCAGCACAATGCATAAAATCATGCAGATAAAAATCAAGAGCTTCAGTTAATATTCACTTCAAACATCAGAATGGGAAAAATTGTGATCTCAAAGTGTGACTTTCACTGTGGCATGGGTGCTGGTGCCAGATGGACTCATCATTATCTCATTATCTCTAGCCGCTTTATCCTGTTCTACAGGGTCGCAGGCAAGCTGGAGCCTATCCCAGCTGACTACGGGCGAAAGGCGGGGTACACCCTGGACAAGTCGCCAAGTCATCGCAGGGCTGACACATAGACACAGACAACCATTCACACTCACATTCACACCTACGGTCAATTTAGAGTCACCAGTTAACCTAACCTGCATGTCTTTGGACTGTGGGGGAAACCGGAGCACCCGGAGGAAACCCACGCGGACACGGGGAGAACATGCAAACTCCGCACAGAAAGGCCCTCGCTGGCCACGGGGCTCGAACCCGGACCTTCTTGCTGTGAGGCGACAGTGCTAACCACTACACTACCGTGCTGCCGCCAGATGGACTGGTTTGAGTATTTCAGAAACTGCTGATCTCCTGGGGTTGTCACGCATAACAGTCTCGAGAGTTTACACAGAATGGTGTGAAGAATAAAAAAAAACATTGAGTGAGAGACCGTTTGGTGTGTGCAAACGTCTTGTTGATAAGAGAGGTCAGAGAAAAAATAGCCAGATGGGTTCAAACTGCCAGGAAGGATATAGCAACTCATAGCAACTCTACAACCATGGTAAGCAGAAAAGCATCTCAGCATGCGACAGCAGAAGACCAGATTGGGTTCCGCTCCTGCCAGCCAAGAACAGGAATCTTAGAATCAAGAACAAGTTCCTATTAAAGTGGCTGGTGCGTGTAAATCTGTAACCACCCTAAACATAGTCATCTGGAATACTCCAGAAACTACCATAAGCGAGCAAAGCATGAACTAAATCCTACAACACTGTATCATATACCAAGATAGACTTATCAAAATAAACCTTGCTAAATTACTGGCAGTCAGAACATCTTGTTGACATTCTATTATACATTCATTGAAAGTGTTTTAGCTTTTTCTATATGCTGTTGGTATTACTCCATTACTGTACAGGATAGGAACCGCCTGCATAATATTGTCAAGGTGTGTTCTAAGATTATTGGACTTCCTGCTCGCCACCTGAATACTGTGTACGAGCAGCAGGCTAGCGGCCTGGCTCGTCGAATTCTTAAGGACTCGACTCATGCTTTGTTCCCGGCGTTTGAACAGCTGCCATCTGGTCGCAGGTTCCGCTGTCCAGCCTGTAAGACCCAGAGGAGGAGAGCAACCTTTGTTCCAAGTGTTATTCTCCTCCTGAACTCTAAGAAGTCTAAGACAGTTACAATAACTTAAGTCTTCTGTACAATACTCTAGTGCAGGGGTTTTCAAAGTGTGGGAGAGTCAGCCCCCCTCAGAGAGCAAATAAACAACAGCGCCCCCCCCCCTTACAATTTTTGTTGTTGCTATACTTAATGTTCCATTTGTATTTAAAAAAAAAAAAAGGTTGTTGTACACATTATTTTTTTCTTTTACACATTTTAAACATCTGTGCATTTTGAAAACATCTTTTTTTTACACATTTAAAACATGAGCTTTTTTAAAACCTCTTTTTTTTTTACACATTTTAAACATCTGTGCTTTTTTAAAACATCTTTTTTTTTTACACATTTTAAACATCTGTGCTTCTTGAAAACATTTTTTTACACATTTTAAACATCTGTGCATTTTGAAAACATCTTTTTTTTACACATTTAAAACATGAGCTTTTTTAAAACCTCTTTTTTTACACATTTTAAACATCTGTGCATTTTAAAAACATATTTTTTTACACATTTAAAACATGACCTTTTTTAAAACCTCTTTTTTTTTTTACACATTTTAAACATCTGTGCTTTTTTAAAACATCTCTTTTTTTTACACATTTTAAGCATCTATGCTTTTTTAAAACATCTTTTTTTACACATTTAAAACATGAGCTTTTTTAAAACCTTTTTTTTTTACACATTTTAAACATCTGTGCTTTTTTTAAAGCATCTTTTTTTGCACATTTTAAACATCTGTGCTTTTTTAAAACATTTTTTTACACATTTTAAATATCTGTGCTTTTTTAAAACATCTTTTTTTACACATTTTAAACATCTGTGCATTTTAAAAACATATTTTTTTACACATTTAAAACATGACCTTTTTTAAAACCTCTTTTTTTTACACATTTTAAACATCTGTGCTTTTTTAAAACATCTCTTTTTTTTTTACACATTTTAAGCATCTATGCTTTTTTAAAACATCTTTTTTTACACATTTAAAACATGAGCTTTTTTAAAACCTTTTTTTTTTTTACACATTTTAAACATCTGTGCTTTTTTTAAAGCATCTTTTTTTGCACATTTTAAACATCTGTGCTTTTTTAAAACATTTTTTTACACATTTTAAATATCTGTGCTTTTTTAAAACATCTTTTTTTACACATTTTAAACATCTGTGCTTTTTTTAAAACATCTTTTTCTTTTTATACATTTTAAACATCTGTGCTTTTTTTTAAAAAACATCTTGTTTTACACATTTTAAACATCTCATAGCATCGTTAGCTAGCACCTCTTGGCAGACAACACACTGTGGCAGTGGAGCATCTTCAGATCCAGTCCATGAAAATCCAAACTTTAAATAATCGTGGTCATACTTCCTTCTTTTTTTGCTTGGCCCAGACTCTGTCTCCTCGCTCACTGTAGCTTTAGGTACTAAAAATCGATCCATTTTGTCTCTGGCAAAGGCTAGCTGAAGTTCGCTAAATGTCTGCAATAGTAACTTATTCTGGTTTATTTTTCCTCACGTTGCGCCCCCCCGAAGAACTCTGGCGCCCCCTAGGGGAGGCGCGCCCCACACTTTGAAAAGCCCTGCTCTAGTGCAATATCACATATCCTGATGTGGAATATTACAATATCACCTTGTCACTTTAACTACAATGTCACTCTAATCATATTGTCATTTTAATTTTATCCACGCTTCATTTTATTTATTTGCCATATTTTTATCTGCTGCCTTTTTTTTTTTTTTACTTTGTTACTGGCAACAGGCCTGCCATTGTACATAATACGCTGTTGTTGTTTTTTTGCCCACCCATTTTTGTGATTTTATTCTTTTTGTGATTTTATTTTCTTGCTCTTTTTTTTTTTATGTACCACTCTTCGCCCTTCTAATTGCCCTTCAGGGATAAATAAAGTTTTGTCTGATCTGAATTAAGTGAATCCTCCTCCCAGACAAGTGCATGCAGCTGAAAGCCTGTCTTTGGAATTTTGGCTATGAAAATACAGACAGTAATACCTCAGGCCTGACACAGATCTGTGCAGGAAAGCTCTTAAGCTAGGTTTGTGTAGCAAAGGCGAGGGTTTTTTTTCCAGGGCAACAGTTAAACTCAGTGGCTCAATCTTGGGATGAACCACATGACCTACTTTATAGCAACCATTCATCCTTGGTATTGTAAATGCCATGACTAATTGGCTCTTGGAGAAGTCTGAGACTCCTGGCATCTATGTAAAGGTTACTGTGGTGATAGTGGTGCTGATGCCAGGGAAGCCTTCTGGATAATGACTCAATGTCTTGGAGGAGTGTTCCTAGAACCCTCTGAATGACCTCTGCAGGTGTACGTGCATGCTGCAAGATCCTGGTTTCCAGATCAGCTAGTTCTCTCTCTGACAGACCTCATGTGGTACAGCCTACAGTTCATTCAATAGTTTGGTTCGCTCAGACACACAGGTGACTACTATGCTTCAGCACAGCACGGTGATATCCAAGGGTGTTTTCTCATATTTATAAGTGAAGGTTTAAGAAAACAAAATGTACTAAAAACGTTATTATAAAAAGCGTAATGTTTCGGTTCTGCTCGAACACTGTTATCAAGCGAATGTTCGTAAGCCAAGTCAACGTCAAAACATATAAAACAAGTGTTGTCAGGCAAAACAGCCCTCGCCCAGCAGCACTTATTTTATACCTATATGTTGATAATGATGATATTTTTCAATCATCAGATGTCAGGTTATAGTCCTATGAAAATCCACGACCTTGAGTTTGACATTTCAAAGTCATTCTTTTTTTTTTCGTTTCCGTTTGGAGGTACGTCGTGCGCATTCTGGCTGCCGCTTCTCACCAGAGCTTTTTTAAATTTTATTTTCTTTCTTTTTCTATTTGTATTTATTTATTTATTTATTTTTTCTGTGTGTTTGTGTAGTTTGATGTTTGAGTGTTTTGTCCGCCGGTTGAGGTGTAGCTCTGGACCCAGTTTTGGGCGTCGGTTCCCTCCAGGCCTTGGTTCGGCGTGGGTGATGCCTGTGCTCCCAGCTATGGACTGCAGTGAGCCTGTTGCTCATTTTACATCGTGGTTGTCCAGCGCTCTGTGGTTTAACGCTTGGCGTGATGTTCCGAGCGATGTTGCTCGGTGGCGTCGCAGCGGCTGTGCAGGCGGTTTGGGACACAACAGCGCTCTGCGTGGCGGAGCTTCTGTGCTCGCTTTGTGGATCCATGGCGTGGTGTTGAGCGATGTTGCTGACGGCGTCACGGCGGCAGTGCTGGAGATGTGGGACTCGTTTTCGTGCGCCTTTTGGTGGGACTGTGGCTGCTACACCACGGGAATTACATCCTGACCCCTACTCGGTGGACTTTTTAATTTTTTTTTTTTTATTATTTTTTTATTATTATTATTTATTTTTTTATTTGTCTATAATTGTAAAGCGTCCTTGGGTTTCTTGAAAGGCGCTATATAAATTTAACTTATTATTATTATTCAAGGTCAAAGGTCATGGTGGCAACTGAAAGCCCATATGGGACTTCTTATATGTTGATAATGGTAAACATCTGGCTATCATGAACCATTTTAAAGTTATAGCCCTTTGAAAACCCATGAGTTTGACCTTTCAAGGTCACTCAAGGTCAAAGATCATGGTGCCACATGAAAGCCCATATGGCACCTTCTATAAGTTGATAACAGTAAATATTTGTCTGCCATCAACTGTTTTCAAGTTACAGCCCTCTGAAAATCTGTGACTTTGACCTTTCAAGGTCACTCAAGGTCAAAGATCATGGTGCCAAATGAAAGGCCATATGGGAGTTCCTATATGCTCATAATAGTAAGCATTTCATACAACAAGCAGTCGAATTTACTCTGACACTTTTGAATGGGATGGCGATTCTGATGTTGTTGTTCGGTTCTTTAACTTCCAGTGTAGCAGGATGTTTACAAAGTTTAAAATCGGCAAATCCTTTGATGGTATTGTCAATTAAGGTTTGTGGGTACTTCAGGCATAGGAACATTTTCCTTAAATGGTCACATTCATCATTAAAATAGGACTATGACGATGATAGTCAATAGGCTCTCTCCAGCATTGTTTTAAATAAGCCTCATTTATAGCGGTCATCCACGGGACTTTCGTAGTGCAGGAGGAGGCTGGTGTTTGTTGGCTTGACGTACACTTTAGTTTCGATATGACAGGACTTACTGAGAAGTTGCAAGTCGAGAAAGGGAAGCATGCCGTCTTTCTCAATTTCCATGGTAAATTTTGAAGAGGTGTGGCAACGATTTAGGACATCCAGAAATTTAGAGGCTTCCACTTTATTAGGCACTATTACTACGGTGTCATCAACATACCTCTGATAATATTCTGCCATTTGACCTTCTTTTTGAAGAGTATTCTCAGTTGAGCAAACAAACACGTTGGCTAGCAGAGGCTCAAGTGGGGAACCCGTAGTGACGCCATCAATCTGTTCATATAATGTTCCGTTAAATTATAGTTTCATCCAACAGAATGTTGGTGAACAGTGAAGCAATGTCATACGATACTAGTCAGGCTTTCGTCTAAACGGGGGAACAGGGGCGCTGCGCCCTCTTACTCTCGGCGTGCGCCCCCTTACCGACTCCGTGAAAACATCCCAGCAACACTACGTGACAATGTGTCTGATCATCAAATACGTTATAATTGCTCCAAAAATATTCCAATCATAGTAGATACACCGCCAGACGGTGCAAAAACAATCCGAATTGGCGTTTTCCAGACTGAGGCGCCATGTTGTTTAGTTGTTTACTTGTCGCGGCTGCTCTCGTGAGATTTGACATGGGTTACATACAAGGTCAGCTGACTGGTAGAGTGAGATTTCTCGAGACTGAATGACCTTTCACCCACCGGCGCGGGAGCTTTTGACAGAAGTAGTTCGCGAGTTGTTTTTGTTGACACTTGGGCATTTAAAGATGTCATCCCGCAGCACGAAGCGGAAGAAAGCCAAAGACTGTCCGTGGCAGAAGAAGATTACTTCTTTCTTTTTCAATGTTGACAGACAATTTGTTCCAATTTCCCTCTCAGATACTCAGAATGTCCCATTGGAGCATTTTTCAAAGGCTTTGCACGGCAGGGGGGACAACCGGCACCATCTCCCCCCCGCTCCCTCGCCATGGTGAGCGCCCTCATACTAAATTTTTCTAGAAAAAACCCTGCTAGTACATTACCAATATTGATTGTAAGAGTGCGGATCTCCTCTGCAAACTTGAAAATATCAATTGTGTATTGATTGTAAAACAATGGTTTTAACCTCTCTTCGAGCCAATTAGCCAAGGCAAAATTACAAGTAGATGTAGCCAATAGTATTGGACACGTACCCAGGGTCTCCTTGTAGGTTTTTGGCAGGCCGTAAAGATGTACAAGCCGAGAACCCTTAAAACAAACAGAATCTGCAATTGATTTGGGTAGAATTCTACGATTATAAACCACGGAGTATAAATCAGCAACAGGTGGTATACAGTTTCAAATGTGACTCTCGTGATGAGAGTTATATTGGTTATGCCTGTAGACACTTGTATGAGCATGTCAAAGAGCAAGAACGCATGTCTTCAAGCATCGGTAAACACTATAGGACAGCACACAGTATTGCACCGAGAAACATTAATAAGAACTTTGTTGTCCAAAGAAAATGTCAGAGTAAATTCAACTGATTGTTGTACAAAATGCTCTACATTAGAGAAAGAAGACCGACTCTTAACATGCAATCAGACTCCTTACAGGCCAAACTTTTTGTTTAGCATTATGCTAATCGATTTTTATATGTTTTGACATTGACTTAGCTTACGAACACTTGCTTGATAATGGTGTCCGAGCAGCACGGAAACGTTGTTTTCTCATATGCAGTATTTACTCTGCTTGAATTGAACATTGGTACATTACTTCCTTTTTGTGCTTCATTCTCATCAAATTTGCACTCAAATGTGGCCCAAAACCAGGTCCAAGACCACCTATGAGAATTATTCTTAAGGAACCATCTAGGCTTGTAGTGCTCGAGTCCAGCAGCTGGTTTCACTAAGTTAGACTATGACTTTAACTTAGACAGCGGGTATAGTCAGGCTTAGCATAGACGTCTAACAAATACTGTTGCACAAAGCAGTTAAGACTCCGACTATCTTAAGTCGTACTATGCTGCAAAGGATTGTGGGTATTTTAAGACTCTTTTCAAAACAAAAAAAATGGCGGACAGTGGTCGTTCAGTGCCGTTTAGCCACTCGGAAAATCTGGCTATATTAGAGGAATTTAATTCCTACAAAGACGTTTTATTAGGCAAATTCAGCAAAGAATGTAGCAATAAGAAAAAACATGAAGTGTGGGAAAAAATAACGTCGTCTGTGAATAGCGTTAATCCATCTGCGAGAAGAGATGTTGCTGCCGTGCGTAAAAACACCCCCACTGGAGGAGGGGGTTTGAAGAAACTAAAAGTAACCACAGAAATGGTCATCAACATTTATGGCGACGAGTCGCCCTTATTCTGGGGAGTGAAAGGAGGAAAGGAGAGCGGAGTAACCGGCTTCGCCAGACCCAGCAGCAACTCCCTTAGCAACGTTGAAGCTGAGGCTCCTTCACCCTCGGAGTTGTCATCACCCAGTACCTGCGCGGATGTGACACTACACGAAGAGCCTACCAAAAGGAAAGACTGCAACTTAAATTGAAGAGACTCACGCAGATGGAGGAGTGACGTAGTAATGTGTGTGCGTGTGTGTGTGTGTGTGTATGAGAGGGAGAGAGAGAAGTGATGAGTGGTGATGTAATTATATGCATAAATGAATTGATATTTATATTATTTATATATATTTATAAGTAATAAAATGAATAAGCTGGCATTACACTGTTTGTTCTTTATTGAATACTTTATAGTTAGATTATAATAGCCTAAATTTGTGTATTACATACTTGCAATGTACTTCACTGCCTTAACATTTCAAGCTTTCTTGTAGTTACTGACATTGATGGCACTTATGGCTTGACTGTGTTTTTTTTTTAAATTAAATTTTATAGCCCTTAGACCCATATTAGACTGGGGGGAGGGTGTCTTACTTTTTAAGCCTAAAATTAGACTTAAAAAATTAGTCTTAACTTTTGTGAAACTGTCTTACTTGCATTAGACTGGTCTATAAAGAAACTTAAGACCAATCTTAACCCATAGACCAGTCTAAACTACTTTAGTGAAACCGGCCCCAGGACTCAAGTCTGATTCATGTCCTAATTTTAAGGACTCGTGATTTGACTTGGACTTGAGCACTGATGACTCGGACTTGGACTTGAGCACTGATGACTCGGACTTGGACTTGTGCATCAACTGCATTCAGACTTGTAAATTGGAGATGAAGACTCAGATTTTTTCTTAATTTTTTTGTAACATGCCTGTGGCAGCGGGGGCGTGGTCAAGCGCCGGTCTGTGACAGGAGGGCGGAGTCAGGGAAGGTAAGTGGCAGAATCACGTCACCTGAGAGCAATTAACCTGTTTGTGTGTCTTCCCAGTGACTGCGCCCTATATCAGGAGCGAGAGGGAGAGCAGAAGGAGCTCAGCCCTGAACCAGATGCCGGCTGTGTGTGTCTGGGAAAGTTATTGTTGTACTGAAAAGTGTGGCAATAAAGCCATTTATAAAACCCTGATCTCTGTCCTGCCGTCCTCTGTGCTCCACCCACACGTAGGGTCTCTTACAGTGGTGCCGAAACCCGGGAAGTGGAGCACCAAACCAGCAGCCCCATGGAATCCTCCCCGTTCGCCGATCTGGTCCACGCCCTCGCCACGGCTCAGCAAAGCCAGCACCAGGCACTCGTCACGCTCCGAAAGGAGCAGGAGCAGCGCTTCGAAGCCCTGGTGCTGGCCCAGCAGGAAGATCGCGAGGCGTTCCGGCATCTCCTCGCGTCGGCGGGGTCCACCAGCGCTCCGGCCGCGGGCCCGTCTCCCCTCATTGTCACCAAGATGGGCCCGCAGGACGACCCCGAGGCGTTCATCACGTTGTTTGAACAGGTCGCCGAAGCCTCGGGGTGGCCGATGGAGCAGCGCGCGGCGCGCCTCCTCCCCCTGCTCACGGGAGAGGCACAGCTGGCCGCGCTACAGCTCCCCGCCGACCGCCGGCTGGCCTTCGCGGACCTCCGCCGGGCCGTCCTCCAGCGCGTGGGGCGCACACCGGAGCAACAGCGCCAGCGCTTCCGCGCGCTGCGACTGGAGGAAGTCGGCCGGCCGTTCGCGTTCGGCCAGCAGCTCCGGGACGCCTGCTGGCGGTGGCTGAGGGCCAACGATCGCGACGCCGAGGGAATCGTCGACCAGGTGGTACTGGAACAGTTCATCGCCCGCTTACCAGCCGGAACCGCGGAGTGGGTCCAGTGCCACCGCCCGGCGTCGCTGGATCAGGCAGTCGAGCTGGCGGAGGATCATCTGGCGGCTGTCCCGGCGGCAGGACAGCGGATGGCATCTCTTCTCTCCTCTTCTCTCTCTCTCTCTCCCCCTCCTCCTGTGTCCTGTCCTCGCCCCATTCCCCCTCCGCGGAGGCGGGGGCCGGCACCCCCCCAGCCGGCCCGCCGCACCCGCGGTGCCCTCCCGTTTCTCCCTTCTGTGTCTGTCTCTCCCCCACCTCAGGTGAGTGAGCCCCAGATCACCGGTGCAGAGGGAAAGCCCGGGCCGGTTTGCTGGCGCTGCGGGGAACCGGGCCACCTTCAACAGCAGTGCACGGCAATGGAAGTGGGCGCGGTGGTTCGGATCCCCGACGCGCCAGAGGCCGCCCTCGATCGGGCCGGAGCGTATCGCATACCGGTGAGTATCCAAGGGGCTACATATCAGGCGTTGGTGGATTCTGGTTGTAATCAGACCTCAATTCGCCAAAGCCTGGTTCAAAACGAGGCATTGGGGGGAGCACAAGGGGTGAAGGTGTTATGTGTGCACGGGGATGTTCACAGCTACCCTTTGGTGTCGGTCCACATTATTTTCAGAGGGGAAAAATTCATAGTAAAGGCGGCGGTTAATCCTCGCCTTACCCACTCTCTAATTTTGGGGACTGATTGGCCGGGATTTCGGGGTTTAATGACACGCCTAGTCGAGAGTGGGTCCTGCCATTTGACAGGGGGAGGTCCCGGTGTCGCTTTGGCGGGAGCAGCTGTCACAGAGCCGTCTACGTCATCTCCGCGTCAGAGTGAGGAGCCGCCGGCTCCTCCTCTCTCTATTGGGGAATCCCTCGCGGATTTCCCATTAGAGCAGTCGCGAGACGAGACTCTGCGGCATGCGTTTGACCAAGTGAGAGTAATCGATGGTCAAACGCTCCAGCCGAACGCCACCCCGTCCTTCCCCTACTTCGCGATTATGAAGGATAGATTATACCGAGTGACGCAGGACACTCAAACGAAAGAGCGAGTCACGCAGCTTTTAATTCCGAAGAGCCGCCGGGAATTGGTATTCCAGGCGGCTCACTTTAATCCCATGGCTGGACACTTAGGGCAGGATAAAACACTAGCCCGGATAATGGCCCGTTTCTATTGGCCGGGGATTCGCGGCGATGTCCGTAGGTGGTGTACGGCATGCCGCGAATGCCAGTTAGTAAACCCAGCGGCCATTCCAAAAGCGCCTTTGCGCCCTCTACCGTTAATCGAGACCCCGTTTGAGAGAATTGGGATGGATCTCGTCGGGCCATTAGATCGGTCAGCACGAGGGTACCGCTTTATATTAGTTCTGGTGGACTATGCAACGCGATACCCGGAAGCAGTGCCTCTGCGCAATATCTCAGCACGCAGTATTGCAGAGGCACTCTTCCGCGTCATCTCCCGAGTTGGAATCCCGAAAGAGATTCTGACTGATCAAGGCACTACGTTTATGTCACGAACACTGCGCGAACTGTATGGGTTATTGGGGATTAAGCCGATCCGCACCAGCGTGTATCACCCACAAACGGACGGTTTAGTGGAACGATTCAACCGCACCCTCAAAAATATTATTAAAAAATTCGTAAGTGAGGACGCACGTAACTGGGATAAGTGGCTCGAACCCTTGCTGTTCTCAGTGCGAGAGGTCCCCCAAGCCTCCACGGGGTTCTCCCCGTTTGAATTATTATATGGGCGTAAGCCGCGCGGCATCCTGGACGTGCTGCGGGAAAATTGGGAGGAGGGACCTTCACAAAGTAAGAACGAAATTCAGTACGTTATGGACCTGCGCGCAAAACTCCACACGCTCACCCACCTAACTCAGGAGAATTTGCGGCAGGCCCAGGAACGGCAAGCCCGCCTGTACAACAAGGGTACGCGCCTTAGAGAGTTCACTCCGGGAGATAAGGTACTCGTACTGTTGCCCACGTCGAGCTCCAAATTGATCGCCAAGTGGCAAGGACCCTTTGAGGTCACACGGCGAGTCGGGGACGTCGACTATGAGGTGAGGCGAACGGACAGGGGTGGGGCGCTACAGATTTACCACCTCAACCTGCTTAAACTCTGGAACGAGGAGGTCCCCGTGGCGTTGGTGTCGGTAGTTCCAGAGAAGGCGGAGCTGGGGCCGGAGGTTCAAAAAGGGACATTGGCATCACGTACCTCTCCGGTCCCCTGTGGAGACCACCTCTCCCCGACCCAACTCACGGAGGTCGCCCAGTTGCAGACCGAGTTTTCGGATGTGTTCTCGCCCCTGCCCGGTCGCACTAACCTCATAGAGCACCACATAGAGACGCCCCCGGGGGTGGTAGTGCGTAGCCGCCCTTACAGGCTACCTGAACACAAAAAAAAGGTGGTTCGGGAAGAACTTCAGACCATGCTCGAAATGGGCATCGTCGAGGAGTCCTACAGTGACTGGAGCAGCCCAGTGGTCTTGGTACCCAAGGCCGACGGGTCGGTCCGGTTCTGTGTGGACTATAGAAAAGTCAACGCGGTGTCTAAATTCGACGCGTACCCAATGCCTCGTATTGATGAGTTGCTCGATCGACTCGGCACTGCTCGCTTTTATTCGACACTGGATTTAACGAAGGGATATTGGCAGATCCCCTTGACTCCACTATCCCGAGAAAAAACGGCCTTTTCCACACCGTTTGGTTTACACCAATTCGTCACCCTTCCGTTTGGGCTGTTTGGGGCCCCCGCAACGTTTCAGCGGCTGATGGACAGAGTCCTCCGCCCTCACGCCACATATGCGGCAGCATATTTAGATGACATAATCATCTATAGCAATGACTGGCAGCGGCACCTCGAACATCTGAGGGCCGTCCTTAGGTCGCTGAGGCGAGCGGGGCTCACAGCCAACCCAAAGAAGTGTGCGATTGGGCGGGTGGAAGTACGGTATCTGGGCTTCCACTTGGGCAACGGGCAGGTGCGTCCCCAAATTAATAAGACGGCAGCAATTGCGGCCTGCCCGAGGCCCAAGACCAAAAAGGGGGTGAGACAGTTCCTGGGGCTGGCTGGCTATTATCGCAGGTTTATACCTAATTATTCGGACGTCACCAGCCCGCTGACTGATCTCACTAAAAAGGGGGCACCAGATCCGGTCCAGTGGACGGAGCAGTGCCAGCGGGCTTTCTCAGAGGTAAAGGCTGCACTGTGTGGGGGGCCACTTCTACACTCCCCTGACTTTTCTCTCCCTTTTATGTTGCAGACCGATGCGTCGGACAGAGGGCTGGGGGCGGTTTTGTCCCAGGAGGTGGAGGGGGAGGACCGCCCTGTCCTGTATATCAGCAGGAAGCTGTCGGTGCGTGAGGGGCGCTACAGCACCATAGAGAAAGAGTGTCTGGCCATCAAGTGGGCGGTTCTTGCCCTCCGGTACTACCTGCTGGGGCGCCCTTTCACCCTCTGTTCGGACCACGCGCCCCTCCAGTGGCTCCACCGCATGAAAGATGCCAACGCGCGGATCACCCGTTGGTATCTGGCGCTCCAACCCTTTAATTTCAAGGTGGTCCACAGGCCGGGGGCGCAGATGGTCGTGGCGGACTTCCTCTCCCGTCAAGGGGGGGGGGAGTCGGCTGCAGGCCGGACGGCTGCCCGGCCTGAGTCGGGCGGTGGGGGTATGTGGCAGCGGGGGCGTGGTCAAGCGCCGGTCTGTGACAGGAGGGCGGAGTCAGGGAAGGTAAGTGGCAGAATCACGTCACCTGAGAGCAATTAACCTGTTTGTGTGTCTTCCCAGTGACTGCGCCCTATATCAGGAGCGAGAGGGAGAGCAGAAGGAGCTCAGCCCTGAACCAGATGCCGGCTGTGTGTGTCTGGGAAAGTTATTGTTGTACTGAAAAGTGTGGCAATAAAGCCATTTATAAAACCCTGATCTCTGTCCTGCCGTCCTCTGTGCTCCACCCACACGTAGGGTCTCTTACAATGCCATAATAATTTGGCATAAAATATTTATATCTACATTAATTTTGGTACTAATTTCATGCAAGTGTGTCACACCTGCGCATCCTGGCTCGTGTATCAGATAGACTCTCGGGCGCACCCTGGACAGCACGCACACCAAGCGGACTCTCGCACGCACCGTAAACTACTCGCACCGGCACAGGATTAAGGCGCAATCAGCGCGCCTATATAAAAACAGTGAAAACACACTTACTTTGCGAAGTATTGAGTGGCGTTGTTGACACATTACCGAGCCTTATTTCCTTGTTTGGTTTCCTGATCCCTGATTTCCTGTTTCTCGTCTTTGATTCTGCCGAGTCTACGATAACTTCTTTGTGCCTCGCTTGACCTGTTGCCTGTTTGACTGTTTTACGATTTTGCCTGCCGTTCTGGATTGTTTACCTGTTTTCACTTGTATTAATAAATACACCTTCTGTTACATCCGTCTCCCAACCATCTCTGACAGAATACTTCGCACTTTCTGATAAAGAGAAGCACATTCACCTGTTCATACATCATGTTCAGGAACAAACTAATGTTAATGGAGCGAAAACAGCCGCCATCAAATGGTGTGGCTGGAGTGGTGGACTCGGACTCGACTCGGATCAATAGTGGACTCGACTCAATTTTTTTTTTTAAATGGCTCAGACTTGAACACGGGGGACTCGAGACTGGACTCGGACTCAAGGTTTAGTGACTCAACTACAACACTGGAACCATCAAGAGAGCACTAGAGTGGTTCAAGGTGTATAAACACGATTCAACCCAAAAGTAAACCAAACGTACTGTGTATCATGGATTGTGTGCAGGAAATTTTTGACATGCATGAGGTCTCATTTGATACACAAGTAGGGAAAATGAGCCAGTGAGGTGCTCCAGCAGTATTCAGCTGAACAATAAAAGAAAAGAAATGCTCAATAGCGGTCACAAGAATCCATGTTCTCCAAGCTTCTGTGATTTCTTCTCATTCTTACAAAAGGTTTGTTACCAATGAATGAAAGACTTTTTTGAGGAAATTTTCATCCCAGCTTCATTTAAACATGCAATGTGAAACTCAATCATACCAAATAGAAAACATTTCAAAAGCTTAAATTTCACTTTAATCCAACAGAACATTAACGAAACAGAGCCTTAACACAGATTAGGCTGCATTACTTATGATACTGGAGAAACACAATGAGTTCTTTAATTTGATTGCACAGGGCAAGTTGAGCATAATTTTTTATATTAATTCATAACATGGACCCAAAAACAAGAATACAGAGTCATCTATATCTCCCGCCCTATAGACCAACTATATACCAAGTTTCAAAATATTATTTGTCACATTTTTAAATTCTGCTGCAGGAAACCAACCCTACCTCTTTCCACGGACTTCAGCAGCCCATGGCATAAACCTACCAGACCTTTGGTCCAAGTGAGCTAAAAATTTAAATTTCTCACATTTCTTAGTATCAAAAGGCAAATATACATTACTTAATCAACACATATACCAACTTTCAAGACCGTACCACTCATAGTTTTTAAGTTCTGCTCCGGAAACAAATCCTACCCCCAAGACTAACCTGAGAGACTAAGTCTGAAATTGTTTCCATGGAAACATGAAAAATTAAAAATTCTCAAATTTCTTAGTATTCAAAGGCACATCTACATCACCATGTTAACATATACCAAGTTTCAAATCCATATCATGAACAGTTTTGGACATATGCTCCGGAAAAGAACACTGCACTTAGATACTAAGTCAAAATCTATTTTCTATGTAAAAATTTGAAAAATACTTTTTTCCAAAAATCCAAAATAGCAAAAGGCACCAGTTCACATGTTGCTTGATATGTATACAAAGTAACAAAAAGATATCTTCAGTAGTTTTAAAGATATGGCCTGGAAACGAAAACGTGACTGGACGGACAGAGAGAAACTGTTTCTATATCTAGGCACTAGGTAGAGTATATACCTCTGACAAGCCAAATATTAGAATTATATTGTCCACAAAAAAATTGTGGATCCACATACAGTGGTGCTTGAAAGTTTGTGAACCCTTTAGAATATTCTATATTTCTGCATAAATATGACCTAAAACATCAGATTTTCACACAAGTCCTAAAAGTAGATAAAGAGAACCCAGTTAAACAAATGAGACAAAAATATTACACTTGGTCATTTATTTATTGAGGAAAATGATCCAATATTACATATCTGTGAGTGGCAAAAGTATGTGAACCTCTAGGATTAGCAGTTGATTTGAAGATGAAATTAGAGTCAGGTGTTTTCAATCAATGGGATGACAATCAGGTGTGAGTGGGCACCCTGTTTTATTTAAAGAACAGGGATCTATCAAAGTCTGATCTTCACAACACATGTTTGTGGAAGTGTATCATGGCACGAACAAAGGAGATTTCTGAGGACCTCAGAAAAAGCGTTGTTGATGCTCATCAGGCTGGAAAAGGTTACAAAACCATCTCTAAAGAGTTTGGACTCCACCAATCCACAGTCAGACAGATTGTGTACAAATGGAGGAAATTCAAGACCATTGTTACCCTCCCCAGGAGTGGTCGACCAACAAAGATCACTCCAAGAGCAAGGCGTGTAACAGTCGGCGAGGTCACAAAGGACCCCAGGGTAACTTCTAAACAACTGAAGGCCTTTCTCACATTGGCTAATGTTAATGTTCATGAGTCCACCATCAGGAGAACACTGAACAACAACGGTGTGCATGGCAGGGTTGCAAGGAGAAAGCCACTGCTCTCCAAAAAGAACATTGCTGCTTGTCTGCAGTTTGCTAAAGATCATGTGGAGAAGCCAGAAGGCTATTGGAAAAATGTTTTGTGGACGGATGAGACCAAAATAGAACTTTTTGGTTTAAATGAGAAGCATTATGTTTGGAGAAAGGAAAACACTGCATTCCAGAATAAGAACCTTATCCCATCTGTGAAACATGGTGGTGGTAGTATCATGGTTTGGGCCTGTTTTGCTGCATCTGGGCCAGGACGGCTTGCCATCATTGATGGAACAATGAATTCTGAATTATACCAGCGAATTCTAAAGGAAAATGTCAGGACATCTGTCCATGAACTGAATCTCAAGAGAAGGTGGGTCATGCAGCAAGACAATGACCCTAAGCACACAAGTCGTTCTACCAAAGAATGGTTAAAGAAGAATAAAGTTAATGTTTTGGAATGGCCAAGTCAAAGTCCTGACCTTAATCCAATGGAAATGTTGTGGAAGGACCTGAAGTGAGCAGTTCATGTGAGGAAACCCACCAACATCCCAGAGTTGAAGCTGTTCTGTACGGAGGAATGGGCTAAAATTCCTCCAAGCCGGTGTGCAGGACTGATCAACAGTTACCGCAAACATTTAGTTGCAGTTATTGCTGCACAAGGGGGTCACACCAGATACTGAAAGCGAAGATTCACATACTTTTGCCACTCACAGATATGTAATATTGGATCATTTTCCTCAATAAATAAATGACCAAGTATAATATATATTTGTCTCATTTGTTTAACTGGGTTCTCTTTATCTCCTTTTAGAACTTGTGTGAAAACCCGGTGTTGTTTTAGGTCATATTTATGCAGAAATATAGAAAATTCTAAAGGGTTCACAAACTTTCAAGCACCACTGTACATATCCGGATTTGCATCAAAATCTAATCAGTTGTTTCTTGGGCCACGGCCCACCTTCTGTTAAACTTATCTGTTCACCACTTTTTGAGTTACGTTGGGAACAGACAAACAAATAAACAGAGGCAAAAACATAACCTCCTCCAACAAAGTTGGCGGAGGTAAAAGCGAATGCTGAATACGGTGCAGTATAAATGGACTGACTGGAAACTGGATGCTCTCTGCTACTGGTTTTGTACCTAAAACTAGAGACAAGTCGCCATCATTTCACTTCTGTTTCACTGCTCTGAATGCACCAACAGTTATGCTTTCTACCTGATTTAGCAAAACTAACAGGGTGAGGAAAACTCAAATAACATGTCACAACAAAGGCTTTGAAAGTGCTCGGAAAGGATTAGCAGCACCGGCTCACACTTTAACTCTGCCCTCAGCTCATTCCAGTTGATGCCTGAGTGAATGGGTGGCTGATACGCCCGTTCAAATCTCCTGCTCCTTCACAAACGCATAAAAGATGTGTTTTGTGTGCCAAAGAAACAGAGGCTAAAAGTAGGCCACTGAGAGAAAAGGAAAAGAGAGGAAATACAGACAAACAAGAAGACAAAGGTTGGGCTGTAGTGTGAGGCAAACTGTTCTTGAGATTTTCAACTACATTACTAAATGCCTGATAATGTGCAATTAAATGAGATGAGCTACTAATGGGGGCGGCACGGTGGTGTAGTGGTTAGCGCTGTCGCCTCACAGCAAGAAGGTCCAGGTTCGAGCCCCGTGGCCGGCGAGGGCCTTTCTGTGCGGAGTTTGCATGTTCTCCCCGTGTCCGCGTGGGTTTCCTCCGGGTGCTCCGGTTTCCCCCACAGTCCAAAGACATGCAGGTTAGGTTAACTGGTGACTCTAAATTGACCGTAGGTGTGAATGTGAGTGTGAATGGTTGTCTGTGTCTATGTGTCAGCCCTGTGATGACCTGGCGACTTGTCCAGGGTGTACCCCGCCTTTCGCCCGTAGTCAGCTGGGATAGGCTCCAGCTTGCCTGCGACCCTGTAGAACAGGATAAAGCGGCTAGAGATAATGAGATGAGATGAGCTACTGGTGCTTCATGTTGATCCAACAAATGGTTTAGTCTGAGTTAGAAGTATGAAAGAAAGTATATGTCAATGAATGAATGAATGAATAGGACAAATATTAATAAAATATAATATATACAGTATACATAACTGTGCAAAAGCCTTAGGCACATGTAAAGGGTCGGCATGGTGGTGCAGTGGTTTGTACTGTCGCCTCACAGCAAGAAGGTTCTGGGTTTGAGCCCAGTGGCCGAAGGGGGCCTTTCTGTGTGGAGTTTGCATGTTCTCCCCGTGTCTGCATGGGTTTCCTCTGGGTGCTCCGGTTTCCCCCATAGTCCAAAGACATGTGATTAGGTTAGCATGGGGCAGCCTGTGGCTTTAGTGCCCTTGAGCAAAGCACCGAACCCCCAACTGCTCCCTGGGTGCCGTAGTATAGCTGCCCACTGCTCTGGTTATGTGTGCGCGCTCATTGCTCGGTTATGTGTGCACGCTCATTGCTCACTTGTGTGTGTGCATGCGTGTGTTCACTGCTTCAGATGGGTTAAATGCAGAGGACGAATTTGTATGTAACAAATAAAGGCTGCTTCTTCTTCTTCTAAAGAAATGCTGTTGACCAAAAATGGATTAAAAAATAATGAAATTAAATGTTTCAACATAAAAAAAAATACTGTAAACAAGCCATAATAAATGAAACAAAATCAGTAGTTGGTGTGAGACGACCCTTTTCCATACATGTCAACCTTTGGTCAATCAAACCTGTATAACCAACCTCCAAAATCCGTATTTCCCTTATAAAATCCATATAAGATGCAAATTAAAATAATTTACCTAAAATTTGAATGATAATTAACAATGATATATCCAAGTTACGGGCGGCACGGTGGTGTAGTGGTTAGTGCTGTCGCCTCACAGCAAGAAGGTCCGGGTTCGAGCCCCGTGGCCGGCGAGGGCCTTTCTGTGTGGAGTTTGCATGTTCTCCCCATGTCCGCGTGGGTTTCCTCCGGGTGCTCCGGTTTCCCCCACAGTCCAAAGACATGCAGGTTAGGTTAACTGGTGACTCTAAATTGACCGTAGGTGTGAATGTGAGTGTGAATGGTTGTCTGTGTCTATGTGTCAGCCCTGTGATGACCTGGCGACTTGTCCAGGGTGTACCCCGCCTTTCGCCCGTAGTCAGCTGGGATAGGCTCCAGCTTGCCTGCGACCCTGTAGAACAGGATAAAGCGGCTACAGATAATGAGATGAGATGAGATATCCAAGTTACTTTTTATTCAATATTAATAACAATAAACCTTCAGAATGAATACAAAGCTCCAATGTTCGACAAAAACACAAAGTGTCACTCTAATGTTCTGAATTGTACTCCATGACAGCTTTTTTAGCAGTCCGCACCAATACCCCACTAGGCTGCATGTCACAGCAAGTGTCTGTGTTGATCTTGCCGGAGTGCCCATTCAGAATCTTTTCAGTCGCTAGTGAAAGTCACTCAGGTGGAAATACGCGTTTCAAACAAAATGTTACTTCCCGGTTGGCGGGATTCTCGCAATGCGGTGTGCGCATGATCAGAAGTGGAACGAAGTCTCGCTACCACAAGATAACGTGCGATTTCATAAGACTCTTTACTGGCTGTTTGTGCTTTCTGTGGTGTACAGTACGTTTGTAAATGTTATGCGCTCTTTTATCATCGTGGGAATTGATTATAGCTCTAAATAAATATTGAAGTTTTTTTTTTAAAGAATCCGTATAACTTTATTTGTACGCCCGTATACTACGTTTATTGAATCAAATCCGTATAAAATACGGACATTCCGTATAGGTTGACATGTATGCTTTTCTTAAAAAAAAATAGTAGTCTCAGGTACAACGAGTGCAGTTTTATAAGGAAATGAGCTGTAGGTTTTACTGAGCGTCTTACAGAACCAGCCACAGTTATTCTGGATATGTTGACTGTCACACTTGCTTCTTAATTTTGTACCAAAACTCGGTAGCCTTCATTATGCTTTCTTTTTTTTTAATCTGAAAAGTGCTCTCTTATATAATATGCTGCTCAAACATTTTTTTTTCTGTAACAAGAAATTTCATTGTGCCTTAACAATGACAATAAAGTACTTGAACCTGATTTAATTTTGTGCTGAAAAACGAACGTTTGGACTCTAAAATGTTTTTGTACTGATTTGATAATGTAGAAGTCATAAAATAGAAATCTATAACAAAGTTCGTATGAAAAAAAAATAAGGTGCCTTAGACTTTTGCACAGTAGTGTATATATAAATGAAATATGACAAATATTTTTATTTCATCTCATAGGAGATTTATAAGAAATTTTTTAAAATGGTCTATGTCACAGTGAATCACAATATATAATTGGATAGTTATCTTACCATTCATTTTTTTTCTAGATACTGATTAAAATGCTTTTCTGCCTATTACCATCTACCCATTCTTTTTTTTTTTACCCAGTGAAGCTACTATATCCAGTGGTTCTAACTCTTTACAGTATGTGTCCAGCTGTGACTGGCCACAAAAATGTTGGTTGGATGGATGGATGGATGGATGGATGGATGGATGGATGGATGGATCTTCTTCTTTTGGCTGCTCCCGATTAGGGGTCACCACAGCGGATCTTTCGTCTCCATTGCTCCCTGTCTTCCGCATCCTTCTCTACCACACCTGCCACTTTCATGTCCTCTCTCACCACATCCATGTATCTCCTCTTTGGCCTTCCTCGTTTTCGTTTGCCTGGCAGCTCCATCCTCAACATTCTCCTTCCAACATGCTCTGCATCTCTTCTCAGGATGTGCCCATATCATCTCAGTCTCATCTCTCTTAGCTTCATTCCCAAGCTCTCCACATGTGCTGTCCCTCTGATGTGCTCGTTCCTTATCCTGTCCAACCTCGTCACTCCCATCACAAACCTTAACATCCTCAACTCCGCCACCTCCAACTTTGCCTCCTGTCTCTTCGTTAAGGGAACGGTCTCCAATCCATACATCATAGCTGGTCTCACTTAGCCTGGGCCCACCCATCCTAAGCATGACGCAACACGAGGGCCTGTTGCGAGCTTAGTCTGGCCAGGCAAGCTATCTACAGCTCTTCCAAGCTCCTGAAAAATCGGGAGCCAATCAACTTTGAGCATCTCCAACAGCCCTGGGTAGAGGCGTGTTCAAGGCACTGACATAGTAGAACTGCGACCGGAAGCCATAGATTGTTTACAGAATCTATGCCGGAAGCGCTTCATTCACGAATGCTGTATTGAAAGCATTCAACGGGAAGTTCTCATTGAAAATGGAGCAAAGAGCAGCCCTGGAGGTATTTATTGAAAGGAAGGACGTTTTCGCCTTGCTCCCGACCGGCTTCGGTAAGAGTTTAATAATAGGATGTCTATGGTTTAATCTACCAGTTAGCCCCGTCGCGTCACATACGTCAGAGGAAAGAGTGATGTGATTGGTTTAAGCTTCGTCACAGCCTTTTCTGGCTTCGACCAGTAGCAAACTGAGGCATTTCAGGGAGGCGGGTCAACCACGCACTTTGGGAAACGGTTGGGCTGAATATCTTGGCCAGACCAATAACTCGTAGAGCTTTGAAGTCGCGTTAGCCAGACTAGGTCTCACTACTGTTTTATACATCTTACCTTTCACTTTTGCTGGGACTTTCCTATCACAAATGACTCCCGAAATCCTTCTCCAACTGCTCCACCCTGCCTGCACTCTCTTTCTCACCTCACTATCACAGTCACCTACCTCACTCACCTACCCATTTTCCTGCACAGTTGACCCCAGGTACTTGAATTCACCAACTTTCTTTACGTCTACTCCTTGCATCTTCACTACACTCTCATCCCCATTCTCACTGATGCACATGTATTCTGTTTTGCTACAGCTCACCTTCATTCCTCTTCGTTCCAATACATCCCTCCATCTCTCCAAACCCAGCTCAACCTTTCTACTTTCACCACATATCACAATATCATCCGCAAACATCATGTTCCGTGGTGACTCTTGCCTCACTTCGTCCGTCAAGCTATCCATCACTATGGCAAACAAAAAAGGACTCAAAGCAGATCCTTGATGGAGTCTCACCTTCACCTTGAACCATTCAGTTGTTCCAACTGCACACCTCACTGCTGTTTCACTGTTCTCATACATGTCTTGCACCACTCTAATATACTTCTCATTCACTCCACTCTCTCTCATACAATACCATAACTCGTCTCTCGGCACTCTATCGTATGCCTTCTCCAGGTCTACAAACACACAATGTAGCTTTCTCTGGCCTTCTCTGTACTTCTCCATTAACATTCTTAAAGCAAAAATTGCATCCGACGTGCTCTTCCTTGGCATAAACCCGTACTGCTGTTCACAGATTGCTACCTCTCTTCTCAATCTCGCCTCCAATACTCTTTCCCATAGCTTCATGGTGTGGCTCATCAATTTTATTCCTCTGTAATTACTGCAGCTCTGTACATCTCCCTTATTCTTGTATATTGGGACTAGCGCACACTTTCTCCATTCATTTGGGATTTCCTCATTCTCTAGGATCTTATTAAACAATCTCACTCTTATTTTCGAGAAAGTATCTATCTATCTATCTATCTATCTATCTATCTATCTATCTATCTATCTATCTATCTATCTATCTATCTATAAGGTCCTCTAAAATAACACTGTATTTTATACTCTATATTGGATTGCCCTATTTTCTGTGTAATTAACTCCATTTACCATAATGCTTTGTGGTCTGGAATATTTTCACTGTTCTGATGTGTTGTGACGTACCGTACTGTGCATTCGGACCAATCAGACTTATTTGCTCGTTGTATTTTTATTTGAATTTTGATGTCAGCCAATGGTAATTGGTATATGTTTAATGCCCGTGAGTTCGCGGGCTTTTTGAATGTTCCATGACTTCGCGAGAGGGAAGCTCACGGAGTTCCCGCCTGTAGCAGAGGAGAGAGAGATCGCGTTGTTTGTGAGCTCTATTTCAGCACTTATTTTGCAGAGAGTATTTTTTTATAGTTTGGCCTGCTTGTGGCCATAACGTGTACCCGGGACTCCGGTGTCACTCCAGTGAGTGATCTTGCTGTTTTTTTTCCGCGGACACATCTGCCCTCCGTTGCTGGGCCCACCGGAGCGCTTTCGTCAGTTCCCGGGGACTCACTGTGTCGGGACCGGGACCCAGCCAGCTCCCGAGGGGTTTGGGATGAGCAGCATCTTGTTCGAGCGAACTAACCCACAGCAGTGGCTGGCCCTCTGCTCAGGAGCATCTGCTGCGTGACTGCACCGACATCTGTAACCTGATCCGTCTGGTCTGACCGGTGGATTGTGAGTAACACGAACCCACACTTACACTGACACACACACGTTCCTCTGATCTCGCCTGGATAGCCAGCGTTTTAGAAGGGCATTGCAGCGGCTGCTGTTCTGCCTGCAGTTCAGAGAGCTGCCACCTGTGCACCAACGGGCCCCAACTGCGCACGTGTTTTTTTTTCCACTTCTTTTCTTTTGATACTTTACCTAGTTTTATTTTCTTACTATGTACTGCTGGTATACACACTGTTGATGTGCTATCTGTAACATCTCTATGATGTAGGCTAATTGTTTCCGCTCTTCTTGTGCAGGTGTTACTATTTTATTCATATTGGTGATTACATTGCATGCTTCTTTGGGAAGCATTTATTATCAAATAATAGCTCCTATTGTCATTATTATTATTGCTCATTAATAATCATTATTATTTAATTATATCTTGGGTGTATTGGCTGCTCCTTTGGTTCTTTATATTTGAACATTCTGACATGCACACTGCAGACTAGCTATTAGTTCTTTCATTCAAGCTACTGTTATTTTAAATTCTGAGGAAATACACCACACACTAGCTTCAAAGGTAAGTGTAGTATTTTCGCAGTGGAGGCACCGCGCTGTTAAATTTATCATTTATTAGATTCATGCTTATTATTCTCTCTCTATACTTATACTTGCACCCTTAGGGCCTCTGCATGCTCTTGCGACAAGGCTTTCGCAGATAGCTTTTCGCAGACAGTTGTAATTTATCGTTGAGCGGGGAGTAATAGGCGTGCGCGATGTTATTCACCGGCACAACGCAAGGGGGCGCAAAGTCGCGAAATCACTAGGAGTAGTTGGTGGGTGTGGTTAGTGGAGTGTTTATCCTCCGGGTACTTATAATGACTAGAATTGGAGTCGTATAGATGTATGTACTTCTTCACTTCCTCGATCAACCGCTCTTCGTGCTGCTCCATCTTCGCTCGTGTTTTTAAAAATGGCGGCCGTGAAAACAAACCAAACCGGGAAAGTAGGGAAGCGGAAGTGCGTGTACAGCGGATGTAGAGTGGACCAATCAGAGCCCTCTTGTCTGCGACGCTGTCTGAGAGGCTTCTGCGGTGGTCACAATTTTTGGGAGGTGCGCGCAGAGCGTCTGCGAAGGTGGGGGGGCTACGGAGACGCCATCTGCGACGCCATCTGCGAGGACTGCGTTGTCAGCATAAATTGGCCTTTAAGGTATCAGGAATCTCAGCCAGCTCACCACTCCACCGCTGAGAACTTAGGACCCTGTTGCGCCATTATTTATTGGGATTTAGGGTAACTCTTTAGTAGCCTATAGCCTACTGTGCTGGGTGATCAGCACCTGTTAAAAAGGGGTTACATATCTATCTATCTATCTATCTATCTATCTATCTTAGATAGATAGATAGATAGATAGATAGATAGATAGATAGATAGATAGATAGATAGATAGATAGATAGATAGATAGATACTTTATCGAAAATAAGAACAGTCAGGGGAATTGCTCTTTTTGTTTCTTTTTATATATACACAAGGATGTCTATCCATCATCTATACCGCTTATCCATCAGGGTTGCGAGGTAAGCTGAAGCCAATCCCAACTGACGTTGGGTGAGAGGCAGTACATCACAGGCCGGTCGCTGATCTATCGCAGGGCTAACACACAGACAAACAACCATTCACACTCACACCTATGGGCAATTTAGGTGGGGTTTACATTAGACCGTATCAGCGGATCATCAGATTAACGTTTTTAAAACAATTAGCGTGCACACAGCAACACCAATACATGATTCGCGTGCACACAGCAACACCAATACACGATTCGCGTGCACACAGCAACACCGATACACGGATACGCTCGGCTCCGCAGGCATCCTGTGCTCCAAATCACTCCGCCCTGAACGGCGAGTGCCCTCTGGAGGGTGCGCACTCCGGCCCTGCGCAGCTCACAGAGCGCGCGAGTGAAGTGCACAAGCAGTGATTCGGGACTGAGCCGCTGTGTGTGTGATCCCAGCGCATATCACTTACCACTTGCAAGTGGAAGGATGGCAAGCCTAAAGACAATCATAACTACACAATGGGCAGTATTTGCATCAGTAATTGCAGTATTTTCATACTTTTATACTCTTTAATGAAAGGTGATACAAGGCGGAAGTCCGCGCCATTTTTCAGCAGTCGCGTCACATGACCAACGCCAGCGAATCAGGAAGGTGGATGTCACAGTGACGTTGTCCAATGACGACGCCAGCTAGAGCTCAGCACAGCGTATCCGCGTATTCTCAATGTTTACACAGCACCGGACCAGATACGATCTAGATTGAATACGTGGACCCTGGCGGATTCCCGTTTCCCGGCGTTTCCAGGCGTTTTAATGTAAACAGACAGTGCATCCGCGAAGAAAACGAGACAGATACGGTCTAATGTAAACTTGGCCTTAGAGTAGCCAGTTGATCTAATCTACATGTCTTTGGACTGTGGGAGGAAACGGGAGCACCCAGAGGAAACCCATGCAGAGAACATGCAAAATCCACACAGAAAGGCCATGTTCGGCTATGAGGTTCGAACCCAGAACCTTCTTGCTGTGAGGCGACAGTGCTAACTACTGTGCCACCCACAAGGATGTATAAAGAGACTTTATTGCAAACATTTATTACTCGAAGCACATTTTTATAATTAATTTCCTTTTAATTTTCCCTGCCAGCTTGGGCCTTTATAAATGGTCAATTTATACAGTAATATTTTTAGACTAGGTTTCCATACTATGAAATTGAGCTAGGCATAAAGATAATATCCAGTTAACAACTATGTGTACGCTTTTCAGATGGCATGTTCACTACAGAGTTGATGGAGCAGGCTGGTTTGCTTGGGTGTGAGAGCTTACTGTTGATATATATAACTCTCCAATAGTGCTGAGCTGACCTTCAACAGTGTACTAAAAACAACCGTGCCTGTCAGCACACTCAGCTACTGGCTCTCATGGCACAGGCCAAGCCGGGAGGGGCTGTGGAGCTACTGGTATGCAGGTGGTCTCTGTAGGATGCACTAACATAAGCAGCATGTTATCTAACGACTGTCTGGAATGGCTGGTATCACAGAATATATAGTATAGCTTAAAGCTAGCATTGCAGAGGGATGAGTACAAGCAAATAGGTTAAGAGGTGATTATTTCTATACTACAGACTAATCTATGCCGCTAAACAAGAGACTGTTATAGACTAAATAACTATGATAAAATACAGAACATACGGTATTGTAAATTCAACTCAAATGGATCTTCAAATGGAGATGTCACCGAATGTTCTGATTCAAAGCCTTATAGCGCTGAACCTGACTGGGATGGGATTTGGATGCAATTTGTAAAATAAGCAACCTGTTTTTGCCCTTTGTATGAGGTTTTTTTGAGAATATTTGAGGTGACTGATATTACATCAACAACAGTAAGGTCACAGTTTCAAGGTCTGAACAATGAATTAGTGCCTCAAAAAGTCCCTCTTGTGCATCAGTGAAGAAAAACAGAATTCCCCCCCCCCCTGGACATTATCAGTGTTGGCTGGTGATCATTTTTTGAGCAAATAATATAGATTACTAACATATAATTAAAATTTTATATCTAACTTTTGCCATTTGAATCTGAACTGTGTTTCGTCTGAATAACAAACACGGTACACAGAAAAGTTGTAACTCTTTTGCTCAAATAAAAAAAAGCACTAAACTTATGGTTTTGTCATCTGTCCTTTTGTGTGATTTGTACTTTGATTGGACAATGTGTGCTCAGTCTGTCACCTTTCAGTTTCTCCTCCAAACATATTTTAGCAGAAAAATAACGATCAAGTAAGTAATCCACTTCCTTCACATTCATTACACCTGCGACTGAGTCTGTAACACACCTACTGATGATGTATTATGGAAACGCCACCAAAATGAGCTAGAACAGGGGTTTTCAAAGTGTGGGAGAGTCAGCCCCCCCCTCAGAGAGCAAATAAACAACAGCCCCCCCCACACACACACACAATTTTTGTTGTTGCTATACTTAAATGTTCCATTCGTATTTTAAAGGTCCCATGGCATGGTGGTTTGTTGATGCTTTAAACGGGATCGTGGAGGTTTCCGGATGTTATATCCGCAGCCTTTCTCGAAATGAACCCTCGGCATGTAGATATAGCCTCCTGGAAGAAAGCCCCATTTCAGCCCTTTTCCCAGTGCGTCGTTTTGCTAATGAGAAACATGGAGGCGGGGAAGGGCAGAGGGTGGGGGCGTGCCATGGGGGGAGGGGGAGGGGCTGCCGTCTGTCTCCCAAGCCGGCCGAGAGCGCTCCTCGTCGGGCACGGCCAGGCGGGCGAATGCCCTGGTCCGTCCGCCCTGTCTAAAAAAATGGTACAACTCGAGCCCATGGTAAAACTGGGACTTTGTCGGGTTTTTTTCAGCCTGAGGCCCATAGTAAAACTGAGCAGTTTTACCATGGAGGAGTGGGGACTTTGCCGTTTCCTCCCCCCAACTCGCCCCTGGGAGAACCGCTGCCTCCCGCGCGACCTCGGCTCCCAACAAAAGATTGGATCTAGGGCTGACTTTCAATGGATCGCAGCGATGGAGCTGCTCTGCCACTCACGACACCCCGGCCCAGAATCAGGGAAAAATACCGCGCGCTGACGTCATTAAGGTGCGACGCGAGGAAATAAAATAAATTCAACAAATGTTTGGGTTTTTACTGAACAAACAAACAAATAAAATGAACGAGTGACTTAAAAAAAAGAATGTGGGTGTCTTTGTAAAAACTGTTTTGATTGGCTATTATAACAGAGGTAGCGCAGAGTACCTGGCTAACTGCAGGAAGCGGTTAGCTGCACAGCTAATGTAGCCATTGCAAATGCACCGATTTTAAAACACGGCAAAACGACTTAACAGTTATACACTTACTTGTTCGGTGTTTGTGGCTGATGTGGCAGGGATGCTTGGTACGGACCCAGGCTTCAGTGACAGTTGATGTGCAAAACCTGCCCTGTACTGTCCCAAGTTGTGGAAACATTCCTCAGGAAAATGCTTCCGACAAACATACACCGTCTTAGGTAGACTCGACGGCGTATTATTGAAGTAAATAAAATTAAGCCACTGCGTCTTCAGGGGCTCTCCCGTCGGCAGTAAAAACAGACTCTTTTCTGTGTTGTCACATCCATGTACAGCGCAATTTCCATGTTTTGCTCGCTTAGGTGGTGCCATGTTGTTGTGTCCTCTATGGTCTCCTCACTACAACTGGGCGGGGCAATCCATACAGTGGGTGGGAATCCAGAGGGGGGGCGTGGGGATCATCTCCCTTGCTGACGTAGTAAAGGGAAGAGTTTATCAACGCGCCGTTTTGACGCGCGATTCTCAAATGTTGGGCATAGTTTGGTTTACACATTATGAAATTTCTAGCCACTGGGGTGACTTAAGAAGGTCAGAGGAACTCATTTTAACGTTAAAAAACCTCAGAAAGTGAAAATTTCATGCCATGGGACCTTTAAAAAAATGGTTGTTGTACACATTTTAATTTTTTTCTTTTACACATTTTAAACATCTGTGCTTTTTAAAACATCTTTTTTTACACATTTTAAACATCTGTGCTTTTTTTTAAACATTTTGTTTTACACATTTTAAACATCTCATAGCATCGTTAGCTAGCACCTCTTGGCAGACAACACACTGTGGCAGTGGAGCATCTTCAGATCCAGTCCATGAAAATCCAAACTTTAAATAATCGTGGTCATACTTCCTTCTTTTTTCAGTCCCCCCAGGATTCCGCGGGCCTTTTTTGTGATTGTTGCGGGCTAAAATGTCTGATGTTGCGGGGGGGGGGGGGGGGGGGGTTCCAAAAAATTGCAATGAAAGTTGCGGTGTTTTTTAGGTTTTTGTTGCGATTACATTGCGGGAGGAAGTGAAAGTTGCGAGAAACTGTTGCGATTTTCTCTTTTTGTGATTAAAATTGAGTGATATGTTAAATATTAAGTTATTACTGAAAAACTATTGATTAAAAAAACAAAAAGACACTGAGAAATGGTCCTATAAACAACTTTACCAATATAAAAGATTACCAGGACTACAAAAATGCAGAAAAATAGGCTTTACTTATCCAAATGCACCTGTTGGTTCAAAAGTTAAAGTGCAGAGAACCTCAAAGCACAACATGAAGTTACCTTAAAATATAATATAAATGCCTCAGCTTTCATGTAAGAAAAAAAAATTATTAATACTAGTACTGTGTGCAGGCAGTCTCTCCTGAAGACTAAATTAAACAATAATTATAAACTAATAAAATAAATGGCTCAGGCTTCATAGAAGAAAAAAAAGAACAGAATCTCACAGTATGATGCTGAAGCTGCCTAAACAATGGAAAATAAAATACCATTTTGGCAAAAATGTTGGCATCCATTAATTTCTTGTATTAAGTAAAAAAATAATGTAAAGTGCACACAGTCCTTCACTGTAAACATAACACACTTTCAGTAACAGAATTTAAGCCTACATAAACACTGACTCGCACATGCAGTGTTGCCAGATACTGCTGATGTTTTCCAGCCCAAAATATGTTCAAAATCCGCCAAAATGCACTTAAAACCACCCAATCTGGCAACACTGCGCGCATGCTGCTTCTCTTGAACGTATGGAGCACTTGCATGTGGTGTCACA
Organism: Neoarius graeffei; assembly: GCF_027579695.1. Taxonomy (NCBI): domain Eukaryota; kingdom Metazoa; phylum Chordata; class Actinopteri; order Siluriformes; family Ariidae; genus Neoarius; species Neoarius graeffei. The sequence goes on along the minus strand of NC_083575.1, from coordinate 68,138,204 downwards.
TCCGATCCAGATTGTAAACAGACGCCACCTTGTCGGTCAAACGCCATATTTCTGCCTTCTACTTCTGCCTTTTCTTCTGGAAAACCCTACTATATACAATTCTACTACAACATCAGCTCCACTGAAAATCAATAAAACATAAGACGAGTGGAATCCTGTGTCCGAGTCCTTCCCTTTCGAGTGTGGGAAACCCATGATGCTCACATACACTTGACAGTAGGCTGCCACGGGACCCTGACAGGCGTGCAAAATGGATTGTTGCTATCAGGTATACCATATATACAGTAATAGTGATAGACTACAAGCTCTCCCTACCTGTGCACATTTTTTATGTTTGTGTGTGTATTTTTGCGTGTTGTTCGTCTGTACCGGACTTCAATATCCACTACAACCGTATGGACTTACTGGACATGGGTTTCCAGCAGAAAATGACGGTTTGTAGCGATTTCCATGGCATGCACAACATTCCGGACGAGATAGCGAGACCAGCGGGGTCTCAATACTTAAGTGACTTACCCGTCCAATGAGGATTGTTATTTTCTTGTTTACAAGATGTCACATCTGAGGGCGGCTGACAAATCCTGAATTTCTGTAAAGATAACTGTCCAGAGATTTATAAGCACGCAGTGCTTCACCACTGAACAGCGAGGGAAAGTTAATGAGGTAATTATACACATCTGGGTATTCCACCTCTGGCAGTTCAATATCCACTGACACGGTCGTGAAAACTACGTCCGGTAAGCCATAAGGGTCACTAATCTGTAGGTCGTTTATTTTAGACATATATCTAGTTATCTGTTCATTAGAAAAATGAGCCGTGTAGTCCGTCGGTTGAAATTGATCCATTTTGTACACGAGTGCAGCAGTATTCAGCTGTGTTTTTTACCGACAAGATGGCGGCTGTTTACATTCCAGTCACGTGACTGCAAGAGGTCTATACACGGAAGTAAGGCGGAAGGTAGTTTGTCGACGTCGCCAACGATTGGTCAAATTTGCGGGAAGGTTGCGGTGATTGGATATAATTGCAACACCGCCCTGAATTCGCAGGGATTGGTTGAATTTGCAAATCGCAACATCGCGAAATCCTGGAGGGTCTGTTTTTTTGCTTGGCCCAGACTCTGTCTCCTCACTCACTGTAGCTTTAGGTACTAAAAATCGATCCATTTTGTCTCTGGCAAAGGCTAGCTGAAGTTCGCTAAATGTCCGCAATAGTAACTTATTCTGGCTTATGTTTCCTCACGTTGCGCCCCCCCTGAAGAACTCTGGCGCCCCCTAGGGGAGGCGCGCCCCACACTTTGAAAAGCCCTGAGCTAGAATACATTAGCCTATTGGAACTCAAAACTAGGCGTGACACGACTGCTGCTGATTGGCTGCATGAACCTACAGCAGAGTGTGTCCCTGCCTACAGCACTGGGCTCATGTCAGTTAGCCCACAGTCTCGCTTCATACCATTCTGTGCGTTTTTTTTTTTTAAATGACTACGGGTGCTGTTACACTCCGTTTCTAAAATAATCGCAAATAATCCTCAATACGTTTGTTAATCGCAGAGATGATGTGGATGCCCAAAATATGAAACCTTATATTGAATTTCTTTTACCTAAAAAAATAAAGGGGGGGGGTAGGCTTAGCCCTTCTAGCCCATTGAAGCGAGCTGCCCCTGAACATTATGTAGCAGGGTAAAAATCCATTGATGAAAATACTGTCTGACTGATAATGAAACCAACAAATGGGTAAAGAAATTGATGCATTAGTTTGTGGTAAAAATTACATTACAGACATTTAGCAGACGCTCTTTTCCAGAGTGATGCACAACATACCCAGAGCAGCCTGGAGCGCAGCCTGGGGGATAGATGTCTTGCTCAAGGGCACTTTAGCTATTCCTGCTGGTCCAGGGAATTGAACCGTTGACCTTTTGGTCCCAGAGCTGCTTATTTAACCTTTAGGCCAGCGTTTCTCAACCTTTTTTCAGTCACGGCACCCTTCAGAAGTATGCAAATTCTCAAGGCACCCCCATATAAAATATACGCAATCACGCTGACCATATGCTGACCCCGGCAGTGACGTTGTGACATGGGAAAGGGGGCCATGAGACAAATTTTGATGATGCATGAGGCGGCGATGATCTGCATTAGTGTAACTATCATTTTTTGGAATTTTAATTCATCTCATCTCATCTCATTATCTCTAGCCACTTTATCCTATTCTACAGGGTCGCAGGCAAGCTGGAGCCTATCCCAGCTGACTACGGGCGAAAGGCGGGGTACACCCTGGACAAGTCGCCAGGTCATCACAGGGCTGACACATAGACACAGACAACCATTCACACTCACACCTACGGTCAATTTAGAGTCACCAGTTAACCTAACCTGCATGTCTTTGGACTGTGGGGGAAACCGGAGCACCCGGAGGAAACCCACGCGGACACGGGGAGAACGTGCAAACTCCGCACAGAAAGGCCCTCGCCGGCCACGGGGCTCGAACCCGGACCTTCTTGCTGTGAGGCGACAGCGCTAACCACTACACCACCGTGCCGCCCCGGAATTTTAATTCATTTTATTTATTTCAATGTTAGAATATATAATTTTTGACGGCACCCCTAACGAAGCCAGACGGCACCCCGGTTGAGAAAGGCTGCTTTAGGCCATGGCTTCCCCCATGGGAAGGATAAAGGTACATGGATAGGTCCAGAAGTGTGATCAAAGCATTCTATACAATGAAACCATCAATAAATGAAGAGAAAAGAAGCCCACAATGCCAGTAAGGCTACTCTCTCATTCCAAACAAAGTTCATTGTAACTTCAATCTACCTATCTACACAGTTCATATCTGTAACCACAAGTGACCCATAATGGTCTAAACTGCAAACACCTTTTCCTGAAATGCCTCCATGCACACATCAATTTTCTGGGCAACTGCTGTAAACACTTCTCAGTTTCAAGAGGTTCCCTGCAGTTTGGCTCGAATCGATTTCCAAAATATCAAGTAAATCACCAGTTCTGCATCCTTCCACTTAATATAGTCACCACCGTTGGGTGACACGGTGGTGTAGTGGTGAGCATTGTTGCCTTACAGCAAGAAGGTTCTGGGTTAAAGCTCAGCGGCCGACGGGGACCTTTCTGTGTGGAGTTTGCATGTTCTCCCCGTGTCTGCGTGGGTTCCTTCCGGGTGCTCCGGTTTCCCCCACGGTCCAAAGACATGCGGTTAGGTTAACAAGGGACGGCCTTAGGCTGAGGTGCCCTGGAGCGAAGCACCTAACTCCCAACTGCTCCGGGTATGTGTGCGCGCTCATTGCTCGCATGTGTGTGTTCTCTGCATTCACTTCAGATGGGTTAAATGCAGAGAGGAATTTCACAAGTGTACGTGGGATGAATAAAATTGCTCTTCTTCTTCTGTTGCTGTACTCTATTTTATTGTACTCTATATTGGTTTGCTTTGGGGAAAAAAGCCACAAGAATTCTGATTCATGTCCCATCGCCACACATGGAAACCGCTGACGTAGGACCACATGCCAAAGTGAAAAGTGACTCAGATCTGATTTGAAAATAGTTCTCACAGTCCTCAAAAACTGTTGCGTGTCACACCAAGTCAGAAAATCAGATTTATCTCACTTCAGCCTGGTTCTGTGAATGTAGCCTAATACAGTAATCACAAAAGCAAACCTACTCATATCGTATTCAGTCATCTAGACTTCAGAAAGCACCAGGTCTCCCTATAGGAAAGTATGAATGCATAAAATTTGATCTTCATCTCTTTTTAGAAGCCCAAGATCAGTCCAATAAATGTCATGTGTATAACCATTACATGTTTAATACCTGTTTAAAATATCTTAATGCTCAGAAGCTAGTGGAATGGTATGTGCCAGGGAAAAATTTTCTTGAACCATTAGGTCATACATGCCAATGCGTCACATACCCTACCCCCCCCCCCCCACACACACACTTATAATTTCATCTTTGCAGGGTATTTTCAATTATTTATGTGTTACTGTAGATAAATAATCCTACATACTATTAAATAATGCTAAACACCATTAGCTATACATATTTTGGCTAGTTCAGCTTTTTTTTTAAAATAAAAGTTGCATTTTTCCTCATGAGGACCAGGCAAATGTCCCACAACATTATGGGAACATTATTGTGGTGTATCTGATCGAGCGTTCGGTGCTCGACTATTGCTGTGTTCACACTTATACCGGTACGAAAGTGGTATAACTGTATCAATACAAAGTATACCGGTACAGTTTAGTGCATCTGTCCACACTAGCGAGAAATGCTTGCGGTTTTCTTTCACGGTAATTGAAATGCGCGTGCACGAAATGTTTCCGTGGTTACCGAGTAACTTCCTTCCGAGAATATATGGCATCCGTTATTTCAAGATCTCAAGAAAACAAAACAATTATTTCATGATCTCAGCTGGATCACTGTATCTCCGTCGGTAGAGATGAAGCCGGGCCAGTCTTCTGCGGAGGTGCTGCGGACTAATTTTGAAATGATCCCTTATTAAAAGCCTTAATGCAATCTCTCCCTGTGTCAACCCCTGATCAAAATATTGCCTTATTAGGTGATCGATTATTCCAGACATTCTAATGACCAAAGTTGCGTCTATACAGAATGAGAAATAGCCCCAAAGTCAGCATATCACAAGTCTCTTGGCGCACCTGAATGAACCATTTCTCAGCTGTTTACTCGAGATCACGGAATAATTGTTTTGTTTTCTCAAGATCTCAAAATAATGGTTTTGTTTTCTCGAGATCTCAAATTAGTTGTGTTGTTTTCTCGAGATCCTGAATTAATTATGTCGTTATCTCGGGATAACAAGGTGAATAAAAAAAGGATTATATGAAGGGCCTCTCTCGGCTTCCGTACGGATGAAACAACGTGTGTGTGCTTTTTGTTGTCAGTGTACAGTCTGTATTTCTGGTGGTCATTTATTCAGTCGAATCGTATAAAACGCGCGAGGCAGTTGAGAAAGAAACAAACGAATCTCCGTTCTTCACTATTTTATTCAGCGAAGACATTGATTGAGGTGTGTGACTTTGCGCATGCGCATTATATTTGTATCGATACAGAGCCGCTTTATCTGTCCACACTACAGCGAAGCGCTACAGTACCAATACCGTACCGGTACGAAACCCATACATTTGTGGGTTTCGTACCGATACAGTTATACCGCTACAGTACCGGTATAGATGCTAGTGTGGACAGGTGTTGCGGTACGAAAGTAGTTTCGTATTGGTACAAAATCCCTAGTGTGGACAGGGCTTATGTTAGCCTGCGGCACTCCAGGTGCTGTCAAGGATTGCTCATGCTTGTTGTTGTTGAGCAGCCACTAAAGAGAGCACAAGAAATTACCTCGCCTCCGTGTACATTATTTATTAATATAGTTCTAGTGACCCACGGTCCGGTCTGAGACAGACATACAGTAAGACAATATAAAGAACTAGAACAATTACAGTCCCCATAAAGAAATTAAAAACCCAGTTTTACACACATACACACCTCTATTCATGTATAATTGTAAATCTTTTGCAGACCATAGATAGTAAAGCATTGCAGATGTAGTAAGTCATAAAATGTGAATGCGATGTTTGACATTTCAGTCAACTACCTGATGACAGGAGAATACAGTTCTGATGCCACTGTCCTACTGGATGAAATGTCACGGGGTTCTGTTACAAAATATCAGGAAACACAAAGCCTACAGTTCACTGAACTAAAGCACGCTTTGGATCCACACTGTATAATATGTCCAGTCATGATCACTAGTGACCAGGTGAACACTGGCTAGAGTCCAGTTTAAGATCACGGTTGTACAGTTACAGTGTAATTACAGAGCCAGTTTACACCATTTTTACAAGAGACTAAAAACTAGTGTGGGATTCAAAAGAATTTAAGCAACTTTTTTTTTTTTGGGGGGGGGGGGGGGGGGGACGTTTTTTAACATAGTGACTTGAAATTAGGTCAGCCAGGAATAAACTCGATTCTTAAATTTCTCAAGTGTCCAGAGTTTGTTCGTTTTATTTAAAAAAAAAAAGCCCACAACCCTGTATAATCTTACCTTTTCACCCAAACATATAATCAGTATATTATATGGGCACAAGTGTTTTACTGGGAAATCTGCCACTCGTACTTTTCATACAAACTGCATCCGGGACATGGAGAACCAAAACCGCGACATAAATCTCTATATGTCACTCATGAGGAAATTGATCAATTATTTTGATAAATTTGTGTACTTTTTGTTTGTGAATCCGTCTATATAATAAAAGAAAAAAAATCACATGTTGGCTTGAAGATATGAAGTTTATCTTCTCATGTTGAAAAACTCGCATTTTTCATATGAAATACATCGCGGATCTGAGTGACGTATTTAAATACTATTGGCTGGTGTTGAGTAGTATATCAGATATATTCCATTCAGCTAACTCATCTTCAACTCGTCCGATATCATGCTAGCTGAATGGAATGTATCTGATATACCATGAAAAAAAGCCAGCCAATATTGTCATTATTATTATTATACAGAGACACTCTTTTCCAGTTTTTCAATGTCTGTTGGTATGTTTTTCTCTTGTAAATATGCGTGAAGAATATCTAATGAAGTTTTGGTAGCCTTTCACATGTTCAACGTGTCTCTCTCATTCCCAGCGAACAAAGGAATGCTTCTGTGCATGCGCAGCAGAAAACTCAATGAATATTCCCAACATCTCTGATGTGTGACGTCATATTGTCTTGACAACCATGCAATATCGTAAACCATATTCAACGCTCATTCTCCATTGGGTAGAGTGACGTAATACACGTAGGATAAGCGATATGAGCACAATATTGCATGCTATCAAACCAAATGAATGAAACCTACTAGAAGGGAATAGAATACATGTTTTTATTCCATTGAACAAAAGTGTCCTGTATGTATAATTCCCGATATTTCACTCCGATGACGTCACTCCCACTGTTCTCCCACTGACTTGATGCGCATTGTCAAAATGGTGAACCGGTTCAAAATTTAAATTATTTTGATTAACTTGCGTATTTTTTTGTGTGTCCATATAATATAAAGAACATTACATGGTTGTGTGGTGTCAGCCCTGTGATGACCTGGCGACTTGTCCAGGGTGTACCCCGCCTTTCGCCCGTAGTCAGCTGGGATAGGCTCCAGCTTGCCTGCGACCCTGTAGAAGGATAAAGCGGCTAGAGATAATGTGATGTGTGTGTGATGTGACATGGTTGTGTGAAGATATGAAGTTTATCTCCTTGTGCTGAAAAATACATCACTTCGCTCACTTGTCTCATATATATATATCACCACTCAAAGATAAACTTCATATCTTTGCACAACCGTGTAATATCCTCTATATTTATAAACCACAAAATCAGTGAAATACAGGAATTACAAAAGGGTTATACAAAAACACGAGGTTTTAGAAATGACACATACAGTAAGCTGGCTAATCTGTTAAAATTATTGCACTGTCGTCAGTTTCTTTCCAAACTTTGGGCATCGTTAGTTAATAAAGGTGTGTTTTCAAAGGCCAAAACAAACTAAAAAGATTCAACTACACTGATTTTCTTTGTACTCATATACACATGCTGATAAACATCAGTACATAAATTATCAAGTGTGACCACAACACAGCTGATTTACATTTTACATGTAATGAAGCCTGCAAAACTCTGTAAAAGTTGCCAAAATCATGACTAAATGGTGAAAGAGTGCTTCTTAAGTGTGCCATTTGCTAAATCCTCAAGTAATGCAGCTCAGTTACTGCAGTGCATTTCCTACCACAGGCAAACCCTGACTATCCCTCCTTATATAAGGTGCCATTACTTTTGTCCTAATGGAATGATTATTTGTCTTAATTTATGGATTTGTTTTAACGAAGTCATTAAAGTGCATATTCTGGACTAATTTCATTTTTTTTTTATATGAAAGTATGTCCCTTTACACACTCATCTAGAAGGGTAATTTTGCACAAGGCCATCTGTCTACAGCAGAAAAAAATAAAATAATAAAACGCGTCTGGAAAAATCCCAATGGAGTCTGGAGCCAGATTCGTGATGTTACCTGCGGAAGCGCCAGCAGGCTGCGCAAGCTTTGCACGGTTTCAGTGCACAGCCTGTGTAGACCAAGCGCTCCCATTTCTCTCTCATTGTCCGGTCTTTTGGAAAACGATGAGTACTAATCCCATCAAGAATGGTGTTGCTACACCCTCCTACGATACATCTGTTAACCATTTTAATAATTACGTGATGACGTTGAAGAAATTTGCAGAAAACCACCAGGTCGTTTTCTCATAAACAAACCAGCGCTGACGTAGGATTCAGAGGGAGGCGTCCCGCACGCGACGCCACGAAAATCAATGTTTCCCGGGAAATCCAAATGGCAAGTTTTTTCAGAGGCGGACCAATTCGCCTCAAATGGCTTGATTTCAACTGAATTTTTCTGGTATTGCGCAAGGTAAAAAAATTGCACAAAATGCAAAATGCGACAGATATTTGACCAAAGTTTAATATAAAATAGGAGAATTACATTTATCTCGCTCCTGAATTTACCCGTGATATGCACTTTAACATGACAGAACTGAGTTGAGTAAATTTTCATTAATTTCATGTGTGCAGATGAAATAAATAAATAGGGGATTTAAACTTGTGAGTGTAATCTATATATAAAACTGCTTCACTCCTACCAGTTATACAATTTGAAGCCAATAAAACAAGATTCACTTTAGTGAGTGTCCATATATGTAAATTTAACCAAACCCAGGAGCTTTCATCGGATACGAATGATTTTCCAAATTAAATAGATTTTTTTATGGATTTCTTGTTTAAATGCTCCTTTGTCCAATTCACAAATAAACTTGCTCATACACAGCTTGATAAATGAGGCCCTGCATCTCGGTATCTTATATGGTCTCTCATTTTCATCCTGAATGCCTTCTGAATGACATTGCTGTATACCAAACCCGTCTGGCCTCCTTCAGTAGGTTTTTTTTTTCATCTAAACTTCACAGAGTATTATTTATATCTGTCATCTGCTGCTTTCGATTATAAGAGCTGCAATCTAATGCTTCCTAAGAGCCATCTGGGGTTTTTTTTTATACCACCCTTGGCCACAAAACAGTCTTATTTCCAAAACCAGGTTGTTATGAATGCCAAATGATAGAAATTGATGAAAAGGTTCAGCCGGAAAAATTAACAAACAGGAAAAGTAATTGGAAAACACCATTAATGATTTGAATCAACAGTTCTTGATGGGCAAATCCACTCTGTGAGTGGCAGTACGTCGTTTTAATTAAAGGGAACAGAGTGCTTGACTATAAGTTGTCATAATTCCCTGAAGTCTGACGTAATGAAATGTCTGGGAAACTCTTTTGTCAAAATACTACAAGGATAAAGCACCACAGCTCCCTTCTCACACTCAGTGCGTTTACATGCACATAGAGAAAATCGAATTTCTGCCGTAGCTCGACTGAAATCGAAGTTCTAAATGCCATGGAAACACCTTAGCTCGGCTGAAATCGAACCGAACTGGATTTCTCGTAATCGAGCTACGCGACCTAGATTATGCGATTGTAGCCGAGCTACTTAGTGCATGTAAACCCTATCGAGCTACGTAGTCGAGCTACTTACTTCAGCACTGCCCCTTCCGGAAGTGACGAGTGACGAGACCACAAGCGGGAAACACAACAGCCTTGGTCGGCATGACAACAATAGTAGAAACGTAGCCTGGGCCCGCCCATCCTAAGCGTGACGCAACACGAGGGCCTGTTGTGAGCTTAGTCTGGCCAGGCAAGCTATCTCCAGCATTTCCAAGCTCCGGAAAAATCGGGAGCCAATCAACTTTGAGCATCTCCAACGGCCCTGGGTAGAGGCGTGTTCAAGGCAGTGACGTAGTAGAACTGCGACCGGAAGCCATAGATTGTTTACAGAATCATGCTGTATTGAAAGCATTCAACGGGAAGTTCTCACTGAAAACGGAGCAAAGAGCAGCCCTGGAGGTATTTATTGAAAGGAAGGACGTTTTCGCCTTGCTCCCGACCGGCTTCGGTAAGAGTTTAATCTACCAGTTAGCCCCGCTAGTAGCCAAATCAATGGGGCTCAGCGAGAATCCTATTGTCGCGTCACATACGTCAGAGGAAAGAGTGATGTGATTGGTTTAAGCTTCGTCACAGCCTATTCTGGCTTCGACCAGTAGCAAACTGAGGCATTTCAGGGAGGCGGGTCAACCACGCACTTTGGGAAACGGTTGGGCTTAATATCTTGGCCAGACCAATAGCTCGTAGAGCTTTGCAGTCGCGTTAGCCAGACTAGTAGAAACGTGCACTTCTGGAGCAATGAGGAGATAGAGTTCATGCTCATTCAGCTTAAGGAGTTGAATAAATATATATCTCGATGTTGCTGTCCTTGTCATCGTTCTTCTTGTGAACACGGAACTGATAACTTTGTTTACACTCTTGAATAGCTCTTCTTCATGACGACAACCGGAAGTGTACCAACACGATGGGGCGTGTAGCGCCACCTGTGGCTCGGGTGCACAATGTACCTCACACAATAGCTCGATTTCCTTGTGTGCATGTAGGATTGGATTTCTCTGGCACCCCTGCTGGGACCCTTAGCTCGATTACCGACAGTAGCTCGATTTGGATGTGCATGTAAACGCACTGACTGTCTAAACAGCCGATCTGACTGAGAGCCTGTTCCTTTAAATAATAATGAGCCACTGCTCACCCCACACCCTCTTCCACCAACCAATCAGGTAACACTTTCCTCATGAATATTCATTCACAAAGGCCATGAGTAGAGGTACTTGGATGAGGGCAGAGCATCATTCTAATGAGCTCCTCTAGTGACATAGAAAGGGGAGCCAAATCTGAACGGCATGTTGAAGCTCACGTTTTCTGAAACAAGTAGCAGAAAAGAAACTGACTGGCTGTCTTATTTCAGAGTTTGTGGGTTGGTAGACACTCCAGATACCCAAATGTATGTGCAGAAAAACTGAGTTTTTCATAATATGTCCTCTTTAAACAAAAAATAAAAATCAATTTAAATCATTTCAGGGATATTTAAGTACCATTTGGGAGAATGCCATAGTGGCCAGTACTACTCAGGCACTCTCTTGATGTACAGTATATTTATACAAAAAAAAAAAATGATACCAGAAAGTGTATATGTAATTTCAGTTGGACCAAAAAAAATTGTTTCTGCCAAAATAATTGGTATGTCTGAAACAGCGCACTATACAGTGCACTGCATATTGTCATATCCAAAAGCATAGTGGTGAATATTTAGCGCACTAATAAAATCCCACAATGCATAGGATTAGCGTCTAAATTACTGTACCCTTCTTCTTCAGTGTTCTGCCTGATGGCAGGTCCGCTCTGACGACTTCAGCTAGGGAAGAATTACAGTAGTGGCAATACGGTGGTGTAAGTGGTTAGCACTGTTACCTCACAGCAAGAAGGTTCTGGGTTTGAGCCCAGTGGCCGGCGAGGGCCTTTCTGTGTGGAGTTTGGATGTTCTCCCCGTGTCTGCGTGGGTTTCCTCCGGGTGCTCCGGTTTCCCCCACAGTCCAAAGACATGCAGGTTAGGTTAACGTGGGACGGCCTTGGGCTGAGGTGCCCAAGAGTGGCGGTGCACACGTACGCAGCGGCTTTGCTCTCCTATGATGAACTAAATTTTCATTCTATATTTGTGCAGTGATGATAAAGGCATTCTATTCCATTATAATCTAGTGGTATCCCGTTGCCTTCTACTGGATTATTATAGAGGTTTTCTCCTTTCAACCATTCTCTCTCTCTCACACACACACACACACACACATATCTATGGACAATTCAGAGTAGCCAGTTTTAACCTGGCTTTGAACTGTGGGGGAAACTGGAGCACCCGGAGGAAACCCACGCAGACACGGCGAGAACATGCAAACTCCACACAGAAAGGCCCTCGCCGGCCACTGGGCTCAAACCCAGAACCTTCTTGCTGTGAGGCAACAAACTACACCACCATGCCACCCTACTGTACCCTAGTGCAGCAGTTCCCAAACTTATTTTTCCGCGCACCACCTTTTTCATCTTGACTTTGTTTGCATACCCCCAATGCCCGACACGTAAAAAAGTGCAACACATTCTATTTATATAAGGCACCAAGTTTAATGAAATTAGAATACCAAAGTCAAAACACATAACAGGTCTATGAGCTCTCTCCTTCAGAGGTATGGAAAAACAATAAAACACGAAGAACAAGGACAAACAAGCTCACAGTTTGACAAAAATAGGGGATTTTCAAATTCAGCGCAGGCGCAGCACTCTGGGACAGTCTGAGTGAGAGAGAGAGAGAGAGAGAGAGAGAGAGAGAGAGAGAGAGAGAGAGAGAGAGTTACGTTATTATGCGGCAATTTTCAATTAGTTTTGAGGAGGTTGTGTTTGGAGGTTAAATGGGCTACTTACCCATATTAACGCGACGGGTGGGCCTGCACACCTTTTAAAAGCGCTCCAATGTCTGGTGGGATTGTTGACAGTTTAATGCGCAAGTCCTTCTCAACAGCATCCAGTCTTTGCGATTCTGTAACTGGCCAGATAAGATGCCCAGAATGCGTTTTTAGTCGATCCACTTGAATGAAACTGTAGTTGTTTCTGGCTGTTTTTTAACTCATCCAATTTTGTTTGAAAAAATGTAAAGGATTTTGTACGAAAATTGGGGTGTTTGGTGTTAAGGTGGCGACGTAGGTGAGAGGGCTTCAGTGTGCCGTTAGACAGGACCTCACTGCACACCACGCACTGAGGCTTTGGACAGTCTGCATCGCCAATCCACATGAAGCCCAGCCCCAGATATGACTCATCGTACTCGCGTTTTCTTCTCCACGTCTGCCCTGTCTCATTCACTCTTTTGCCGCTCTGTGCTCCACCTCCGCCTTCCTCCACTTCATTCTCCCGCATTCCATCATTACTACCTGTCGCCTGCTCGATTGCTTCTCTCTCTGTTTCTGTCGCCTCTTCTTCTCTTTCATTGGTTTTATTGCTTAATAACTTCCCTGTTTTTAGCCAGTTTTCCATCTTATCATTATCTTCGGCGGCACGGTGGTGTAGCGGTTAGCGCTGTCGCCTCACAGCAAGAAGGTCCGGGTTCGAGCCCCGTGGCCGGCGAGGGCCTTTCTGTGCGGAGTTTGCATGTTCTCCCCGTGTCCGCGTGGGTTTCCTCCGGGTGCTCCGGTTTCCCCCACAGTCCAAAGACATGCAGGTTAGGTTAACTGGTGACTCTAAATTGACCGTAGGTGTGAATGTGAGTGTGAATGGTTGTCTGTGTCTATGTGTCAGCTCTGTGATGACCTGGCGACTTGTCCAGGGTGTACCCCGCCTTTCGCCCGTAGTCAGCTGGGATAGGCTCCAGCTTGCCTGCGACCCTGTAGAACAGGATAAAGCGGCTAGAGATAATGAGATGAGATGAGCATTATCTTCCACAAAAGACAAAATTATGCTAGGTGCCGGCGTCAAATATTTGACAGGAAATTACGTGGATATACGTTGGGCAGCCTGTATTTATTTTTCAATTAAAACTTACATCCACAATTGAAAAGTGACAAATGGTTTCTTGTCTAACATAATAAAAAACCCAATTTAAAATTAAGTTAACTTTTTTAAAACCATAGAGCCGCCATTGCCGTTTTAATCTCTCGTACCCCCTAGCGGCAGCTTGAGCACCACCAGTGGTGCGCGTACCACAGTTTGGGAATCCCTGCCCTAGTGGGTACAGAATACCTAAACTGCACTTTGTAATTGGCAGGAAATTGAAAGCAGGGTGGTATTTTGAGCACTGGCAACATATTCAGAGCACAATATGAATTTAAAAAAATCCAAAAAGCAACCATAACGCATCCCTTTTTTCTGTTGGTTAGTATCAACCCCAAGACCCAGGGCATAAAAATCAGGAGTATATTCCATCATTTTATTGTCCCATTCATAAGAAAACATGTTTTGCACTACATGCACTATATACACGAACTATCCCAAAGAGCACAAAAACAAATGCGCAAACACAGAAACTTCCTTCTGTTTCTATCACAGCTGACATTTAAGAGTACCTCTAGTGTGTAGTTGAATTTGCCATTATTTAGAGGTATTTTTAGCAGAATGCTGCGGAGCCCCTTTGCACGCAGTGACGCTCGGAGCGTCTCAGCTGTCACTGCAGTGACTGACTAGGCCTTCTGCTGCTGGGCCTTTGCTTCGGGGGAAAGCCTTCATGCCTGACTCACACATCCGAATTTAACCACCATACTTCAAGCCAAACACTGACCAAACTGAGGAATCCTAAAACAAGACTGACAATCGGAGTGTCCTACTATGTTTACTGTAAAACCAGAATACTGTACCCATGAATTAATGTATCGTGGCTACGGCATTGTCTTTCCACTGAGTGCAACTGGCACAGTCATTTTCAGTAACAGGCCACAAAAGGGGGTTAACGTCAGAGGAGTGATGCTAACAAGGAAAATGAGTGGACACACATTGTTCCTGACCACAAGGCATGTGAGGAGTGGTGACAGAATGGGAGAGGATCAGCGTCATGCGGATTGTGTCCAACTGCTACTGTTTGCCCCTCTTATCCCTCTACACAAAGCTATTTTTCAGGAGCCTTTCAAGCCAGAATGACAATTGAGCCGTGAACTTTTCCTCACCGGAGAGCTGCGAATAGAAAAGTCCAGAACTTTAGTTCACACATCAATAGGCACACACACACACACGTCCACCCAGATACAGAAAGAGGAACTACTACTGAGTGCAGATTCCCTAAAAGACCTGAATATCTATTATAGCACTTTATACCATGTTCTCAAATCTGATTGTTCAGAAAGCATTGATTAATTTTCTATAACAGTAACTCTGACAATACTGACAATGATGATTGAAGGTTTATATTAAAGTGCTCGTTCTCGTATGTGATTGCTTCTATTCTACACATGAACTTGTATATTGGAGGGTCCCATGTAAATGAATAAAACAAATATGTAAACATTTATATGGTAAATTTTCCTGTGAGGAGATGTTTGGCGTTTTTGGGGTCTCAAGTGTCAGAACTTTCTAACAGTCAGCGGTAAAGATGTAACTAAATTTTCTCACTTGACGTTTTTAAGTTTTAAAGAATTCAGGACAGAGCTCTTTCTGCTTTGCAATTTCTCAGTAACGTGACGAGCTTTTTAGCTTCAAGAGAAAGAAAAAGGATAGTGAGAGTACGCCTATTTATAGCTGATATTACATCAATGTTAATAGTAAGTAACTTGCTTTGCAATATTAAATGTAAATATAAACAGATGAATAGTATGATGTCCTTTAATAAGTAAATAATAATAATAATAATAAAGTCAGCATTGGCAAATTGCTGTGGTATAAGAAGAATAAAACACTTTGGGACATAAATGGGAAAAAAAAAAAACAATTTCAGGGCATCACACCAAACCATCACTGATTAGTTTCCTCTAACATCATGTCCTGTTGATGTTTTATTCCGACTTCTCATACAAAAGTTTTCACCTGTTGTCTAGCTTGTTCTTACAGGAATCACACATGGAGCAATAATAAACTCAATAAGAACACAAGCCTCTTACACTGTCTAATATGATGCCCAAAGTAAACATCCAAAATAAGAACACTGTTTTGAGAGGAGGTAAAATCAATGGCTCCATCCCATCAAGTTCCCAAACGTTCGAATAAAAATTATAATTTCTATAATCTCAAATTATAAATCAGCACAACACGACAGCACTTCACTGAGAATTGGGCAAAATTAATTAACCGCATGAACAGAACAAAACCCACACTGAGTTCAGAGTATCCTGAGCATCTTGCATGGAGACCTGAATAAGGATGCTCACTCATTCATTCATTCATTCATTCTCATTCAGGCCACATGCACTGTTGTGTGTGAATAGAACCTGTCTCTGAGTGTGAGTAGACTCTAAACGGTCAGTGAACATGAAGTGGACTTGAGGAACTTGATTTTGGACTTTCTTACCCGGGAAATGGTGAGGGGCATGTTGAAGTCCTTGCCTCCTTGCAAGCGGAAACCCCATGGCGCAGGTCCAGCAAGTGTCACAGTGTAAGTGCTCATGGTTCAAAAAAAATAGCTGTGTTATATGGTTTGTACGTCTTCCTCCAAACAGTTGGGGAAAAATGGAGGTGAAGAGTGGGAAGGAAGGTGGTAAGTAGCCTCTGAAAGAAGACAAAAAAAAGTTAAAAATAAAGAAAAAAAATCAGCAAAGCAAAACTTTTTTTCTTCTTTGATAAAGAAAAATGCAAAAATCAATAAGACAACAAACAATACAGGCCCAACCAAATGTGTAACTAATACAAAGTAATGAGTGCAAGAGAAAGAAAAGAGTTGAGAGCCAGAGGAAGAGGGTTCTTGCCTGCTCAGATGAGCTGTACTGACAGCCTAAGAATAGGCGCCTCTCTGCAGAAACCGATAGCACAGATGCACTGGGGCCGCGGGGTGGGGTGGGGTGGGGTGGAGGGAGGGGGAGCGGGGGGTCCTTATAAGGTGTGTAAGGGGACACCCAGAATGCCAGGCCTCCCATGATTCATAGGGCTAATATAGCCTCCTCTTAGGCCAAAAGAGATTTCTAGACCCAATTGCTAAGGTACTTCACCAAACCAAAGAGGTCTACAAAGAGAATAGGCTGTGTAATTTATCAAAGTGAGTTTATCACAGTGAGCAGGAATTAAATAATCTTTTAACTCTCTTGCCATTTTGAAGCGTTCTATATATTTGATACTGTGACCCTGTAATGCATCCATCATCCATATCGACCAGTTTTCTCCTCACAGTCCACGGGCGATTGCTCTAAGACAACGAGGGAGGCTCAGCCTCCTCTAAAAATGCCCTTATAACTTTAATGTGTGCGTGAGTTTTTCCCCCTCGTGACAGCGCGATGCAGTGCAGCCTCAGTGGGCTTCAATGGCATTTGGTAGCTCTGCGCTTTTCAATCTCAAAATGCAAGACGATTATTGGACAAATACTGCGAAAATGCACGCCTACGGACTCCGAGCCTCACATGGGAGGGACATGGCAGTTTCCGCGAGGAGACTGGTGATTGGTGAAAGCGGCCGGATATTTTCTTTGATTGACAGCTCGTTTCAACTATAGACAGGCAGCGGTGAATCTCAGTTCAGTCCCATGCGGATTCGCAAGTGCTGTGGTGTATTGTAAGAGCTCAGCTTACATTTCGATTTCATTCATTACATACGGTTTCTACCAGCTTTTTTAGTTTGTATATATTTTCATTGTAAATAAAGTGTAAATATAGTGTTGTCAAGTTTGCTATCTTAGTTCCAGAAATTTCGTTTATTTGAGTGACTGAACTTGAACTTGAGGGGGCTAGTCAGCTAGCAAGAAAGCTGCGCACGGACGCCAAGCATTGCTGATTTAATTTTGGCGAAGCCATTTGCCAGTCTTCCTTTCAAGGAAAAAATTAAAATTAAAGAGCAGGGTAGACCAACGCCTCAAATTGACTTGGTGAAAAAGGTAGGGAATAATACTCGTTCCTTTCAGCTCTCCTGGTACAAGAAAGTGAATTGGCTAACAGCAAGTGACCCACATCAACAACAGTAAATAGGCTACTTTAGTAATATGTCATGGATGGACCAAAAATATAGAATCTATTTAAAATGTTTATGCTGAGTATATTATATTGGAATATATATTTTTCTGGATATGAATTAAACACAGCTACAATTTGGAAAACATTTTTAAACAAAAACACAGCCGAGAACATTTCACACTACAGACCTGGATTAAAAGTGAAGGGTTATCAAAATTGTTAGTAAAACATTTCTCAGTCAAAATAAGTAAAATATAGGGAAAGTGTCATTGAATGAAATGTGTGGCACCCAGCTCTACTGCTGAGGTTCCTGACAAAGAGCTGCTTTCAATAATGATCAATTTTTAAACAACATGCCACAATTTTAAAATATAAAATGTTAAAATATACCCCTCCCCCCCAACACCACCATCATGTATATTGGACAGTAGGCTAATGGGCCAAAAGAACCTGTTATTTCACAGTTTGTGACCCTGCCAACAATCAGCCAGATCAGAGGCAAGAATATGGGCAAAATTGATGTTTTTTCTTTTAAAATCTGGAAATATCGTAACCGACCAGCCTCCCCTGTTTGAAAGACTACCAGCCGCCACTGTCACAGTCCTATTTACAGCTGGATGACAGAAGAAAGATGGAGCACTCAATGAATAATGCATGAAGAAAACTGACCAGTTAGATATATGGATACTAAAAATGTTAGATGGTTAAAAAAATACCACAATTAAGGATGATGGAATGGAGGGAACAGGTCAATGGTGGCTTGGGGAAGGCGGGGGCATAGTGAATAATATACATCACAGACAGACAGACAGACAGACAGACAGACAGACAGATAGATAGATAGATAGATAGATAGATAGATAGATAGATAGATAGATAGATAGATAGATAGATAGATAGATAGATAGTCTTGCAAAAGTATCCATTCCCCTTTGTGTTTGCCCTGTTTTGTTGCATTACAAGCTGGAATTAAAATGGATTTTTGGAGGGTTAGCACCATTTGATTTACACAACATGCCTACAACTTGAAAGGTGCACATTGTTTTTTTTTTTATTGTGACGCAAACAATAATAAAGATGAAAAAACAGAAATCTGGAGTGTGCATAGGTATTCACCCCCAAAGTCAATACTTTGTAGAGCCACCTTTTGCTGCAATTACAGCTGCAAGTCTCTTGGGGTATGTCTCTATTAGCTTAGCGCCTCTAGCCACTGGGATTTTTGCCCATTCCTCAAGGCAAAACTGCTCCAACTCCTTCAAGTTAGATGGGATGCGTTGGTGTACAGCAATCTTCAAGTTATGCCACAGATTCTCAATTGGATTGAAGCCTGGGCTTTGATTAGGTCATTCCAAGACCTTTAAATATTTGCCTTTAAACCACTCCAGTGTAGCTTTAGCAGTATGTTTAGGGTCATTGTCCTGCTGGAATGTGAACCTTCATCCCAGTCTCAAACCTCTGGCCGACTCAAACAGGTTTTCCTCCAGAATTGCCCTGTATTTAATGCCATCCATCTTTCCTTCAATCCTGACTAGCTTTCCTGTCCCTGCAGATGAAAAACATCCCCACAGCATGATGCTGCCACCACCATGCTTCACTGTAGGAATGGTGCTCGCAGGGCGTTGGGTTTGCACCACACATGGCATTTCCCATGATGGCCAAAAACGTCTTTTTTTTTTTTTTTTTAAATCAGTGGCTTTTTTTCTGGCCACTCTTCCATAAAGCCCCACCCTGTGGAGTGTAAAGCTTAAAGTAGATCCTCCCATTGCCGCTGTGGACCTCTGCAGCTCCTTCAGTGTTATCTTTGGTGTCTTTGTTGCATCTCTGATTAATGGTCTCCTTGCCCGGTCTGTGAGTTTTGCTGGGCGGCCTTAGTCGTGTTGCAGAGTCAGGGTCCTTCCAGAACAGGTTGATTTATACAGACATCATGTGACACTTTGATTGCACACAGGTGGATCTTAATCAACTAATTATGTGACTTATGAAGTGAACTGATTGGACCAGCTCTTATTGAGGGGTTTTATATGAAAGGGGGTGAATACCTATGCACACTCCAGATTTGTGTTTTCATCTTAATTATTGTTTGTGTCACAATTTAAAAAAAATTGCACCTTTAAAGTTGTAGGCATGTTGTGTAAATCAAATGGTGCTAACCCTTCAAAAATCCATTTTAATTCCAGCTTGTAATGCAACAAAACAGGACAAACACCAAGGGGGATGAATACTTTTGCAAGACACTGTAGATAGATTGATTGATTGATTGATGCCAAGCTGGGAAATTGTTATATTACAGCAGCAAATTATCAGATATGCGGGGGAAAAAAGAAAAAGAAACACAATATAACATACAATAGAATGAAAGATATATCCAAGAACAAGCCAACTATACGATATAAATATAAAAATGCAATTATTTATATAGGCTATGTATGTGTTTTGTACAGGTGAATATGCATTTATAATTTAAAATTTATATATAACTTTTGGCATTTGAGTCTGAACTGTGTTTCATCTGAATAACAAACACGGTACACAGAAAAGTTGTAACCCTTTAATTCAAACCAAAAAGCACTAAACTTCTGGTTTTGTCATCTGTCCTTTTCTGTAATTTGCACTTTGTTTAGACGATATATGCTCACTCTATCAACTTTCAGTTTCTCCTCCAAACATATTTTAGCAAAAAAACAACAATCGAGTAAAACGTGATTTTTTTTTTAAATAAATCACCTGTGTATTTATACTAAAACAATTATCTGCCTCAGGCTCAGTGAATATCAGTGAATAATAACCTCAACTTTGTCTCAGATATTATACACCGATATTCACTTCACCTTCAGCAAATAATTGTTAAATAAATATATGTTATTTACCAGCTGGGAGGTCCATATTGTGAAATACCATGACCAAGGTCTTGAAAGTACTGAGCGAGGCCCTCTGGGCTAAGGTCAGTGTTCAAGGCCGAGGTCACGGTACAGTGGTGCTTGAAAGTTTGTGAACCCTTTAGAATTTTCTATATTTCTGCATAAATATGACCTAAAACAGCATCAGATTTTCACACAAGTCCTAAAAGTAGATAAAGAGAACCCAGTTAAACAAATGAGACAAAAATATTATACTAGGTCATTTATTTATTGAGGAAAATGATCCAATATTACATATCTGTGAGTGGCAAAAGTATGTGAACCTTTGCTTTCAGTATCTGGTGTGACTCCCTTGTGCAGCAATAACTGCAACTAAACGTTTGCGGTAACTGTTGATCAGTCCTGCACACCGGCTTGGAGGAATTTTAGCCCGTTCCTCCGTACAGAACAGCTTCAAGTCTGGGATGTTGGTGGGTTTCCTCACATGAACTGCTCGCTTCAGGTCCTTCCACAACATTTCCATTGGATTAAGGTCAGGACTTTGACTTGGCCATTCCAAAACATTAACTTTATTCTTTTTTAACCATTCTTTGGTAGAACGACTTGTGTGCTTAGGTTCGTTGTCTTGCTGCATGACCCACCTTCTCTTGAGATTCAGTTCATGGACAGATGTCCTGACATTTTCCTTTAGAATTTGCTGGTATAATTCAGAATTCATTGTTCCATTAATGATGACAAGCCGTCCTGGCCCAGATGCAGCAAAACAGGCCCAAACCATGATACTACCAACATCATGTTTCACAGATGGGATAAGGTTCTTATGCTGGAATGCAGTGTTTTCCTTTCTCCAAACATAATGCTTCTCATTTAAACCAAAAAGTTCTATTTTGGTCTCATCCGTCCACAAAACATTTTTCCAATAGTCTTCTGGCTTGTCCACGTGATCTTTAGCAAACTGCAGACGAGCAGTAATGTTCTTTTTGGAGAGCAGTGGTTTTCTCCTTGCAACCCTGCCATGCACACCATTGTTGTTCAGTGTTTTCCTGATGGTGGACTCATGAACATTAGCATTAGCCAATGTGAGAGAGGCCTTCAGTTGCTTAGAAGTTACCCTGGGGTCCTTTGTGACCTCGCCGACTAGTACACGCCTTGCTCTTGGAGTGATCTTCGTTGGTCGACCACTCTTGGGGAGGGGAACAATGGTCTTGACTTTCCTCCATTTGTACACAATCTGTCTGACTGTGGATTAGTGGAGTCCAAACTCTTTAGAGATGGTTTTGTAACCTTTTCCAGCCTGATGAGCGTCAACAACGCTTTTTCTGAGGTCCTCAGAAATCTCCTTTGTTCGTGCCATGATACACTTCCACAAACATGTGTTGTGAAGATCAGACTTTGATAGATCCCTGTTCTTTAAATAAAACAGGGTGCCCACTCACACCTGATTGTCATTCCATTGATTGAAAACACCTGATTCTAATTTCACCTTCAAATTAACTGCTGATCCTAGAGGTTCACATACTTTTGCCACTCACAGATATGTAATATTGGATCATTTTCCTCAATAAATAAATGACCCAGTATAATACTTTTGTCTCATTTGTTTAACTGGGTTCTCTTTATCTACTTTTAGGACTTGTGTGAAAAATCTGATGACAGTTTAGGTCATATTTATGCAGAAATATAGAAAATTCTAAAGTGTTCACAAACTTTCAAGCACCACTGTATCTCACCATATGGACCGACCTTAAGCTGGTAAATAATATATTTATTTTTTTCTTTAGGCCATTATTAAAAAATGTTCTGTTTCCGGTCCACCAGCCGGGTGAGTGCCGTTTGTGCGGGTGACATTTTTTTGGGGGTTCGTAAATCTAAAATCGAACTTGACATTTCCGCATTCCCAGGGCTTTCCACTAAGGCTCATACTAGCCAGCCATGACAAATAAGTAGCCGGGGAGGGGAGTAAACACAAAATAAACTCCTGTGCACGCAGTTCCCAGGGTTAAATGTATTTTCCACAGACCATTTATTTATTCACTTTACTCAAATACAAAGTAAAATGGCAGTAAATCATCTTTCTTTTCTTGCGTATTGCATCATGAGGCGTTCCTGGCTTGTAAATCTCTTATTTTCGGTGCATGACACATTCACGCAGCTGAGCATGCTATGAATTAACAACGACAACGGTCTGCAGTTAGCCTGGGAAATCCCATGCTGCTTTGCACAATCGTTCCGATCTGAAAAGACAGCATGGAAACTATGGTCTAAAGGCTCGCCTGAGTTAGGGAGCCAATCAGAGAGTGGGGAGGGGTGGAAAGACGGTGACGCATACTACTCGACAAACAGAAGCTTGTAGTTTATTTGGGACTGTTTACGGATCACATTTAACATGGCGGCGAGCGATACGAACCAAACTTTCGATCAAGCTTTAGACACTGTTCTGAATAGTTTAGAACGAAAGTTTGTTTTAAAAAAAGAACAGCGTTTGGTAATCGTTCGGTGTCATTGTTTTCCTATTTTTGTTTTGCCTTCTCTTTCTTTCTCTTCTTCGCCTCTTCGTCTTCTTCGTCGCTCTACGTCACCGGGTACAACTGCCATGATTGGCCATGGGCTACATATACGCCAAATGATAGACATTCGCAACGTCCAATAAACGGCCGTTGACAATCGTAAGCCACACCTCCCCTACAAGAAATTCAATAGGCGGATTCCAGACCATATTTCACTTGTGATATAGTCTGGTGTTAACCAGACTAGTCTGCAGTGGGGCTACACAATTAAACTCTCAGCGAACATTTCTTCATTTGTGTATGAAAATACACTCTAATGACTCAGTTTGGTTTCATTTACAACCAACAGTGTCTTTTGATGCCAGCATGTAATTGAACGAGAGAAGACTGGTTTACCGGAGACAAAATAAGCGTTATCTCTGCTTCTGTTCCCTCCGACACACTACTGCCTCCGCCGAGTGCGCGCGCACTCTGAACTGAATCAGCTCTGCGCATGCGCCGTGCGGCACAAAAAATGGCAGCCACCATGAAGGAAGGAGATCCGGAGTTTTCATCATTTGCTTAAGTGTGAAATCGCAAAATGGTATTCTAGCGAACAACAAAATAGTAAAGATTCAGAAAAACAAATCATTCAGTGATCATTTTAATAGTGTAATTTCATCCGAACTAGGCCTAACGGTCGATTTAGAACTACAAAAAGTCCGTGTGTCGGACATTTTAAGTACCTTTGTAAAAGTTTTGCAAATGTTGCAGTCAGCATTTAAAATGCTAACTTAAAGTTTTTGTACAAGTTTCAGTTTATTTAACTGTCATTTTATTAAATGTGTCTGCTTTTGTAATAAAAAAGTACTGAAAGAAAAAGCAAACACAGCATTGCGATTTCTTATCCATCCATATATAATTAAAAAAAAAAAATCCCTCCCTCTCGACTGAAATTTTTTTTGCTCACCCGGTGGACAGGAAACGGATTTTTTTTTTTTAAGGATGGCCTTACCAAATTCTAACAGAAAACGAGAGCGCCCGAAAGGGAAAACCGAGCCGAGACGCCATTTTGAATCCTCATTCACGGCTATAATGCAAATTGCTTCCTCCTCGGTATACAAGTGCACTTCCATGGCAGGAAAAAAACTACATTTTGCCGCCTATGTAGTCCCCTATTTATACAAATAGGAGTCATTCAGGATTCAGCCATGTTTTTGCTCGACCAAAGTTGTACAGTATTATGACCTTTATGTTGCATAAATAAAGCCATTTGGTGAAACTTTGAAGAAGAGATTGTACTGGTTTAAAGTTTTTAACCTAACGTAATATTCTATATTAGGATAACATGGTCCAAAATGGTCCTCATTAACTAATGAGATCAAACTGTTAGCAAGTTAGAGGTTTTTAGCTTTCTCTTGAAATGTTTTCTTTTATTTTGCCTTCCTCAGGGTAGTAAAACTCACTTTCGCTGTGAACACTGTCGTTATAACTATCCATGATGTAAAATTAATGCTATACTGAGAAATAATATATTTATTTTTTTCTTTACCAAATTCTAACAGAAAACGAGAGCGCCCGAAAGGGAAAACCGAGCCGAGCCGCCATTTTGAATCCTCATTCACGGCTGTAATGCAAATTGCTTCATCCTCAATATACAAGTGCACTTCTATGGCAGGAAAAAACTACATTTTGCCACCTATGTAGTCCCCTATTTATACAAATAGGAGTCATTCAGGATTCAGCCATGTTTTTGCTCCGCGTTAGCAAGTTAGAGGTTTTTAGCTTTCTCTTGAAATGTTTTCTTTTATTTCTTCTTCCTCAGGGTAGTAAAACTCACTTTCGCTGTGAACGCTGTCGTTATCGCTATCCATGATGTAAAATTAATGCTATTCTCCTGAGAAATGCTGGCAAAAATTTATAAGATTTTTGATAATCTTATAAATAAATCTTATAAAAAAAGATAAATGTTGACAAAAAATGCTACTATGTTTGTTGTTGTTGTGAATGAGCGAGTCGCCAGAGGTCCGTAACTGGGGTCCGTACCGTAGGATACAGACCCGCTCGCCAGCCAATCAGAGCGCAGGATTTGGACCGCAAAAAAAATATAATGAGATATGGATGATGAATGTCTCATTCATACGGTCTCAAACAGTCTGACCGATGCTTGTACAGGCAGTGACACACTTTTCAATTCAACACGAGTTAAACTGTCACCTATAACAATGGGCCTGTCCAAGTACATAATACTGCTGTGTTAGAAATGTAGTTCTGGCAAAGAAAGTTTCAGGAAAATACCTTTGAGCTATTTTTTTTGCTTTTAACTACAAAGATTTTCGATTCCTTTTTTTAAATGAACCACTTCACTTTGTTACATCTTTAGAAACAGATGTTGTAGATTTAATCCAATTCAAATATGCCTTAAAGTAGCATCACAAGTTATAAGAATTAAACTAATATTACACTAATGTCATGACTTACTAAGATCTGCTCTTACAGAAAGTTTTCTTCAGGGAGGGTTTTTTTTTTTGGTATATATAGTTAAGGGCTCCTAGATTCCTAAACATATTCCAACCTGGAACCCTTTCTCATAAAGAAACACTGTTGTGTGGTTCTACGCAGAACCTTTAAGGAGTTCTATATTTTACTTTTCTTCCTCCAAAAGAGTAATTTGTTTGTAAACGGGGATAAACTGGGCATGTTGGAGGTGATAATACAAAGAATACTCGCATGAACTGGGTCACATGCAAAGTACGCCTAGAACACCAAATGTAAAAACGAGGTTTTCACTTGTGCTCTTTGTTTAATAGCCTCAGCAAATTCAAAGTCTGTTATGCAATCAATCATTTTTATCACTGATCGTTTTGTAACACATACTCTTTATAAACTGTTTCATTGTTAAATTATAAAAAATATTATATTATCATATTAGAAAAAAATTATATAAAAACATGTTAATAAAAATATATGAGAATGAGGACAGGCAGACTATATAGGTGATGATGAAATTGAGAGCAAGTCTGTGACTGGTCTTCTTGTATTTTGCGTATAGTTATAGGTATGTGTATATGTATGTACTGTATAGATGTATTGTATGTGTGTATATATACATAGCATAAGTATCTGTATATATGATTTGGTCGATATTATACCATGTCGGTATGTCTTGGTATGTTTTCTTTTGTATATACAACCCTGATTCCAAAAAAGTTGGGACAAAGTATAAATTGTAAATAAAAACAGAATGCAATGATGTGGAAGTTTCAAAATTCCATATTTTATTCAGAATAGAACATAGATGACATATCAAATGTTTAAACTGAGAAAATGCATCATTTAAAGAGAAAAATTCTGTGATTTTAAATTTCATGACAACAACACATCTCAAAAAAGTTGGGACAAGGCCGTGTTTACCACTGTGAGACATCCCCTTTTCTCTTTACAACAGTCTGTAAACGTCTGGGGACTGAGGAGACAAGTTGCTCAAGTTTAGGGATAGGAATGTTAACCCATTCTTGTCTAATGTAGGATTCTAGTTGCTCAACTGTCTCCGGTCTTTTTTGTCGTATCTTCCGTTTTATGATGCGCCAAATGTTTTCTATGGGTGAAAGATCTGGACTGCAGGCTGGCCAGTTCAGTACCCGGACCCTTCTTCTACGCAGCCATGATGCTGTAATTGATGCAGTATGTGGTTTGGCATTGTCATGTTGGAAAATGCAAGGTCTTCCCTGAAAGCGACGTCGTCTGGATGGGAGCATATGTTGCTCTAGAACCTGGATATACCTTTCAGCATTGATGGTGTCTTTCCAGATGTGTAAGCTGCCCATGCCACACGCGCTAATGCGATCCCATACCATCAGAGATGCAGGCTTCTGAACTGAGCGCTGATAACAACTTGGGTCGTCCTTCTCCTCTTTAGTCCGAATGACATGGCGCCCCTGATTTCCATAAAGAACTTCAAATTTTGATTCGTCTGACCACAGAACAGTTTTTCACTTTGCCACAGTCCATTTTAAATGAGCCTTGGCCCAGAGAAGACGTCTGCGCTTCTGGATCATGTTTAGATACGGCTTCTTCTTTGAACTATAGAGTTTTAGCTGGCAACGGCAGATGGCACGGTGAATTGTGTTCACAGATAATGTTCTCTGGAAATATTCCTGAGCCCATTTTGTGATTTCCAATACAGAAGCATGCCTGTATGTGATGCAGTGCCGTCTAAGGGCCCGAAGATCACGGGCACCCAGTATGGTTTTCCGGCCTTGACCCTTACGCTCAGAGATTCTTCCAGATTCTCTGAATCTTTTGATGATATTATGCACTGTAGATGATGATATGTTCAAACTCTTTGCAATTTTACACTGTCGAACTCCTTTCTGATATTGCTCCACTATTTGTCGGCGCAGAATTAGGGGGATTGGTGATCCTCTTCCCATCTTTACTTCTGAGAGCCGCTGCCACTCCAAGATGCTCTTTTTATACCCAGTCATGTTAATGACCTATTGCCAATTGACCTAATGAGTTGCAATTTGGTCCTCCAGCTGTTCCTTTTTTGTACCTTTAACTTTTCCAGCCTCTTATTGCCCCTGTCCCAACTTTTTTGAGATGTGTTGCTGTCATGAAATTTCAAATGAGCCAATACTTGGCATGAAATTTCAAAATGTCTCACTTTCGACATTTGATATGTTGTCTATGTTCTATTGTGAATACAATATCAGTTTTTGAGATTTGTAAATTATTGCATTCCGTTTTTATTTACAATTTGTACTTTGTCCCAACTTTTTTGGAATCGGGGTTGTATATAGTTTATTATGGCGGAAAGTGACATTTGATTAGCGGTGGTATAGAGGGTTAGGACTGGATAAGTTATTACTTCTTCCTAATCCTTTCTGAACATTATTATGTTACTGCCTTGTGGCTACGATATACTGTTTGTTTATGACGATGTTTTGATTATTGCATTTTTTATTTTAATTTTTTTTTATTTTTATATCTTTCTTCTTTATTGTTCAGAATAAAGTAATCAATCAATCAATCAATCAATCAATTATTAAAGCCAGACAGCCCTTTGATTTCATGAAACCGGTGAAATTTATTTCCCTCTGAAATTTGGTCACTGTGATATGTATGCTTATTTCTATAATATCTAAAAAAAAAAAAAAAAAAAACAGGCCATTCTGTGGCTGGAAGTTATTTAATTTGAGGGGATTCCTGAGCAAAATGTGCATGAAATCGCTCGCTTTGTACAGTCAAGCAGACAAAGCAAGGTCCGCGTGCGCAGGTTTACCTTCTTCTTCTTTTGGGTTTTACGGCAGCTGGCATCCAGTGTTGCATTACTGCCATCTACAGGTTTACCTTTGACCGTGCACTGACAGTTACATCATTCTGTCACTAAATGTACAGCTGATCACACCAAGGTGCTCGCTGACCGCTGATATTTATTAGTTTGGTCCTGTGTTTCCTTTCCTTCGCAACATAACATCTTTTTTGCTCGCTTTCCATTACTGGAGTCAGTCTTTCACGTTTCATTCGCACACTCACAGCCTGCATTTTCCTCTCCTGTTTAAAAATTTGTATCCCACAATGCCTTGCACGAACAGGGAAAGCCCACCACGTCACGCATGATGTAGTATCTTGAATTGGGTCATGGTGAAGCAGGAAAAAATAGCAGAAAATTTAGGGGCCACATGGCCTAAATTCATTAATTGTTCTATTTAAAAATAATAATAATAAAATTGGAAGCCTGTG